>NC_134319.1:21660070-21979650 GCF_964195595.1 Calonectris borealis
ATATCCAAACTGGCAAAAGCACAGCCACAAAACTACTGAATTTAACAACAAATTTCTCAGAGATTAAAAATTAATTGGCAGATGCCAAAGGGGAAAAAAAGTGATGTGGCATATTGCATCTTTTTATAACAGATGGTTTCAAATGGATTAATGAGGGGAGTGCTGAATTTCTATGTTGTGGTTAATATTTAACCTCCAGCCAGCAGACACTTCTAAGATTTCTACATCCGAGTGGTAAAGAGGCTTACCTAATTGAACTGTTGGAAACAGTGTGCTAATTTGAAAAGTATCTTCCAAATGAAAAAAATTAACAGATAATGGAAAGGGCGGGGGGGGAAGTAGAGAGACCTTGTCATAACACTGGTATGGAATAGGAAATTCAAAACTTGTTTCCCCTCTGAGAAGCTATGATGAGGAGAGACACACAGAATACACAAGCTCATATTAAACTATGTCAGTCAAATGAAGAAAAAGAAAAGGATCAGTAAGATACAGAATTTTGTTCCCTTCATTTCTAGACATTTTTAGAATGGTAAAAACTTACCTTTCTTTAAAAAAAAAAAAGAAAGAAAAGACCCAAAACAAAAGCAAGTTCATCTGCAATAATGAATCTTGTCACTGCACTTAGGACATCATACAAGTTACTTGCTTGATATAACCAGCAGACATGGCATGTCTTCAATACCTCTTCAATATCTCCAAATTTTCACAGTTCATTTGGCTAAGAAGTTACAGGGAATGTATTACTTTACAGTCAGCAGAACCTTTCAGACACTAAACTAAATCTGAAAAATAGTTGTAAGCAAGACCTAAAGTCAGGGTTTGTGCTAAAACAATTTGAATTGGATTTATATGTGCAGAGTTGCTGGTTAAACACTTCAGAGTGATTAGTAATATTCACTGTCATTTACATTTTGAAGTAACTACTGGAAATGCACTGTACAACAGTATCTACAAGAATTCAAAGATGAATGAGAGCAAAATCAAATGAGAAATATTAACATTCTTAGTGTAAATATTTACCATCCTAACAAAAATAATTATTAGGACTTATTATCTTCCTCCTGCATTTATTCTTTTCCTGGAATACAGATGAAGTCATTCTGAAGTGACTTACTATCACATTGAACACCCTGCATTTCTCCAACGAAATGGAAAAAGCACTGCCGGGTCACACACTCTTATACTGTAGCTATTTCCAAAGTATCTGGGTTCACAGAGAGCCTGCATAGGCCACAGGTAATTCCATGGCATATCCTAATCTTTGAAGAGTATAGGAAATATTCATTATTCTCTAATAAAATAGGAAGAAAGAGATTAAGAAACAAATGACTCTTTCTTAAAAAAAAAAGTTAATAATGAGAATAACAAATCTATTTTGGTTGCAAAATTCTTAAAGAGAAAAATTTAAAACATTTTCACTTTTTTTCTAATAGACCAATAATAGATTCATGCTGTGGTAACCACAGATAGAAAATACAGTCACTAGACCTTGCTTACAGAAAGCCAAATATAAAAAGCTGAAACACAATACCCTTGGGAGGATGTCTGCCTTAGTTATACAATTTCCTTGCTTAAAATTCATCTTTCTGCAGTGTATTTGAGAACTAACGACCAACATGCCACACCCAGCTGCAGCCCATTTTACATGGTTCTGACTACAAATCAATGCAGGCCTCAATACCCCAAGTCACCATCCTGTTCTCTTTCAGGGCAACGAGAGGGGATCTGTATCTTTGTCTTCAGTGTGGGCTGGGCTACACACTGTATGAATTGAATGCCCCTAAGGGTTTTTTCTTGACAGAAAGGAGTAAGAAACTCCTTAATATTGCATTAATACTGCCAAGTAATTTGTGACAAAATGGAAGATTGATACTCCAATTCAAACTGCAGTCCATATATCTGTTCACCCCTCTTTACAAATTATAAGAAGCATTCATTTCCATGAAAGGCTGTCACACAAATTGTTATATAATGTATTTTTGTAACTTTTGGAGAAGAAAAAATATACATATATGTAATATACATAAATACATACATAAATGTAATATATAAAAACATTCCATATAGGTTTAGATATTTTACATAAAATATATTTTGATGTAAATAAAATGCAGAATATGCTTCTTGATGATGGGCAATATCCACAGCATTTGCCAGATTTGTCTTTTGTGCTCTGTTTCAGCATATCCCAGGTAGACGTTCAAGAGGTAAAATAATTAGCCAAACTGGAATACACAGTGAATATCCAAAAAAGCACTTAGAATTCTGCTCTAATAAATGTGATGAAACTCTTAATGACTTCAAGCAGTAAGGGGAGCAGGAATGGAGGGGAGAGAGTTTGAAACTGTTTTCATTATAAAAACCGACAGCTCTTGGTTCCAATTTCACCCCAAACTGCCATAGAGATTAATATTTTTCTTTCAAAGCCACATTTTTATAAGAGATTATGTTTTCCTCTGAAAGCAGAAGAGCTCCATTCAAAGACATTCCCATTTGTTGTTGTCAGATTCTGCCTAACTGGGCTGAGAGCCTACTGTAGCTCTGCAGATCTGTGACCTGCACTTCACTCCCTCCAGGCACTATAAATAATTTCCATGGAAACAGCGCTGAAGAAGATATCTGCAAGCCAAGAAGATATCTATAGCCTTTCTGTTAGATTTATGTCTTTTATTTTTCCCTCTCCATTTTCTCTGTTAAACCAACATTAAATACATTTATTTTATAAAATACTTTACACACACAACTGAAGTTATAAAAGAAATGAAAGATACAGGGGAAAAAAACTGAAAGAGATTCCTACTCCACAATATGTATCTATCTATAGATTCTCCTCACATCCTGCATTCCCATTTGCCCCAAGGAAAGAGTACATTGCACCTACACTACACTTTTTTCACCCAAGGAAGAATTCTCCCTTAGTCATCAGGGCTGGAGCTAATCATCTGTATAAGGTATTTAATGAAGAGTGTTCTAATTCACACCTTGATGAGGATGAGAAGAAAAGTAGATACATGTGAAATCAAAGCTGAAGGGCTCTGAAACAGCCTCATCAGACTACGAAGGGAGGAACTGAACACGGTGGAATGCACTGCAGCCTAGCCAAGTGCAAGTCTGCAACTCTTCAGGCCTGGATGTCAATTTATCACACAGTGAAAATCAGCTAACTTCCCAGGCACTTCTCTTTCAGCAACGGAAATATAATGCTCAATGTGTGGGCGTAGTAAAGATAATCTGGAAATCTACTAAACCCTGTTCCCTCATGATCCCCTAACTAATGAGAGTCCATGTATATTGGAGGTGTACAGTACTCCCTCTTTCTCCTCCTGGCCACAGGAATACCATGGCTTTAGGCCCTCCCTGCAAACTGTACAGCTGGTATTGTTTTCGTTGTCCACTGAAGGTGCGGATGACTAGTCCCAAGTTATAAGTGCCTCCTTACTCCAAGATCAGTTTACAGATATGGGGAGAAACAGAAATTGCCTTTTCTCTCCTTTGGCTGAGCTTGTACAATCTGCCTGTAACTTACGGGACAAAGGAAGCAAGTCAAAGCATCAGATCAAAACTCAAACACAAGCATCTAAGGAGAAATAACTGTAATCACTGCTTTGTTTTTTTCTTTTCAGTATAACAATAGCTGTCACTGAACATAACAATAAATTTAAATAATTATTCTTAGCTGCATTACAGGAATTTTTTGGAGCTCCTTTTCCCCTCTGTGCTCCTCTTGTAGGATCTAGTTTGTCCTCACACAAGCTTTGAGTGGTGACCATGAGGTTTTTCTTAATTAAAACACATCAGATTCCACATAATCTTTTACATTTTTGTGTCTATTTTAATCTCTTTTTTTATGATCCAAAATATTGCTCTCACGACAGGAAGAATTTATACAGTTCCTAGTAGTATCAACATTAACTTTAAAAATAATGACTTAGGCTTCCTCAAGCCACTGCTCTAAAGCAAAGGCTAAGAAAAGATTGCCTACTAGTAGATAAGCCATTAGCTGTACTCATCCTCTAAGGCTTCTGTACTATAAATGTTAGAAAAATACTTGAGAAGCCAAGACTTTCTTGGATTTTTTTTGATCCAAAGAAGTTTAGAAAAATAACAAATAGAGGCTAATTCATCATAAGAGAGATTTGTATTTACATCTCTTCCTATAGCTACTGAAATCCAGATTGCCGTTCAACTGTTTGACAGTTTTTAGGTGCAATAGTTAAAAGAAGAGGAGTATCAAGATTAGAAAATTATTTCTTGTTCTCAATCTAAGATACCCTGAAGGTGGCTATTTTTTTTAGATTGTTCTCAGATCCCAACTCTACCTGTCAGAATTCAAAATGTAACTACTTTGGATACTACGAAGTATTTAACATTGTGTGTACTACTAAATTTCTCTGTGCCTTGTCTTACCACTATAAAATGAGTATTTCATAATAATTACCAACCTTCTTTCACAGAATTATTAAGAAGGTTAATTAATTAATGTTTCTAGCACTCCAGAGGTTTTCAGATGAAAAAGCAGTACATATAAGAAGGGCTTTGAAGAAATTTTGAATTCAGTGTCATAATCACAATTAAATCAAGGAGAAATTTTATATTGTTATTCTCAGATTCTCTTTTCTTCAGCTCACTATTTTATTTTTGCCTAGAAGTTGTCATTTGCTGCAAAGTATCTTAACTGATTCAAAATTCCATATTATAACTTGCTCTAGAAAAAATGTAAATTGCATCCATCACACATTAATCACTTGTATCTGGGCAACATAGGTGAGGTTAGATCATGTTTTTGCAATCACCCCTGTGCAAAGAGATGGCCTCAGCACCTTTCACCTCTTTCATTCCTGGAAGTAGCCACATCAGACCAAAAAAAGATGCATAGCAGTATAATTGTTCCTTAACTCCTGACACCACCAGATACCTCATCAGAATCTGTTCACTGGGAACAGCAACTCACAACATATATTAGATCTACCCTGATCTTCCTGCCACTGTAGTTATGTACTTTGACATTCAGCTCCTAGTTTCTTCTGTCAATCATTTTGAATTAACAACAGAGTAACAACTTATTTTATAAAATGTGGTCTAGACATTAAAAAAAAAAATCAAGACTATGTGGATTAAGAAATAGTAAAAAAAAAAAAAAGAAAAAGAAAGATAAGAAATTCAACTCTACTATATTGTGTATATCAAATGTATGCTGGTTTCCTTCTGGTGGTTTTCAGTGGAAAGACAGTCCTTTCATTTACTTAAAGTTATTAACTGAATGTTCCTGAGAGACATCCATTTAATGTCTGTAACAATTATCTAGTAAGAAATCTTATAAAGTACAGTAAGATAAATAATTTTCAGAATCACATTCAGAATTTAAGATCATGACATTTGACTCATCAGAGATTACAGACTTATTAAAAATAGATGGTCTTGTTTTAACTTTCTGAATACCTGATTAGCTAATAAGCTTAAATAGCTTAATATTCTGACATTAACTTAAAAAACAAGATATTACCTTTAAAACAAAAAGTTTCCAGAAGGATAAAATGCAGGTTTGGTCACTGAAATATACACCTTCAAGACGCACACACAATTATGACAACAGTGTGCATGCTTTCAGTATTCTCTTGATTTTTATTTACCATTGAATCTGAGGCAGCTTCTGACCTCCATTATATCCAGGGTAACCCCATAGATTTATTCCACTAAGTGGAATTGGATTGGATTTCAGCTTTATAATTCAGAGTTTGGACTTACTTTTATTATTTAAGCATGCTGTGGCCATATTAATATATTTCACTGTCACACAACAGAACTATATTTGCCCTTTATGTAAATACTTATGAGTTCATATACTACCTGTTTTAACTTATCATCTGATGTGGAAATACAGACCAATTAGATATACTGGCAGCTTCCACAGCTTCCTGAGCAGCACCACTGTGAACTTCATGCTACCACTGCAACAGCACCATGCAGTCCAGCCTCGGACAACCCAAGGGAGGAAAGTGGGACGTAAGCCACTGGCAAAACAGAACTGTCTCTGCAGCTGCTTTAAAAAATTCCAGTTTTCTGCCAAATGTTTTTAGCTGAAAACTTTCTGACTTTGTGTTTCAGCCAACTGTGAAACTCCCACACACAAAGCCACTTTCTGAATTGTTCTACTGAGGAAAAAATTAGTAAAAGCATTGTTTCTTCCACTTTGTGTGGATATTTATAACTTTGGAAGTTAGTGCATACTAATATGCCTGAGAAAATTTTTCCCTTTAGTACTTATTTCAGTTTGCCTTACACAGACCTTCATCTGTTCCTTGCTAACTCACTGCCTTTGAAATAAAGTACTCTGAGATTCCCCCACCGCCCCTTCATTTTGGCCCCTTTAAGTTGCTGCAGCAGCAGAAAATTGTTTTTAACTCCAGTAGCCAGTGGGGAAAGCTCAAAACATGAATCAAATGGAACTATAAGCAAAAATAAAGGGAAGTAAAAAGAACCTTAATAAAGTTTTTTATTCTCCTTTTGGGGGGCTGACTCATAATGTTGGAATGAATGAGGCCAGTAATAATAGTAAAATATTTCATTTTCACTCTATTTATAGGACTAAAAAATTTTCAATTCTAGTCCTACCAGACCAGAGCTGTTTGATACAAGTTACTACTTCTCTGCACTTAAATACATGAGATTTCTGAAGAAATTTTAGCATAGTAGTACAAAAATTGCTTAAAGCACTTGACAGATATTAGAAATAAAATTATATATATAATTATATAATTTATATATACTTAAGTTATGTTTATAACTTGCTTAAAATATACAGAATTTTTATATATTATTATAGTAATACCTGCCTATATGTTATACATATAGATACATTTTATATTTATATTAAAATATCATATCTATTTGTGTCTATTTAAGAGGAAGTTACCATAATCTGATCCATAACCTTTAAGAGTATCTTGGATTCCATCTAAATGTATAGAAAATAACTAAAGACGGTATCACAGTTATGGAAGTGTCATAGTCACAGTGAAAATATAGGAACAGAAACATTCACCCCCACAGCACTGATACAGAAAGTTTAGGGTGACTTAATAGAGCCTTTCAATACCTGCAACAAGGTTCTTGGGAAGATAAAGCTTTTTACAGAGATGCCTGGCAGAAGGATGATGAGAGTCAAGAGACGTGAACTAAAATGGGAGGTTCTGACTTGACATTAGGAAAATAGTTTTTGACAGTGACGGGCCACTGAAGCAGTGAAACAGGTTGCCCAGGTAGCCCAAGAAGTCTCCACACTTGGAGGTTTCCAAAACCCTGAGAAACCTACTTTGAACTCAATGCAGACCATGCTCTGAGAAGTGGGTTGGACTGGATCCTGGGTCCCATCCAACCTGCATGGTCCTGTGAGTCTATGACATGTCTGTGTAAAAGCCAAAATTATAATTTCTCACACATATAGACTCTGAAGCATTCCAGACTCCAGACTTTTAAATTTTTTTTCCGTAATAGTTCTGATTTTTGAAATGAGAAAGAAATCCCAAGGACATAGGAGAAACATACTCAAAGTCTCTGGCTGCTTTGGAAGAGAACTGGCAGATGATCACAATCATGTCATTGCGACAGAGCTGCTGCTTGACTCCTGTGCTCTGGTCACTTCCTGTAAATGCATTCTTCAATACAACACACCACCATCCAAAAGCGGTGGTTTAAGCTTTGACAGTGCAGAGAACCATGCTGAGATTCACAGTTTCAATTCAAAAGTGGTGGATAAAAAACAGTATATGCCAGGCCTCCATGCAGTTATGCAATACTGAAGCATAAAGTTTAAATGAAAAACTAAAGCTCCAGAGATAATCAAGTCAGTAGAGTCTTTAATTACAAGTCATAAAGAGAACCTCTTTCTCTTAAGAAAGAGGGGCCTTGCTTTGCCGGTAACTGCTGAAACTATTCCTTAAGCCTGGGAGATCCTTCAGCAAAGCTAAGTGTACTGTCAATTTCAAGTTGCTTTTTCACTGCTAGAGCGTTCCTATACAAAGCCATAATGAATGAAAAGCCAGTTACTCTCACCACAGTTTCTGGTGCCTGGTGATTTGTACCTCTGGTAGCATACATGTAAAATCATGACTGTGAGCTACCCACAAGTGACAGCTACAGGCTTCACACCTCAGCTGTAGATTTGGAATGGCCTCGGAGCTAGTTGATACTTTTCTATTCTCAGATGATTCATCTCCTTTTATAGATATTAAATTCTGTGGTGTAATTACTAAAAAGTCTTTCACGATCTTGCTCAGAGATGAGTACTCAAATCATCTGGGATTATGCTATAATTAATTATGAACAGCATTCCTTACAAGCACATCCACTTTTATGAACAAACCTAGTTTTTGCAATAGTTTTTGCTCCTCACAGCTATTTGACTTATGCTTGGGCTAAACAGGCTTCAGTCAGTGGTCCCCTTCCATCACTGCACAAGTGGGTCACTGCAATATCTTAGAAAATAGGCTGCCTTCTGCATTATCCTAGACACAAGAAACACTTAAGATGTCAGAGTTCTCCTGTAATTGGGCATGGCATAAGCCTCAGGCTCCTGCTACGTTGTTTTTTCAAAGGGCAATATAACGCTACAGTCTTGAATTGTAGTGTCGAGGATTATCTTCAAACTGTGTTTAAGAAAAATAACAGCTAAAATGCTGCAGAGGGGATTTTAAAACACCACTGTTTTTCACAAGATGGGAAACATACAGTTTTATTATATAGCTTTATATAGTTTAAAAATGCTTCTGTAAATAGATCATAGGACTTCTGTTTGTGAGGACATACAGTACCTCAGAAGCAGCAATACATATGTATTCATTGAAGCAGAAGCCAAGCACTGTTTACACAACTCCCCCCAAAAAAACCAGAAGACTTGCTTTCACTGAAATAGTCATACAGCTGCAGAGATTGTGCTTTTGCAGAAATTGAAGGGGGAGGGGGGAAATTAAAAGCAGGGCTGTTGGGTTTTTTGCCCATAATGCTCCTTAATTTTTGTCTCGTCCTGCCCCCTGGTGGGAGCACATGCCGCGGGTCTGTTGGTTTCACAAAGGCACATTTGTACAATGTAACCCCAAATTACACTGCATTTCTTACATAGCTATTTGTGAAAAAGAATGTGTATAACCTAACATAGGAAGGATTTAATGAAATACTACGGGAAATACAATATTATTATTTTTTAATAAAAGGTTATGTGTTGATTTATCTAAAAATTAACAAAGCACCTGCGGAATTTTCACAACGTTGCAATAAATAATCCTTTCTATTCTAGATAGATATTTAAGTCACAATTAGATGAGAATGGATAGTAAAAAATATATATATAAAAACATACAATGTTCATTATTTAATGGTGTTTTAGTAAGAGCTCAAGATACAACATTATCTATAGCATGAGAGAAAGTTTGTTTATTTACAGATTACATAAATTCCTTTTTTTATTTCTAGAAGGATCAACAAAGATGATAGCACAGACCTGCTGTGGGTTACAGCTTGGTAGTTGAAAAGGTACTTTAGATCTAACACGTAGGAAGGAAAAAAGCAGAATCAAAGGCCTTAAAAATGTTAACACTTGTCATCCATTTAACTGCTGCAATCCTGCTCTCACTGGATGATTTCCTCTAAGAAGTACAAAACAAGATACTACCAGCACAGATAAATGCTAATTTTAACCTCTTCAGCGCATTCAGCCATGTTTAGATTATTTTTGACACATCTGTATTGCAACCTCAATTCCTTCATCCCATGTCAGCTCAAAACACTTCTGTATACTCATGAACTCCCCAGGTCACCCACTGGTATTTCAGCTTTCTCTTGCCCTGAACTCCAGGTGCTGTAGACTCTAATGGGTGCAGGCTCATCTACACTAGAGCTGTAGTGGAGGTAGGAAAAATCATTCAGCCCCGCCCAGTTCATTGAAGATTTGACAGTGAAAACACCAGCACTGCAGTCTCTGAACACACCAGAGCCTTTGAGGCAACAATGTTTGCAAGGGCTCACTATCGCAACAATAATGGCAAGACCAGGGTGTGACATTGGAGTACACTCACCTCCCCATGCTCCAGGAACCACCAGAGGCTTCTTGATAAACCAGAACAGTCTCAGCGTCAGCCAGAGCCCTGTCCACTGCGCTTTCTTCAGGTGCATCTGCCTTCATCATCCATCCAAAAACCAAATGGATTCTTACACCTTTCCTTGGTTTTCTGCTGCAGAAAGCAAGAGTTACTTTTTAACGTATATATATATATGCAAGCTGATAGAAAAGCTCAATCCTGTTCTCACCCAGACAATAGAATTCAGAAGTAACTGTAGAGGCATATGTAAGAACAAAACACTAAAATACCAGAAAGTATCAGAAACCAGAGCAGAGGCTTTATGATTTCCATATACATTGTGGCCTGGATTCTCAGCTGGTATAGAGCAGCATAATTTCCACTGCCTTCAACTTAACTGCTTTGCACTTACCAAGAATCCAGCCATGTGTGACAGCTTTGGGCAAAGGGAGATTGGACATCTTATCGCAGTTACATAGCAATTTGCCTAAGTTGTGAATTTACAAGTTGCAATCAGACTGGTCCATCCTGCAGAGGCTTGTGAAAATGCCCCAGGCTACATGGCACAGAATTACACAATGTCCCTGACCAAAAACCTGGTAAGACAGGGTAGGTTGCAGATGAAGATGAATTGCCAGCTGCAGACTAAAACCAGAAAGTTTAAGAGAACAATTTCTTATGATTGTGCATTACCACAGGACAACCTTTTCTCTACTTATCCACCTAACCCAGACTAATTTGTGCTCAGGCATTTAGGGATTATATGTCTTTATGAACCCTAGGTACTGGGGTACATAGGATTGTGTTTTCAGGACCATTTGATGGCTTATTTTAATAATGCTCTAACCACACAATTAAAACCTGATGAGATCTCAGTTTGGTTAAGTTCAGTTAAACTGCCAAGGGTACAAGTAGGTGCTATAAAGACTAATTAAAAAAGAGAGCTCTCACTCTCTTTACATTGAAACACAGAAAGGATTCTGGATCATCTCCAGTGACTGTAATTGATTTAGTCCCTGATTTATACAAATTCATATTCTAAATAATTCAGATGAGGACCTGATTCTGCAATCCCTGCTGGTGTCAAACAGTATATACTCAGGTGAATAACAACATTGATTTTAATATTCTAACTGCACACAGGAAATAAGTAAATAAATGCGCAGGAAGCTTTGCAAAGTGAGAAAGTGTCTTATTTTTTGTGGTACTTTGGATTAGAACACACTACCATGTTTAAAGTTGTTTGGTTGGGCTATCCAGCCCATAAGCAGTTTTCTTGATGTGCTCAGGGAAGAGGCAGATAGTCAAACCCTGCCTACTCACAAACAGCCCGTGAGTCGGAGCAATCTTCCTGAAGCAAGCTACAGGTAGCACGGGTCTGCCCCACCTCTAGGCCACAGAAAGGACCCCTCAGGGACCAGCCTCAGTGTTAAGTTCTGCAGAAGCTGCAGAATGGAAGAAATTCCCACCCAGCAAGTTCTGGGGCTTTCAAGACCTCTTTGTGTAATACTTCTCCTTTTACCTGCTGTGATGCTCCAAAGTTTTTGCCCCAAAGCCCAAACAGAGTTAGAGCCAAACAGGGAGATGGCAAAAGCTTCGGACATAGCTCCCAGGCATGCTGCTTCACATCTTGGGGTTGCTGACCAGAAGAGCAGATTTCTTTCATCAAACCAAGAGCTAGAAAAAAAGACAAGTTTTCAAGACACATGGTCCTTAATGCCTTTTCTGTGCCCAAAACCTCATTTTTTCCAACCAACTGGTCTGTCTAATACAAGGTATCACCTCTGACTGTCCATCTTGCATACTCACCAAGCACTTAAAGTTATTGGAATAAAAGAAAACCTCTGTCATTAGAAAATACAGATAATTCCCTTAACAGATAGGACTCGTTGGTACATGTGTCTTGGCTCTGGCCAGTTTTTGCTGTGGACTGCTCATGGTCCTCCCTCATCTAAGCAGCGTGCAGCAAATTCCTTGCAAGATTTGTATCTGTTCCCTTTCACTAACATCACATAGGATAGCCTCACAAACTCTTTCACTCGACCCATAATGGAGGAAGAGGGAGATGAGCCTAAAGTAGGAAGATATTTCAGTGATCTTGTAAGAAGTGTGAGGACACACTTCTATAAAAGAGATTATTTCTATAAAAGAGATTATTTCTATATAATCACTAAATGGCTTCCACCTAACCATTAAGTGTCTGTGCATATTCTCCAGAAAGATGTGCTGTTTGGCAATCCCAGTCATCCCACTGTGATACCATTAGAGGACTTGCTCTTTTTGCCCAGGATGCAGCCAGCGTAAATTACCTGACCTCCCAGATAAGATTTTAAGCTGCTTTAAGGAAAGCAGCAAAGTACATGTCACAAATACAAAAAAAAATTCTGCATTTCCCAGCAGCGTTAAGTACAGCAGAAACCATCAACATGCCTCTGTGTGTGTGTGTGTGTGTGCGCGCACGCGCGCACATGCATGTGCAAGAGAGTACCAGTTGTCTGGGCAAATAACAGAAAAAGAAATTCCAGTTGTGCAAATTTTAAAAATCCATTTGAGCTCACATTCTGTAAGGCTGCATCAGACATAACATGTTGTACTGCATAAAGAACATTGCAAATATTTGTTTTCACTATAAAAAGAAACAAACTGTAGCTAATTAAATATCTCACTGCCTTTGGAAAAGAAAAGAAAATAGGGGGAGGCTGAGAGGGCTACCTGTACTAGGCCCAGTGACCAGAAACTGTAACTAAGGAACCTACCTTGCTTCTAGCACAGGGCACTGATTTGCTTTTTCATTGCTGACTGTGGTCTGTGGCTGGGCTCTTGCTTTCTGCAGCCTGACTGGCAGTGTAATTCACCTTCTGGAAAAACTCCCTGCAGAGATTTTGTTGTAATCCCTAGTGGGGATGGTCAGGTTTTCCATCTCTTCAGTCTCCAGTCAAGTGCTTTAAGCATTATGACCAAAAAGTGAACAACCCAGTTAGAGAATTAAATATTAATACTTGTGTATTTTCTGTCTCCTAAGCAGCTATTCTTCTCTTGTTTCTTGTTTCAGAAGATCTAAAATACAAACACACACATGAAAAGATTAAGGCAAAAATATACATTATTATTTCCCTCAGAAAGATATGTGCTCTCCCCTACCGGAGATATTTTCTGCCACAGCTTGTAACCAGCAAACACTAGAAAGACATTTGCATCCCTTCATTGGAGAGATGTGAGGGAACCTGCTGGCTTGTGTTAGGGAGCTCTCATCTCATTCACGTCATGGATCTCTGCTCCAGCACCTGGAGCGCCTCATCCTCCCCCTCCTTGTCCAACCTTGGGGTCGCAGGGCTGTTTCTCACACTTTTTTTCCTCACTCCTCACCACCTTTGTGGCATTTTGCCCTTTCTTAAACATGCTTGCACACAGGCACTACCAGCTTGGCTGAGGGGCTCGGCTGTGCCCTGCTGTGGGGTTGCTGGAACTGGCTGGAACCGGCTGGAACCGGCTGTGCCCAGCATGGGGCAGCCCCGGCCTCCCCTCACAGAGGCCGCCCCTGCAGCCCCCTGCCGCCAGCACCTCGCCACAGACACCCAGTACAGAGAAACCCAATAAAGAGAAAAATCAGGACATTTTCTGGGATCCAGTGAAGTGAAACTCGCACTGCTCTAAGAATGACAATAGTTGGCTGGTTTTCCTTGATTAAAAGTGCTATTTTTCCCCACTCACAGAAGGGACTTCTTTTTAGCAGTTGTTTGAAATTTGTGTGATCCCTTACAGTCCGAGCAAGTTGAAATTGAATTCTCCTTAGTGAAATGAGTCATTGCAATCTTCCACTCACATCTGTAATCACATCCATGCCTGGCTAACTATTTGAGCTGGTCAAAATTACAATGAAAGAAATATACCATCAGCTAAAAAGCGCTTGCATGAGCAAACTGAACGGATTTTAAGAAATACAGCCATTCCCAAGAGGCAGCTGTATTGCCTGTTAGCAGCTAAAGGTGAACTGAAATTTCCGACCTAGTTCTCCTAAAACATAGTTTTTACCCCAAGAGAGACTGCAAACTGTTGGCTTCTTATCTTAATTCAGGATGAAAAAAATTCTTTAAAGAAAAAAAAATATCACTTGAATGTTTTCCTGGAGGAAAATTCCATTTCCCAACTGCCTTCCTAACTCCTTCGAGCAGTCTCTCTTTGCAAAGGCACTTTTACCAAAGCTCTTCCAGTAGGGAATATTTTATGAAATACATTTGAAAGAGATGTGCATCACCCAAAAGATGCAAAGACACCTATTAGCTTCTCCCAACAAATAATGTAATTCTCCCCCTCAGATCAGCCAAACAAGACGTACTTCAACAGAGCAGCAAACAAGATGGCCGTCTCTCCTCTGCTGTTGCAGCACACACTGCTGGGAAAATGCTGACTGCTCACTTCACAAAGTGCAGGTTGTTAGCAGGACCATAAAGGATAAGTAAATATGCAAACATGAGTCTAATCTATTTCTTACCTATTAATAAGCTAAAAAATAACAGCTTGGAATTAATTGTTGAGGATACTCGGTACACCAAGAGGAAAAAAAAAAGGCAGCCTCAGATCAAATTTTCTTCTAGAAGTTGCTATATAGAGACAGAATCTTCCTTTTATGCACCTACTTCTTAATCGTTGATAAAATTTTAATATGGTTAGCACATAAGGTCCACAAGGGGTCATTAAATCCTCTGATTTGATATTTAGAAGCCCATAGAATTTCTTCAAAACCAAAAACCATCCATTTTTTACTTGAAGCAATGGAAAGTCCATCACCCCTTTCCTCGTTCGTTCCAGACATTAACACATCTGACTTACAAAAATTTCACCTGAAACACTATAGACCGACACTGATATAATCATGGAAGTCACCTTCTTTACTGCAGTAGGATTACAAATAGGAATGCTCCTCCTAACATGGCTGTAGAAATGCAGTCCAGATTCTTAGAGCTAAGGGACAAAGAAGTGGACGCTTCTGCCTGGGCAGAGGTGACAGTTTTGAGAGATCTTGCTTTAGAAATCATGTTGATGGCACGTGCCCTCAGAGCCAAGAGCCGTCAGGGAGCCCAGTTTCCTTTTCCTACCGTCACAAGGAAAGGTACCATGATTATTGTTTTTATCTTTCTACCAGTACCGAAAGTCTCCTCTCCTGCTGCTGTTTGGTACATTTGTCAGTAGATTTCCATAAGTTATATTACGCGAAAATCTGGACCTTCATTAAAGTAAAGTAATAAGGTAACTTTTATACCTGCATTCAGTCATAAAAAATACATCTATTTTTAGGAAATAGTTTATACACCTACGAGTGACATTATTATTCCTTCATTCCTGTGACTTCTCCAAAAGAAAAAAAAAATGTTATTTGTACTACAGAAGTGATTATACCCCCTAACAGCGTCTGACTGTGCTAGGCACAGTAAATGCATGAAACAATAAAGTGACTTCCTGCCGCAGAGAGGTTACACTTTAAGCATACGTGACAACAGATGGAGAAAACCCTGGAGCATTAATATTGCATGCACCAAAAGGGATTATTCTCACCATGCATGAATTAGTCTGTACACTGTTGCTGCTTGTACTGAAAGTCCTTGGTCCAATACCACATCTTGCAGGACTGGAGGTGGAATTAGATTTTCTTTCAAAGTCTGCAGATTGAGTGCTCCCTCCCACACATTTCATTATACTGCTGTCAAAGTTCATTCTCACTGGCATTGTTATTTTTATTTTGAAAATGTTTTCAGATTGCAAGAGGCTGCAATGGAAAGAATCACTGACACAAATTTGGCATGCTTTTCTGTAAGCAGTAGAAGAAAACTCTGCCTGCATTGCAGGTATGATAATCAGCATATCCCATGGGTAAGACTACTTGTTTCCCTCATCTGAAAGCAACACAGAACACAGCTGCACCAACAGTCATCATTTACTTTCCTATCAGCACACCAGTGGTCAGCAACAGGGGAAAAGGAGAACTTAGTAAAATCTAGCATGTTGTGCTTGAATATGCAGGGTCTGGAACATTTCTGCAGCAAACTATTGACCTGGAAGTCCAGATGGTTTGTAAGCAGTGCCCTTACAAGTGATTTTCACTCTGACCAAGCCAATTTAAAATCTGTTATGCTTGTCTCTACTGAGAACAGCTTTTGGCATATCTCAAACACGTTGTAGAGTGGTTTTCATTTTTGAGAAGCTTTGTTTCTTCTTCTTATGCCTAATACATTTGAACTTCCATAGAAGGACTAATCAAACCAAAAGAATACTCTGTCATAGATTCTGTGTGGACCAGATGTGCTTCTGCTGATGTTGCCAAGAGATTTCTCCCAGTGGATTTGAATTGGGAACATGAAGAGGCCATATGGTAGTAAAGATAATTTACATAGCACCTTTTATCACCAAATATCACAAAGCACCTTGCAAATCACCTACTGTACAGAAGAATTTCACTCAGAACTGAAATACAAATACCTTTGGGGTAAAACTTGGCAAAAACATAATAGCACACAGTAATGCTATGAAACAACTTGTAACTAGTTGTGAAGAATAAAGTCGTAGCAAACTGAAATCATGAGAGGAACATAGGCAGGTAAATTATAGTTACAAATCAATTGCAAACTGCATAGTTTCACCCTATATGTGAAGCAATAGTTTATTAAAACTAGTTTCTTCCTTTTGATAAATGCAACTCTGTTAAAATAATCTGCAAACATAGACATTGAAAATAGAACACAAGACTAAGTGGATAACTTACATTAGTTTTGCAGACTTACTATGCCTATGTACAGTAAATGTGTATACATCATCTCAATGTCCCAAAAGGTAATGTGGCCAAGAAAAGTTATACTATTTTTTATATTTGTTATTAGGAGGTAGTGTGGGAGGCTCTGGACAGTTTCTGATACTGTCATGCATATCACTATGTAAATTAGAATAATCAAGAAAAAGCAGTTGTTTCAAATACAATAAAATTTTCTTTCTACCCATCTTGGGAAAAATGAACAGTAGGAGAAAGAACATGTGATAGAGTGCAATACACATCAGAGTCAGCAAAGAAAACAGTATTTAATTTTCAAATGAAACAACATAAAGTTGCTTTAGTGAGGTCTATTACTTGAAAATGTTACCTTCTTTGGTTGTAACATTTTCTACCCCTTCTAACAAAATTCTACCCCTTCTAGACTGACACTTTGTTTCAGCCCAGAATCTGTCTCATCTCCTGTAGATATATTCATATTATGTTTATGTGCTGTTATAAGGCAATTCTAAATGCTGCTCAACAAATCAAATTAATATTAAGTAGACATACAACCTAATTTAATTTATGCTGCATATTTATAGAGCTCCCAAAAGAACTTACTACAAAATCATTCACTGCACTTAAAATGAAACTGGAAATGTAGTTTTTATTTAAAGAGATTCTTGAGTCAAGGATTTTCAAAGAACCCAAGAAGTTCAGCTTCCAGCTCCTACCTTTTGATCTTCTCTTTCTAAGAATTGCTGTCCACCCACAGTAATCCAGGCCTGGTCATACAAAGCCACAGCAGTCTTGGTATCACGTTTATCCTCACAACCTAGCCACAGTGGTCCTTCCTATCCCAGAAAAGATAAAGATGTAAAGACAATGTTACTGATTCTGTAGTAAATGACCAGCAGCTCTTGTCCTCATTCCAGCATTGCAATCTTTTGTAACCAAGAGCGCAACATTTTCAGCATAGCCATGTGACAGCAGCAAAACATTTGTGTATTAAACTAGCTGCTAATTAGGAGCAAAGTGTTTTCTTGGAGCTGTTCAAACCCTTAAAATTGTCTGTGACAAGATACAGTGTCAGGATATTCCTGTTCGCTCCAAAGGAAGAACAGCAGAGACTGTACAGCCATACATGGCTGTCTTGAAAATTATGGGTTAGAAAAGACACCAAAGATTTAATGAATAGAAATGCAGATCTCAGAGGGGGAGCAGCACAGCCATGTACTGAGGTCTGCTTACCACTGACATGCACCTAATTAGCATTCCTGGAAAATGTGCACTAGCAATATCACTCCATAATCATGATGCCCATTTTCATGGTCATGTTTTGTTCACCCTCCTGATTGTAGTACTTACAATCAGAGGTGCAGAATAGCATGAATGCAGTACACTCAACCTCCAGGAACAATTTTCTGTTTTTATTTTTGAAGTAGAAGTCATATGCACTAAAAGGATGTGAAAAGACTATTATTAAACTATCTTTAAATATGTTTAATGGCACCACATGCTGACTCAGAAACTCCTTTCCTCCAGGCCAAGAGTGGAGGGCCTAATTGTGAATGCTTTATTACTGTGTTAATAAATGTACCATATCATTCATTCCTTTTCAGAAAAATTTCTCACAGGCCTTTTTTAATACAATGTTTTAAAGCTAAAACTCCAATATATCTATTTAGAAGAGCAATCTTAGCTTCTGTAGTAAAAATAATAATAATAGCACTTACCGTACTTTAGATCTTCAAAGTGCTGTATGGATATTAAGTAATTTGTCCCTGTTGGCAAGGATTTTAGTTTGCATTGGACAGTAAGTAGCAACAGGTATCTTACTCCCCTCCCCCCGCTGCCCTTAAGGTATTTTTCCCTTCCTGTTTTATTGCACATATGCTAGATGAGGGCTTCACTTCTCTGTCCATGGGAATTCCAGACACCCCTTACGGTGCTACTGAATGGTTTGAATTTGCTTTTACCAGCCAGACGAACCCATCAGACATCTATTATTTGTAAGATCTCTCAGGAATGGAAAGGAAAGTCAACTTTCTTCTGAGGCCTGCTCTCTTGCCATAACACTGAGCTGTCCTGGATAGGTTTCACAAGGAAATATCCCCTTTTTTCTAGATCCAATGCCCTTATTTACTATCACAACTAATAGAACCAGAATAAGCCAGAGTCTCGTCTTTTGCAAGTGCTGGGGTAGAAACTCACGATGAGTGCAGTCCCAGGGATGGTGCTTACACAAATACAAGGATAAAAGTTATTGTCCTTAGTTTTTTCGAAGTAGCGCAGTGAAGCAGGGCTTGACAATTCGTGCTGTTTATAAGAGACCACCTCCTTTTCAGATGGCAGGAAGTGCAGGCAAAAGAGTCAGTTCTGCTCTACAAACTAGGGCCAACTATACAATAACTGAGATTTGTAGAGCCAGAGCCTGTCACAGCAGCAATGAGAGTCTGCCATTCCAGAAAACAGCTGAACTTAAAACATATTGCACTCCCAATCCACCCAGAAACTCAGAAGCTGGTACAGTCCCAGTTCCTCTTCGCAGCATCTCTTCTTTCTGTAAGTGTTCAGTAGTGTAAAGTACCCATGTCCTTGAAATTTCAAATTAAACCCTAAGTAGATTGAGGAGTTTGCAGATGTAACGAGCATTAATTCTGTAGTCTCTTGTCAGGAGAAGAGCATTCCATGTTCAAGTGCATTACAGCCATTTATCTTTGCTTATCCAGGAAACTATTTCTATAAGCTTGTGAGGGGAACATTGTCAATAAACATTAAAATAAAACCATTGGAGCAGCTTGGCAATCCGACTTCCCGATGGTACGAGCATAGAGGTAAGGCATATCCACAGCAGCTGTGAATGTGCTGTGACCTTCTGTTGCTTCACTGTCTTCCCTTCCTATCTCATAACGGTACGTGTCCTGAAAGTGCTCTGCCGCATGCTTGCTTCCCCAGGATTGTATGGCTACCTCTGCAGAAGCAATTCTGAAGGGTTGTGTTAAAACCCAACTCCCTGCTTTCATGACCAATACAAACCAGTAGATCTAGAGAAAACAGCCCCTACACAGTGATCATCTTGTCCTTTGCCAATACCAGTAAACAGTGCTGCAGGAAGACACAAGCTGGTATTTTGCCACAGAGACAGCACTTCTCTATCACACAACAAAAAAAGACATTTGTTTCTTAGGTGCCCAAGTCAATCATCTTTGATTCAGACATCAGCTGTTAAGCTTTTCTCTTGAAAAACTAACATGCACATGGCTTGTATTTTCCTTTATATCCAGAGCTATATTCTGAATTCTGTCTTGGAGGCTGCAGTAGTTACAGATCAGGTTTTGATGACGAGTTAGGAAGGTATTATTTGTAGAGGGCAGGACTTGCTAGAAGAATTTATACAGCCGAGGAAATAATACAAGATTTCTGGGTCTGAAAAGATGAAGCAGAATTGTTTATCTCTGATGCCACACAGAAAAATTTCTGAGCTGATCTATTGCATAGCTTATGAAAGATCAGCACATGTACAGAGAACAAAATCATTGTTTTCTTTTCTTCTTTCCAGAACCATAAACCTATATTTCAAAAGCCACTGCTGAAGTGGAGGATGAGATGGAAAGGTTGAACTCTGACTCAGTTTTCAAGGGCAGGTCTCTTGCTACTTAACCCAGGAATTTTCTCAGTTTTCTGTTGCATTCTATGCTGCCATCATCTGGCTCTTTTCATAAAACCTGACATTTTCTAAATCTCAGTTATCTCCAGGTCTGAGTTCTTCTCTGGGTAGGAAGCTTCAACACTTTTTGTGAAGATATTTCACAGCAAGTATTTGCCTTTGTCCAAGCAGCAAGCCTCTCTCTCCAGCCACCACACTCCCAGAATATTTACCCAGCCTCTTGGCCAGGCATCCAGCTCCCTTTGCCTAACTGAGCACTCAAGATAGAGGGAGGATGTTGATTTATGTGTCTTTTCATACTCAGACCTGCTATTCTGATTCCAGCTCTCCTCAATCATCCACCAGAGATTTCTTGATAGCAAGCCAGTTACTTCCAGCATGCCAGCCACCAGGGTCCTGACTATGTCCTCCTAACAACGCAGACATCTGGTCATGGAAAACACCTTTCCTCCTACAGTAAATGGGTGTTACCAACTCCTCCAGTGATTTAATTAAATATAAACAGGTTGTTTACTTACTCTGAGGCAAATATTATTTTCTGCCTGACAGGGCAATGATAAAAGGCAAGAGAATCTTTCCAATCAGCTTACACTGACCCAAGGCACACTGCTTCCAAGAGATCACAACCTTCACCTCCTTCCCATTCAACTGGCAACCAGAGTACTGTGTAAAGATCCAGAAACACTGATCTGGCTAAAACTTGAATTTTTGGTGGTTGATGAAACTCTCAGGGAACCATGAAAGCACTGACACCAACGCAGACATGGGTGAGAAGAATACATACAATAAACTTTGCTTCACCTTTAGATTGCAGCACACCACTCTGGGTCCTCAGGAAAGCATTTTTCTGTTTGCATTTCCAATGTTTGGCTTTTTGTCTACTCTCTGTTCTTCACAGGAGCCCTCTAGTCTCTGCGCATGCCAGACAAAAGTCTGCTTAGCAAAACATGCTCAGCTGCTTTGTCTTCCTGCCAAAGGATTAACTCAACCTGTTATGTAGGTAACAAGGACAAGAAAGCAAGGTTGCCTGTCTCTCTGCTGTCCAGCCACACCCCAGTTCCCCGTGCAGAACAGAAAGACACTACATAGAACATGAACTGCAAACAAGCAAACACAGCAGATACCCTCTATCACACAGCACATCAATTAATGTGTGCAGTTCTTGACAGGATACTAATTGATCACCATAGGGAGACAACAGCATGGGGTTACTGGGAGACATTCCAATATGCTTTCCTTCATTCTTTTTCCTGAACGATTGCCCAGGAGAGGTAGGTTGGATAAGGCTCTGCTGGAGCTTGGGATGCCCATTTTTCAGAGTATGGGAGTTACTGGATACAAAGAGACTTTCAGGCCTATAAATTAGAATTAACAAGTCTTGGGGCAAACCAGAAAATCTACATAGGGGCATATTTACATAGGTAGAGTAAGGAGAGACAAACCTAAAAAGAGAAAAGAAGAAGGGAGACTTGGTCTTAGAAACTTTAAGAATGGCTGCTTGGATTTAATCCCCACAGCTGAGTCCTGAGAAATTCTGCAGAATCAAAAGAGAAATTAAATAGAGACTTCTTTAATGAACAAATTAAAAATATGGCTAATATTGGATATGCAGAAATGACCACATATTCTGCCTGAGAGCTAACTTCAAATGACAGTGTGCTGAAATTTACAGATCCTCTATTTGCTATTTATATTTGTATTGACAGAACAGAGGTGGGACAAAGAGGCTGGAGGACATGACAGCTGAATCAAACCTCCATTCTGAATTCAAATCTGAATTGGACCTGAATCAATACACGCAGGTCTTGAGCACCACTGTGTGCCTCCCCTAAAAAGCTTCACTGACCTGAATACTGGATGAATGCCTCCCTTGTGCATCCTGGCAGAACTGGGCTGAGACTTTCAGACCCATTTAGGAACTGGCAGAAATGGAACTGGGCTCCCAAGGCTTGAAAGAAGTCTCAATCCTAAAGCAGCAACACAGAAAGCAAATGTGTACCTCTGTAAAAATACTCACATCAGCACAGTTAAATATTGGAGGCTTGAGGAAATACCTTACATACAGTTGTTTGCAGAGGAAATGCAGACAAGTCCTTTATTGGCCCTATATGGCATTGCTGACATTTATTTCTTACACAGCCAACTTTCCTAGCCTTGACCTACGTAACTTTAGAGTAAGAAGGAAATAGAGAAGCAGCAAATCATGTAGAAATATGTGCCACATGTTCCTCACTCATGGATTAAACAAAACAAAGAATGCTTCATTTCATTTTTCAAGCAGGCGCTCTATGTTTCTGGAGAGTGCTGATGCCCTGTGATATCTGAGCAAGATAGCATTAGAACTGTACACACTGTATTCCTCCTTGCTTTCTTAATAAAAGAATAATGAACTCAGTCGTGCAGAAGCAATACAACATGCTGCTATGAAGGAGACCTCAAAGCCCACTCAGCTGCTTCACTGGTGTGTATTAAAATTAATGAGTTTCTGCTACAGAAAGAAAGAGGTGTCCTTACATCGGAATGAGATCTATGATCTTTGTACTGTAGCACAACCACTGAGCAGCACAAAAATCTGCACAGCTCAGTCTCAAATAATAAATTTCTTTTAACAGGAGGAAAGCAAGGACAGACTGAATACGCTTACTACACATATTGAAAGAGGGGATAGGAGAGCTTTTCATTTGCATCTTAAGCACCTTCCCATTAGTAAAGACTGGATTGCTGTTAAGGCTCTCTTTTTCCCCCCCATTTATATAGCTAACAGAGCAAAAAATTGGCAATATTGAATGCCAGCCAGCACCTGAGACTGCTAACTCAGCCATTATAGCCACAATACTTAATGGATCTCAATTACAGAGCCCTTATTTTTGTGCATGGGAACATATATCTAGAGGTCAGCACATTTCATTAATATTTTTGATTAACACATCCTTCACAGTGGTTTTGAGCTTTTAATGCTTCCCAGTTAATGAAGCAAAATTTTGAAGCAGCTATTAGCTTGGTACATAATACAATTAAAAAAAATGCTGTTTCATTAAGACAGCTCAGTTTTATCCCAAATTCTTCAACGTTTCATCCAACTGCAAAGAGGAGTTAATAACACACTGCTACATTAACATCTCTTTGAAGCTTCTTTCCTGTCTCTGAGTTCCAGTGAGGAATAAAAATGACTAGCATGTTTCATATCTGAAAAGCACATCAAGTATTTTGTGAGTTCCGCTCAAGCCATTTGCTTGGACTGAACTTCTAACTGAAGGACAGTTTTACCATAGATTACCTAAATTCCACAGAATAATTGCCCAAAATCTTAAGGAAGATCACTTCCTTTTCTTAAGTGCTAGAGACACATCAACCTCAGCTATATCAATAAATGCTAGCTTCAACCATAGTATAAAATTACAAGTGCCAAACCATGGTAAAAATCAGAAAACCAGGATGACCTCAAAACTGCTCTGAACTGTCCTATAGGCACCAAACATTCCCATCTTACTGAGGAAATTTGATCTTAAACCAATCAGATTTGACATTTGTGCACTTTCTGTTCCAGGGTTCATTGCAACCTTAGAGAACTCTGAGCTTTTACAGAGCAGGAAAAAGAAAAAGGGGGAAAAAAAAAAAAAAAAAGAAAAAAATCTTGAAGAAGCATCAACAATCCAATCCACTAATGTGTACAGCTTTCCAAATTAATTTTTTTAGGTTCCTGTGGCTGTGATTTATACCTAAAAATCTTTGCTATGTCACTGATGTTGAACTCAGTGTTTCTATAGTATACCTGCCTCAGTCTGCAAACTGCTTCTGTTCTAATTCAATCAAGTTCAGCCTATTAATAGTATCATGGAAAGGGCAGTTATTTTGCTTATCTCATTAAAATCCAGAAATCTGCTATAAAGCCTTGCCATTAAATTCCAGTCAGTCTAGGAGCATTCCATTAGGACTGCATTAGTTCATCATTACTGAAATTTATTTCTCTTTTAGTCTCATTAGAGTCAAGCTTTCTCAAAAAAGATATCACATGAAGAAACATGACATTTGACGGTCAGCCTCTATCACTTCTTTTTGGGAGGAGGTTTTTGGGAAGACAAGAAAGAAAATGGAAATGAAAATGTGTCCCAGAAGACTCCAGAAACGGTTATTTATATAGCGTAAGGAGAGAACGCTCCGTTTTATCGCTTCCCTGTTGCTAGCCAGCAAACCTCCCTTTGTGTCTCTCTCCACTCCCCTACTTTTGTAGAAGGGGCAAGCCTGAAGTTAAGCTCCAGAGAGTACCTGGGGAATACTCTGATTCTGGGGATATTTGAACCCAAACGCAGTTGATTCCAGCTTCTCTAGTTTAGCCAAAGCAAAACCCCAGCACTGAGCAATCTGCCATATATTCAGTAAAACCTCAGACTGGGCTCTGGCAGAAGACTGATTTCCTTCCTCCTTCCCTTCTAAATTAAAGACACTGCAATTGGATGTGTAGTCTCACAGAAACATAATTCTTAAGAGACATTTCCACAAGGACTTCCAACACCAAAGAGAGAGATACCACCTCTGCTAAAAGGAATCATACTAACAAGACAGAGGCTATGTATACATCAGCAAGGCCTAGGGTTCACTAGAAACAGAGCTGTGGAATGAAACAGTTGGTGCTGACGACCTGACATCCTCACTATGCATATTTCATGGGGGTTTACCTCCGACAAGAACTAATCAGGTCCCATTAGGGGCTGAATGCAGTTGGTGAGCATTGAATGTGCTCTTGGAACACATCGTCCTCTTCAGTTTCATCTGAAAGGGATCCAATAAAGCACCCCAAGACTGCTCCATTATGTGAATCAAAGCATGTTTAGCAGGGACAAGCAGATTGGCTTCAAAAGCACATTCCTGATCCGAACTAAACCACTAATCTAGACACACTATAAATTCTTCTGTATGAGACCCTAACAGCAGAATATACAGAGGAATAAAATACATTCTGTGCTATGCCCAGAGACGCACCCCTGAAAAGTGGAATCAGGATGCATCTTCCAAAGTGAGGTGATGCTATGTGAAAGACAAACAGATGGGCAGGCAATTTTTTAAATTAGAGATAATGGAATGAGGCAATTTAAAGTAATTTTACTCCCTCTAAGAGTAAAATTTACTTTTACATTTTAAGTGAATGAGAGCAGCTATGCAGCACAAGCCACAGAGCTAAGCACCAAGAGGAGTATCTTGGAAATTTCTCCAGTGACATTCAAATGACAGAAAAAAAAGATCAGGATTTTTTACAGGTTTAAGACCTTTGACACTTTTCTGTATCTAGGCTTTGTCACACAAAACTAACCAAAGGTATTTTGACATGCCTAAATGGAAATAATTTTTTTTTTTCAGACAGAAATTAAATATAGTAACAAAACTTCAAAGCAACCTATTTTCAGCACTCTGTGAGAGGCTGGAAGACATTAACAATTGTATATATTTGTTTGGAAACGTTTACAACACACTTAAAAAGCAGGCAACTAAGTTAGCCCAGAATTCTAATGTCAGGAATCAAATTCAGCCAGGGCACCACTTTAGTGTTTCAGATGAAAGTTTAGCAGTACTTTGTGTAGGAAAATGACACATAGGAAATGATACAGTGTAGGTGGGTCGTCACTTTCATATGACACAAAATTGAACAATATATTATTAAACATATAATTTAAATTAATTTCAAGAATACTAATCTGAAAGGTGATCCGGTGCCAAATGAAACACAATTTTCATTCATTGCACTGGATCAGTTCCTGATTATCATAAGTGATATTTGCAAATCTGTAGAGACTTCAAGTCAAGCTGTAAATTTGCATTTCAACATCTCCATAAAATACCTCAATTTTAAGGAAGTCTAAGTATGTACACCTCTTGACTGACTTAGGTGGCACTTCCTGAGGACTATGTAGAAAAGTTGAGACTTCACACACTGTGCTACTGCCTCTCATATCTGACCAGCTGAACAAAAAATAATGAAGCATAAATCCATCAGCTGCCCAGAGCTGTTCAGTTGCCAACCCACTGTGCTACTGCTTCTCTGTTCTGGTTAAACTGAGCAACAGTAAAAAAGATGATATCTTAACAGAGGAGGAAAAGGCATTCTTTTGCTTTAAAGCTGTTTTGGATTAAAATTCAATAGCAGCAAGACTCAAAAGAAAGTAATCAAGAAAGTATCATCACATCTGTAATACTGTATAGCAGTTCTGGGAACAAAATTATTTCTTCAGACAAGCAAAGTTTCTGTAGTACAACAAATAATATTAAGATAATTTCAAGCTACAGATACTACTATATGAAGCGGAAGTCTCAATATAAAGTAAAGCCAACATGGTCTGTGGTCCTTAATGTACATCTATGCATATTTTTTAATGTCCAAAATAAAACCTGTAGAGCACTGACTGCACATTCCTGTCTTTTGCATCACATAGACCCAGACAATGCTTCCATGAATAAGCAAGAAAATTTTTATGTTATGAAGGAAGGGAGATTTTCTTACCAGTCACAGTCTGTTTTGTCCAGTCTTTACTGAATATTTGTGTATGTTCATTACTTTCCCATCCCGTTTTTAGTATTACTGTTCAGGTATTGGTTACCCGAATTTGACCGAAATATTCACAGTAGACCAGAATTAAACCTTTGTGAATAATGCTTGAACATGGCACACAGTAAGTCTTTATTAAATATATTTATAGGGGATGCATATAAATTATATAACTATAATACCATAATTACACTTCTGACCCCCTTTTTAAAGGGTGACAGGCCTATTGCAAAAAATAATCCCATGGGTATGGTTTTAGAGATCATAAAAAAATGCAAAAGACAAATATTCAAAACTAAACTATATTGTTTCTGTCCAAGTGAGAAGCACAAACTTTCTAATGAATTAGGACTCTTACATTGCTCCAAAAATAACTGTGTCCTGAGGCATTAAACAGTCAATAATCAAGCTCGAGATTCAGTGCCCTGTTCCTGCTGGTAGTCGCCTTTCTGAGGTGTCACGGAGGAAAACGAGCAGCATTTGGGATTCGGGATTGTTTTTCTTTCTTATCCGACACCGAAGCAGCGCTCGCCACCTTCGCTTGCCGACTCCCCGCAAGCCGTTCCGCCGCTCCCGCGGAGGAGGGGAGGTGTCACAGCCCCGCTGCGCCCGGCAGAGCCCCCAGCCCGACCCGTCCCGCATCCCCTCCTAAACGATGCGGAGGGCCGGTACGGCTCCCTGCAATACCAGAGAGACCCCGTAAGAGGGAGACTTTATCGCACCAGAACTTGTAAGCGAGATACTTAAAATACAACCCTTGGGAGCTCTTTTATCAAGACCTAATCTACACTACAGACATTCTGGAAAGACTTAAGTGTAAAGAATTCTTTTTAAGGAAATATTTTTAAAATTATAACATTTGAGTTCTTATGCAATCTAAAGATGCAAATCTTGTATAAAGGAGTTGATATTAAAATCAGCGTAGTTAAAGATTTTTTTTTAATCTCCTTTAAAATTATTTCTCACTAGTATTTAACTTTTTTTCCTTGTCTTTTCCTGAAGACAAATAACTAGGGCAATATATACACAAGCGGCACAGGATTTTTAGGAGTTTTACCTGCCTAAGTGTAGAAAGGACACCTACAAAATTGTATTTTCCAGTTCATTTACATTTACCTACCCAAAAGATGGGACCATGAATTAAGAAGGAAGGCTAGGAGGTGGTATCATGACACAGTTCACCAGCCTTCACCTCTGCTGGTAGAAGGCCAAAACCCCGGGACTAGTGAGTCTCATACGTCAGCAGATCTCCCCATTAGCAAAAAGCAGAACTTATTTATAACTGGTAATCTTGCGCAGCAGGAGTCACCTCTGGGAAATGGGGTACGCTGCTTGCAGAACAAAGCTTGTCTCAGCAGCACAAGTATCATAGACTTGGACCCAGATTGCCACACAGCTGGTGTTTCTGTGCTAACCAATGCCTGTGCCAATCTACCTTTACTTATATTACAAAGCACAGAACAATATCCCAGCTGGCCTTTGAATATTTCCATGTCTCAAAGAGATCCCACATCACCAAAATGGAAAGAACTAAAAAGACTGTGTCTTTCTGTGATAGTTCAGAGATTTACATGCCAGATTCCCCAACCCCTGAAACTTTCCCTGCAAGTGGCAATGGCACCTCACATTTTTGACCTGTTCCCAATCTCCCCACTTCCTTAACTCTTCGTTCCTGACATATCTGTTTAGAGAAGCAGCTTTTCCATATTTTTCAATTTGTTTTATATACAACTTGAATATTTGAGATTGCACATTCTTTTGGCCAAATCTTTTGCAGATTTGATGCAGACATTCTCTGCATCATGTATGCTGAATCCTGCACAGCATACATGAATCTGAGTCCGTCCGAGATATGGCTCAGAGAGCAAGTATGGCATCCTGTCAAATACAGAGCCACGTTTCCTTTCATTCTTCACACACCACTAGATCAATAAATCAAGGTGTCATGAAACTTGACACAGGAAAATCGAACAAGTGCCATTAAATTATTGCTTTCAAAGCAATTTTGCATGAAACAAAATATGTATTGACTCTATATCCAATATACTACTCTTATTCTATCTCTAAGAAAACTTAGCATACCTGATCACAGAAGTTTAATTTTAGAATGCATTTGCTGTGATTTTTCCTGAAGACTGTCAACACACTTATTTCATTTAAAATAGCTCATGATATGAAAGTTTATAATTTTTGTTAAAAGCAACCTTTAGCACCTGCCTAGCATTTTTATCTGTCCAGAAATTACAGTAAATCACCACAAACTTTACCTCACCTGCTAATTTAGTTAGGCTATGTCCAGAACAAAGGGCCACAATAAATGCCAAAGTAAGGGCTACACCCACTTATAAATCACACAGCCCCAAGTCTCTTATATAGCAAGTTAAATATTTACTGGATTATAACCAGCAAACAACACAAGTAGGTCCCTTAGATGATAACTGATTTATCAGAGGAAAAGTCTTTAGCAAGTATTTCTTAGCCCCACCATGGACATTTCTAAAATATCTTTTTCCATCTGTTTTTCTTAACTCCACAAAAGAAGGTCAAACCTGGATGGATATGTGCATGAATAAAGCACAATAACACAGCATCAAAAAGATTTATCATCTCAGACTGTACTTCTTTCAGTACCTCTACCCTGTCGTCATTTGCGAAGTGGTAGCGATAAATGTGACATCAAAATGCAGTCTGACACTTTGGTTTCTAAACATCAAAGACAAAAAAGGTAAGATTCCGATTTCTTAAAATCTATTTAGGCTGCATACTGCTCTTAAGAAATGTGACTATCAAAATCTGTCTTTCCATAGTATTTTGATCCTGTTCTTCATTCTGCTTTTCTTGCTTACTAAAAAAAATTCCTAGTTTATACATCTACAATTATGGTGTGGATCTGGATTATGAGTTCTTGCATTTTCAGATGTGGGAGGACAGGACAGGGAACTATTTGTATTAATCCAGCATACCTTCAATGCATTTGTGCCCGTTCACAATAGATGAGTATCTATTTCAAAGTTAGAACTACACAAATCTTAAAATATCTGTGTGACTGTGACTATAGCTGTTTTTGGGAGACAAGGGGAAAACAGGGAGAGGATAGAAAGACAGGTAAAGAAGAAAGGAGAAAGGGATATTGAAATATAATTAATATGTTCGAAACCTGCTTCTGTGACATTAAACAGTATTAGAGAGTGATTCTGAATACAGAAGAAACACTGTGATCACTGTGCTGATTTGGCCATCAGCAAAGCAGCCATGCATAGCAATAATCACAGCTTACATAGATATATAGATTGTGTGGTTTGGCTTTAATTTAAACCACATCTTTTCACTGTCAGAACTAGAACTATTTATTTTAATAAGAGAGTCTAATTAGCCAGTTCTAGTTTAAACATTCTGTATGATCAGGAAAGGCAGCAAAAAGCATTGTGAGGAGAGCCATCACTGAGAAACAAGTATAAACAAAGATGACTTTTGCCTTGCTCTGTGCATCTTCTTTGGACACCAGAGCCATATCCAGCAATGGTTTGCCTTAAACATCCCCCCCACTGAGTCTTCTGCTGTCTTATGTGACAATTCCATTATCAGAAGCCACATTCTCATGAAGCTCATGTTTGACCTAACTTCTCAGTCCCTAACCTCCATAAATTATAACTCCTGCTCAGTTTTTCTCATTCCAAATTTGGTTATTTCACCTTTCAAACACTCTGGCACCTTAATCTTCTCTTTAAGTTGCTGAAAACAGTTTCAATCTTCTCTCTCTAAATTATATTCTCAGATTGCTCTTTTATTTCAACCTCTCTTCTTCCAATTTTCTCTGTTGCATTTTGCCTCCACCCCGCCCCACCCCAGCCCCCACCTTGTCTATAGAATTTGCCTGCACAGATGGAGTTTCTTTTAACTGCAAGGGGCTTTCCTTTTGCATGAATGAGAAGTCTCCCTGGCTGTTTACCTCTGTCACACATCCTGCTTTAATAGTGATGCTCAGAATGTTAATTTCAGATTGAACTCTCATAGAAGAAAATTAACCACAGTCATTTTTGCCTGCTTTGTAGTAAATTACAACCCCGGACATCCATAGTTTGGGATTTGTCTTGGTAGAGACATTTGTGTGTTTTAGAGAAATAAGCAGATGAATTAGGAACTGGTTTAGAAATTACCAAATTTCTCCTATGCTTTTGTCTTTCTCACTCCTTTAACTATAGCTGTTAGTGTTCTTTATTTCATTTAAATAATACACATAACATAATATATGGGTTTTTTTTCCTTAATATGCTTAGTTACAAATTAAATTAAAGTTTTCCCATGCAGATTACCATGGGTTATTATTTCTACCTAGGAATGTAGAATCTCAGTTCCACTATCAATCAACACACCATGCACATCACAATAAAAATTGAAATTATTACACAAAGGGATCCAAGCACACTAGGTGAAGGGACACAAAGATGAGAAAGGAAAATCAAAGCTGATAAACGTGGTATGAATTACTAGAACACTTTGCTGAACTCTGAATTAGCTGTAGGTATGTTTACATGGCAATATTTGGTCAAGAAATGGACATCAGCATTATCTTAGGTAAGTGCAGATGTAACTGTGTACACAACTGTAGCCAAAAATGCAAAGAAGATATATAAAGGTTGAAACTGTGAATAACAGAATGTTAGAATGTGTTTATAGAAATCATTAACACAAATTTGTCTAGAATATTATATGCACTCTGGTCTCTGCATCTATGGAAATGATTTTGGAAAATTAGAACAGACTTGCAGAAGGGTAAAGCAAAAGACATTACTCCCTGAAAAACAGAGAATATTAAAATCACTTATTTTAGAAACAATGCAGAAAGGAGTAGACAAAGTAAGGCAGATAAAAAACTCCTAATCTGTGTGCATCTCTGTTCAAAAACAAGGAGGCATTTCATAACAGTAAAAGGTAGAAAATGAAAATAATACTTTTACACTCACTGTGTAATCAAATTGTGGAACCTGTTGCCACAGGAGGCTGTTGAAACCTATGATTCAATATTAAGAAAGGGATTAAGTAGTTATTTCCAGAATTTTCAAGTAGAATTAGGATATCAGCTTTGTGGAAAAATTATTTAATGTTTCCAAATTCAAGCCAATCTTTCATTGCTACAGATCAGGTACGGCCCATGAGGGCAGAGGGAAGGGCAGATTATTCCTTATCTGCCTATTGTGAGGCTGATAGGCCTTTGTCAGAAGTATCAGTACCGGGCTGTGCAGAATTGGCAAAGGGGTAATAGACATAGATCCAGCTTGGTTCCCTTTCAGGATGGCATTTCAGTTTTCCTAGATTTGACAGTAGTCAACAGTCCAATAGAGTTAACGCTTGTGAATGCTCATATTAGGGGGGATAAGGAACGTACATTAATATGAAAATGCAACATAAATGCTTCTGTTCCTGTTAAAATGTTGATTTAATATATTTTCAAAGTCTGTGGACTTCCGTTTGCCCACACATTAGATTTGTTCTAACCTGCATTGTTAGAATCAAGAACATTGTTTTGTCAACAGGTAAACTAGCATGGCAGAAAGAGGCTCTGTAGTCAGCAGAGAGGGTCAGCCACTTCCAAAAGCAACTTACCTATTTTAGGAATGGCCAAAGTGCCCTCTGGAGATGCCCAGCTCCACTGACTCTAGAGGGAATCTAAAGTCTATCCTACATTTATAGTGAAACTTGTACATGGAATTGGTGGAATGACACTCTCCCACAAACTTCTAAACAATATTGGTGCGTAATTAGTTGAATCTCAGGATGTCTATCTCAACAAAGAACTGCTCTGCTAACTTCCTCTGAGAGGTATTAAGCAGATGCTGGTTAATACATAGTGAAGATTTTCACTGACTTTGGTTTTAAAAATATCACTCATTTCAAAAATGAAAATAAATCCAACCTCAGGCACAGGGAAGGCTAAAATTAAATTCTGGCAGCTTCAGTCCAACAAACGGCCATTGATTTCTATATCCTTTTTCCTGAAGAAAGGATGTATAAAGTTGCTCCAGTGTTTGCGTGCTCCTGTTGGCTGAAGCGTCATGGTAAATTCCTCTCCGAAATCCAGGACCCAGATGAACATAAAGGTTTTCCAGTTTTTCAGCAGTGCTCTAGTGCCATTCCTCTTCCAATTTGCATCAGAAAATTTTTTTTTAAAAAATTCCCAGTGGGACTGTGTCAGAAGTGCACAGAACGTGGCTATATAGAGCAAAAGGCAGATAGCAAACAGCAGCACTGTGATTGCCTGGCACTGTCCGTATCACCTTCAGGCTGGGACTTGTATAAATCAGTCGCAACCAGCTATGCAACTGATAGCAAAGTTTATCTGCACACAGAGCAACAGGAGCCTCTATGATTTCACTAATTTAAGTACCTGGAAGCAGCAAAGAAAAGGCATAATAGGTCATGTCATGAAAGTCTGAAGGTAGAAGGTTCAGGGGAGGGTAGGAAGGCTGGGTGTTGAGGGGAAGTCTGGACTGACTCAGAGTGACAGCAATAATAGCCTGTTTGACTATGTCTATCAGTGCACACAATTTCCAGCAGTGCTACATAGCTGGACTTAGTGATAGTAATCATAGCTCAACACCCATCCAGCTGTTTCCAGGTGGTATTTTCTGTAGCAAAACAGAGTAACTTTACAGAGGCATTTGAATCAGAGTAAACTGGTACTCACAGAATGTGCTCATGACTTAAGACTCAAGAGAGCAGCTCCTGTTTGTTTAAACACACTTCAAGTTTTGGAATTCCAGGGGGGAATTCACAATCCATACAGTGTCAGATTCTCCACTACCATATATTTCCATACATGCCAGTGGACAATGTGATTCCTAGAGCAAACACTATGAAGGTGTGGTTACAGGTTTTTTTCTACCTATAGTTTTCTACCTATAGCACTGAACCTTCACTTATTATCATTTTGGAAAGGTTTCCTTTGCTTACACTAGTGCCAACACAGTTTTTTCTATTTAATTCCTGCAGTACCTTTGTCCATACTGATTACTAAAGAGATTACAAGAATCAAGTTTCCCAAAGGCTAGATGGCGAGCGGTAAGCATGAAAGGGAAACCTCTAATGAGCAGCACTTATGTATTAGCCATTAGCTGGGGAGATTCCCACTCCATCTGTTGACTGAGAGATATTTCAACAGGAAGATTACCCAGATCTGATAAGGAATATTCCCAGCATAGGAAGGTCTCATGCTTAATAGATGGTAATAATATTAGTCTAACATTTAAAGCTTGTCAAGAAGTCCAAACAGGTTCAAAAATATTTGACTATGGATTCATTGTGGTCTAAATAAACTAAAACTCAGTGGTGCTATGCCGATAGTTTAATTCTTAAATTCATATATAATTTTCTACTTTGGACAAGCCATGCATGGGATGAAAAAGTCAATATAGACCTCTGGACAAATTAAATCATGGGAGAAGAGGTGAATTTTTCCATACTTTATAACACTATACTTACTTTATAACACTATACTTACCTTTGGCCTGTAATAAAATCCCTGAAATGAGCATACCATAGCAATTTTCAGGCAATTAACAAATATAAGAAAGACTTTGGAGAGATCATTGACGCAGCAAGCACTTGACAGGCCGGCCAACAAATGTTCTTATGAAAACAAACGCATAGAAGCTACTGCAGAGTTCCTTAACTTCTCAAAATGTCTGCTGGGGAACCAGATATCAAGTGATGGATGACTTGTCACACCCTATTCCTGCAAAGCAACCATTTCTAGCAATTACATAGTCTATATAAATATGCAAATAAAGTTATATGAACCAGTACTTTTTGCTGGTTTCTTTACTTGTTCTTTTCTGGCAGTTGCCACATGAAAGTTACAGAAAAGCATGGCTCCCTCTGTGATATATATACATAAATATAACAACAATTAATTCATTCAGTTGATAATTCATTTCCATTTCCTAATCTGGTTTTAAGACAGGGAGATCACAATATCTTAATATTTAACTATGAAATCTGGGCTGTCTAAAGCTTGTTACAGAAAGTTAAAATATTTTTACATGTCCATTTACTTCCAGCTTTATTTCTGCAGTTCTGTCTATTTTCTAATTGAGGCATTTCTGAATGTGCAAAACTGCCTTAACTATAAAGTTATTCCATACACTAGATAAATTTGAGAAATGACTCAAGAGATCAGCATTCTATATCCTGAACAAAATACCATGCAACTCTCTGGCAGAAAAAGAATGAAGACAGCAGTCATGCTCTTTTGGGAGGCCTGAAAATGCTGACTAGAGAAGAAAAAATGCCAGATTTGTAGAATCATGAATGCCTGCCACAAAAATTACACAAGACCTCTCTTAGGTAGGTTACAGATGTCTCTGTCACTGCGGTTGCACCCATAGTACCTGACCACTCCCATTTATAGAACAGGATCAACCAACTAGAAGTACGTCAGGACACAGGCTCAGAGATCCTTGCACTTTAGCAGCGGCACATGGAGGTAGACACGTGGCCCCTGAGCCCAGTTCTAAAGTTTCTGCTGATGACTGCAGTGGAATTTGGGTGTGAATCCATTCATCTTCCATTCCTCTATCTAGAATGTGATAAGGCCAAGCCAACAATTCAGGCTACAGTTGTGCTTCTTCCTTAAATGCCTTTTCCTGTTTGCCACATTTCCTTTTTCAAAAGGCCATCTCTGTGGGAATAAAGAGCTCAAGAAGCAAAATAAAAGAATAACTTTTTGCATTTCATGATGAGATGTTTAGAGCACTCAACTTCCTTCACATTCACAAACATTTTCCAGCTCACAGCTATTTCAAAGATGTATTTGAGATCTGGGCACAAACAATGCTTTGCTTCTATATTTATGTTAAGATCTTATTTCTTTGTATGTAAAGATTATAAATGTTTTCCATCTTCAAATAGATGGCAGTACAACTTGCTTCATTCAAAAGAAAGTTTCCATTAGTCTGGAAACAGCTAATATTGGCAATGCTAGCTGAGAAAACAGTAAGCTGGAAAATACAGCAGCTGTTATGTGAAAGAGAATAAAGTGGGAAAACTAACAAACATTTGTCTCCAAGCCTGGGTTTGTCCATCAGTTACAGTTTCGTTGTGATGGCCTCCCAAAAGCAAGTACTTGAAGGTAAGTGTTAGTCTGCTACATAGACTGGAATGCCAAGTATTTGCAACTTGCTCTAGGTTGCAAGTGATGTGAGTTAGTCTTGTTGAAATCATTATAATGCGATGCTGTCAGAGTATCGGGGAAAATCTACCATGGGGATTATCAAGTGCAGAAAAACCAATTTAATTCTCCAAGGAAGAAGCCAGTGGAAATGAAGCAGCCAGTGGAAAAAATCTGGACATGGGTTATACTGGTGGGATCCTAGAGGGATCATGCAAACATTTGTGCAAACAACTTCTACTACTTTTATCAGCGTAAGAGGTAGATAAAATCAGTCCTTACATTAAGAGTGAAAGGAAAGGAGAACAGACATTTTTCCCTGCTAGTGAACCTGGCTGTAACCTGGGTCAAAGACTGCAAAGACACCAGGCCTATTGTGACTTTTTACACACAGCAGAGAGGATGAGGTAAAGAGACAGCACTGTAATAGCAAGAGGAATCGTATGAAGTCTTTTGGGCACCAAGAGACCTTTAAATGCAGTAATGGAAACAAAACATTGTCACTGAAATGACTTTTACCCTAGCTGACCCATGTCCTCATTAACCCACAGCATACTGACGGGCCTAAGCATGTTTTCATGAGATTTTATTCATTCACTGAAAACTAAGAGAAGGCAAAAACACTTCTTTGCAAATGCAGCTTTTGAACAGGCAGCAAGGTGACTCATGATGAATAATGAAAAACCATGCTAAACACTGCATTTCATTAGAGAAAAGCTCTCAAAAGGGCATTCTCTTGCAAGATTCGGCATAGCCTTTATACTAAGAAGCTTGGGACTTAGTACAACTATAACTCCTCTGACTTCAAAGATACCCAAAGAATTAATTTGGCCCTGTTTGTTTTGGCTGACTAGCCAAAAAAGAAAGCTAAAAGACTCAGGAAACACCAGGGTAATCTTATTTCCTTTTCCCCTAATGCAGCGAGTGCAGAGCTCCCAGCAGAATAGCCAGCATGATGTGTGTCTTGACTGCCATTTGTCCACATGCTGCTGCTAGAAATCAAAGATTTATCTTCTCCAAAAAACTTCTTGGCAGCTAGTTCTAATTGTGCTGCAAAGTAATTCAACGTACTGAAGAACAACAATGCAGTTTGTCTTGTATTTGGGCAGGGGGCAAATGTATTCCTCTTTAGACTTAATCCTTAGCTGCCATTTCCCATAAAGATTCTCTGTCTCAAGGCAACAAGCTTGACCTTGAATCTGCCCAGACAGAGCTTATAATTATGTTTTGAACTACAAATACTTCATTTCTAGATGCTCTTTGCCTCCTCAGCCCCTGCATAGTAGAGATCACCATGCCCTGGGATTGCTCAGTGGAATCCAAAAAGAATCATCAAATTCCATAAGAGAAATTCCTTATAATGAGATGAAAAATTTTTCTCATGAATCCTTATATTTCAAGATGTTCTTTTACATAGTGAAACAAAAACTACACTGTATCTATCTACAAACATATTACTTTACTTAAGAATTGGATGTTTAGAGATGCTTAAACTAATAATGCATGGCTGCTGTTTTGGGACATGCACTGTGATCCATGCAAAACTGAGCATAAAGATGGACACAGACCATCCCCTAAGTGAGATTTTTGGTTGAATTTCAAGAATTTTTGTTTCCAAATAAACATGTTCTTTCCAAGAGGTTCACAGAGTACACAGAAATGACCTTCTTTGAGGTGAGAATTGAACTGCAGTAAGAAGTGATATTTCCCATCTACACGGAGCTTTTCCGGGTAGAGGATAGATCCAGGTTGTTTATTATTCCTAGCATAACCCTACAATGTCTATCAAAATAACAGACAATGATACTCAATGTTCCTTACGAAGTCAATGCTAGGGGGATAAAGATTGTATGTGTGTCTTTAGAAAGGTACCCACACAAAATGTTATTTTAGAAAACTACCCCCAGGAGTCTATGAATGAGCCAAAATCTACCTTAGGCATGCCACTGAAAATTACTTCTAGCTTTCCAGTCAATTTTGAGCATTAGAAGAGTAATGTTCTTTTGGCTGGCTCCCTCAGTGCAGATGAGATGCTAAGCTGTTTGGCCGGCCCCTCCTACAGCCCAAGCTTGCAATATTCCAGCAGATGCCATAAAGAAATTACTTTGCACAGCCAGAACCTTCTTTAATAAATTTGATCTCTACAAACAATTAAAGCTACTTCCCCCTCACCTCACCCCCAGGAGCAAACTTTGTGCTGTAACTCCAGGGACTAAAGCCCTTTGCAACCTCATGTTGGTCAACAGTGCCCAGAGCTGCTCACAAATAGCAGGCCTGGTTCTGTGCATTGTTGACAGAAACCTGAAGTAACTCTGTCCAGGTTACACACCAATTTGGGGGACTTAGGCTAGATCTGAACTGGTGAACAGACACAGAGGACCAGGCTCTATAAATTGAGGATCAAGTTCCATATAATTAAGTCCTAGTCACATTGAGTTGTTAGTATTAATTTCCCTATGCTGCAGGCTGGAAGGATCACAATGGATAACTATGAAGTGTGTGCTAGTACTCATGGCTCTCAGAGCCATGGTATAGAAGCACCTATGGACACTTCCTTGGCAACATTAGTTTCATCCAGTACAAAAACATGCAAAGGGAATTGCTGGTACCCTCAGAAAGAACCATTACCATGTCAGGACTTCAGGAGAGAACAACTCTCTTACATTAAAATCCCAGCTCAAGTCGTGTCTTTCTGCTCTCACCCAGTTTCATGCAGTCTGATGACTGTGTCGTGTTGTTTCCACACTTAAGCTACTGTGTCATCCCATATTTACCTGCCAGAACCCAGCCCTCTTCATAGGCAGTGCAGACCCTGCCAGGATCTGACAAAACATGTATAGAATCTACCCACCCACTACAGACAGCTGACATCTACAAGCTCTAGCAGGTTCATCCCTGGAGCAAGGCCAGTTTCTGTGCTGCCTTTACTCCAGTTGAACAAGTAATACTAGATGTGCTGTTGGTTAACCTTTCCCTGCTCTTACTTCTCCTACAAACAGTGGTTGGTAGAGGTTTACTCTATTACCGTTCTTACTGATGCCACGCCGACTCCTGCTCTATGTCCATCCTGTAACTCAATTTATTTGTCAGAATGAGGTATCAGCTGAGCAAGCCCTGCCTCATTCCCAGCATGGGAGCTGAACTGCTGATCAAAGAGCTTTCAAGCTTTGTTATTATATACCTGCTGATTGCCAGACAAAAGACCAAACTATAGATCATGAATACTGCTTCTTCAGCAACTTGCTTTCTTATGTATCAGTTAACTTTTTCCTAATGTTCATCATGATCTCTGATCCTCATGACCTCTTCCCTGTTTTATGTGTCCTTGAAGTTACCTTTGTAATAAGAGCTCTTCCAGAAGTTCAAGCATGATCTATCTGAATGTTTCCAGAGGTGCTAAGGCACATCTATAAGTTAGTCATTGACATGAAATAGTACCAAAAGTAAAATAAAATCAAACTAATCAAAAGAAAGCAGTGGACTTCCTGTATGCTTTTCTAATTATTTTTTTCTGGTCTTAAATACCTCTTCTGGGATTAATTTTCTCTTCATCTCGCTCATTGTCAGTACCACAGTCCAGAGAAATCTCTCACTACCAGATGTGTTTTTCTGCCAATCCCCTATGACTGCTCATCAGAAACATCAGTTTACTCACATATTGTGTGTTCAGGACCATGACCCACTATGCCCTACCTTTCCCATTAAATTTTGTAACCTTTCAGGCAGTGAAATGTTCTTTACCTTTCCCAAACTGGAGGGTATTGTTAGAAAAAACAACACAATAAATACCATAAAACAGGCTATTGTCTAGAATAAATAGAGACAGCTGAGTTAAAAAATTAGTTATCTAGTTACAGCTAAAGTTAAGGGAGTGGAAGGCTAAGTAAGTCCAGCTAGCTTGAGATGATCTTTGGTCACAGTGACCATTGAATCATGATATGTTATTTAAAGTACACTAAAATACGTGTTTTCTAACAGCGCACTTTGCCCAGTATAAATAAGGTCTCCAACATTATCAGAAAAGGTGGCACATACAAAGCATCACAGATTCAAAGCCAAGCCTTTTATGAAGGCCCCTTTTATTTTCTTAGTTTATAAGCTGGCACCATCGCCTGCCCAAGTGTTTGTAAAACACCTAGTATGACTGGAGCACAACATGCTTCATTGGTTGTAAAAGACTTTGCACAGATTGTGTTCTGTCAGTGGTCAGTTCTCTGAATGAAGGAGGACTTATTTATAGAGAGAGGTGCATAAGAGGAATATCTGGATTTGTAGACTTTACATTCATAGATATATACTTTGCTGATATGCATAGGCAGCTAGAGAGAGGTGGTGTTACCTCTTCTGCCCAATATTGTGGCTTGTGCTGTATATGGTGTATATACACCATACAATAATCTATCACCACCCACTACCACTTATCAAGGTTGGTATCAATACCAACTAGAAACTCAGTTATTGACAAGTCACATTTTTCCTTTCAAAAGCAATAAACAGCCCCTCTGAAAACAAGAGAACTTGTAGTCGATCCTTGCATGAATAGATGTTTGCTGCACACAGAAACAGACTTCCCGCACTGCTGACAGAGGCAGAGTTTCTACAACTCTTCTCTGTTCGGAGCTTGCTGTCCTGTGTCTTCAGAAAACTGCCTGTAAGCGTCACCAGAGCCGACTGAGCTCTCTTGAAAACATCCCCAGTGTGCTGAGCCTGTCACACAAGCAATGCATTTGTGAAAAGTACTTGTGCCTGCAGCAGCAAACATCCTTGCCACAAAGATTAAACTGAGGTATTGATACCGCTGCAATATAACAGAGATGGTGCTTCTGCCAAGTGGGAGAAGTACTCTTCCTCCCAGGTAGTTCATCTTCATGCCATCAGGCTGACCCCTAAGGAAAGCCTGAATGCAAGGAGAGACAGGATTTACCAGAAGCCCTGTTTACTGCTTGCATTTTCTGCTGCTCATCAAAACAGCCAGGGACTTCTGCACAAGCTGTGACTGAGGAGAAATTCGATGGCAGCCCTCTGGCTCAGCCTCCAGTCTCCCAGGGTGAAAAATGCCACTCCGCATCACCAAACCAAGTGCTGTCATCTGCTAATGCATAACATCAGTCTGGTTGCTGATTTAGAAAGGGCACTAAGATGAGATCTGAACTATAGCCCTCTGTGAAGACAGTCAGCCTGCTATATTCAGTCTCAGCAGCAAAGAATTGAGAAGTCAGCCAAGCCACACAGAGACATTTTTTGAGAGGTACTAAATCACATCACAGTACCTTGCCTTGGCAAATGGGCAGGGGCAGGCTGCTTTTAGCAAATACAACTACTCCTGAAAAAAGATGGTGATAGCATAAAATGATTAGCGTAGGAGACTGTTCAAGGGCAAATCACATTTGCGAATGATGACTATAGTATATTAGCCCGCTGTTGGGTCTGCGCCATTCAAAATAATTCATTAAAAGATAAAGTTATGGAGACTAGTAAGGCATAGCAGCCTATCGCAACAGAAATAGAACAGAGACACTGTTTGAAACATAGGCAGCTCATACTTCACAGTGAGCACTTGCTTATGACTTCCAGGGTTTTCAACAGGAATCAAGCAGCTGTTTCAGTTCCCTTCTGGGCTGGGCTGGCCTGCATTTTAGTAGCACAGTTTTGCCAATATTCCATTATTGCTATGGTTGGTTGCAATTGTTATTTTACATGGATATCTATAAGTCAAAAAGGCTGTTTAAAGTGATTTTTTTCCAATGTTTATTTTACTAAATGACCAGTTGTCGTTTTAGCTAGATTCTGAATTCAGATCACGTCTAAATGGCTGTGCAAGGAGTAGTCCATGTTCAATAATGGCACTCCTTCCCCGTGAGCTAGGAAGGTATTCTTCTCCCCATCTGTCAGATGAGAAGCAGAAAATACACAGTAGAGCAGGGTTGACTTTCCTCATTTACACAAACTCATTCACACTTCATCTAGGCTCATGATAAGACAGTGAGGACACACAGTCCTTGTACTTACATTTCATTACTCAGACCACCAAACAGCCGGCAAATCCAGTCCCCATTTGAAAATCACTGGTTCTGGATTATAAAAGACAGCTTAAAATGTACAAAGTTCCAAAAGGAAGGTTGCAAGCAAGTAGATTCAGCAATTGTCACAACAAACATGTTCTGTAAATGTGTTCTACAACCAGCATAGTGGGACTGTAGATACTATTATAATACTGACAGCTAACTGCCAAAAACACCACCTACCTGTGACAAATAGCAAATTCTGATGTGTTAGATTTTTTAAAAATTTTTTCCCGTAATGTGAGAAGTCAGAAGAAAATTGAAAAAAATATCAATAAGAAATCTTTTTAAATTGTCCTGTAAGCAGTGTTTTCAATTATTCACTAAGACATTTGTTTCTAAATAACTTGAATAATTTTACTTGTCTTCATTCATCTAACACTAATTACCAAAAAGTGGTAGATGAAGAGTTGAATATAAGTATATTGGTTAGGTATAAATCTTAAATAAATTTATTTTAAGGGAAGAGTCCTACTCCCACCTGCACTCTTACTTGTGTCTATCAACCATTAGGAAATTTTATCTTCAGAGAAAAATATGGAAATGTTTCATTAAAACTAGAATGTGCTGTCCGAGATTGTAAGGAAAGCTTAGGTGTTCTCACAGCCTGAAAACAGCTCCAGAGAAACTGTGGAAGAGCAATGAGTGTTTCTGATGGCTGGGGTGGCAGAATGGCTGGGGAAAACGGAATACCAGCCCTATGTCAGGGATTTTTGATATTCTTATTTCAGTAAATGCCCAAAACAGTACTAAAAAGTTTGGCTGACCCTTGATTAAGCCATTTTTGTACCATCAAATTTGTCACTTTCCTGAGCATGCTAAGAAATTTGTCAGGTTTTGTTATAGGTTTTATAATTTTTGTCCATTGATTACACGGCCAAAGGAATCCTCTTTTTCAAGTGCGCAGCAATGGAGACTGCACTCAGACCTTGTTGCATTAACTGCTTAATATTCCTGTTAAAAATCTCTTCTAGCATGCAGAAATTTCAACTTGCAACATCCAGTCACTGAATTTAGTTATCATTTTGCTAAAGTAAGAGGCTCTTTATTGTCAAATTTCTGTTTCTTATACAGTGTTCCTGAAGAACTCTCTATTTAATAAGTTAAGCTGCTTTTGCAGAATATAGTTTCTATTAAATCCTTCTATCATTCTTCTCATAACATTCCAGTCAGATTTTAGCATCTCTCTTGAAACACTGCCAACAAAATTGGACAATCTATTCCCCACAACAGTTGCACTCATTCCCAAATACAGAGGAACTCTAAATCTCTTTAGAACATCAGCCATTTTAGCTATCAGAGTTAATATTCATCTGATTATCCAGCATGACTCCCAAGATCTCCTCAGCATCATGAGGTTTCAGGGCAGTGCCTTAATCTGAGGAATTTCATCCTTCCTAAACATAGGATCCTGCTTTTGACAGTATCAAAATGAATGTTGATTATGAGGACAGAGTCTGCTAGTGTTCCAGATCACCCTGTGCCAGTGAACTGTGATCTTTACTTTTTAGCTCTCACAATCTCTGCGTTCTTGAGTTGGCTTTTTGTAAATTTGGTTCCTAGTGAAGGTATCAATGAAAAGAATATATCTACTCTATATATCTACTTTCCAGAAGTAACATCAAATTAGAGTGACAGAATTTATTTCCCATGTATTGGTACTCACTAGATCATTTTCCTTTCATGCATTATTAGATCTTTTATCAGCCTACCCAATACTTTGCCTGGAACTGATGATGTTAGACTGACAAGCCAAAAATTATCTGGGTCATACTATCTACCTCTTTTAATAGCAATGCACATTTCTCTCAGGAATTTTAAACTGCAGTATATGCTACAGATTAAATCAATAACTTTTCTTGAAGACTACACTTATACTTATTGTACTAAAGAATGGCTAAGAAAAAATTATTCCTCTCCTTTCAAGAGAAAATGACATCTGCAAAGGAGAGAAACCACAGCCAAGGCTTTAAGGTTTTGTGAAAGAAGCTATTACTGTCTTCAAATATCACAGCAGTTCAGTTGGAAAGTAACATCGTTTGTTAGAAGTCACTAGAAACTCTGTCAAACTTTAATATGATGTGGTAGATGTATAAACTGTTTCTTGATTGTGTAGCATTACCCATTTTTCATTTAATGCAGGCCTGTGAACACTAATTCTGATCCCTCATGATGTTGAGGGGGGAGAAAAAACACAAAAAAACTAATTTTGGTGCTCATTCAACTCTTCTTCAAAATGTTGTCAATTTCTTCTCTACTTCTATATCACAAGTTTCTCTTGCAAAGAGTTTTTATATGGCAATGAAGATAAGTTGTAAGTTGTTAGCATTTTTTTATTCTTGTTTAAAGGAACAAAAAAGAATTAGCAATGATTACATTCTCTTCCCAGCCAATATATCAATCCTCAAGCAAGAATTGTCTGATCAAGATACCTAACAGTAAGCCATTACCAATTGAATCAGATGGTTTTAGATTCAGTTGCTTTCAATCAGTTTCTGTTTTTCAAAAAAGTGCCGCAGATCAAAACACTGAAGAGTATAAAAGGCCACTTGGAGTTTGATTTAACAAGCATGGTCTTCCTAATGCACAATGGCACATCAAAATCTCAACCACTGTGAATACTGTACTGTTGTTTTAGCTCTAAGCACTGGTTTTGAATTATAATAATTGTAAACCCATACTATCATTTACATTATGTCTCTCATAGATGCAAGCCTTAAGAAAAAAATAAGATTCACTTTCTTAGAACTGCAAAACACATATTTCTGAACTGCAGAGGGCCACTGCAAAGGTCTATTTGCCACCTGTCGGCATTATTGTCAGAGAAAAAATATGAAACATTGCTAATGAAGAATTCTCACAATATGCAGAAGTCCAGAGGAACATAGGGATCTTCAGCTATTCCTTCATAATGCTTTGTTATTGATATCAGCCTTGCAAACCAGAGTTTGAAAGGAAAAAAACAAAACCCTGATTAGGCAAATCTAACTGTTTTGTTATTAAGCAGATCAGAGGCAGATGCCATCAGAGGCTCTCTGTAAACTTGTAAAGTGCTGAGATTAACCGAGGCAGACTACTAATTTAACCTAAAGATAAACGAGAATGCATGACAGATCTCAAACTGTTTATTAATCATCCCACATCTACATGGAATGAGATGGCACCTTGTTCATGAATTGTTGTAAACCTTTTCATTACTCAAGAGTGTCCAATTATTTAGAATGATAAAATGACAAAATAATTGAATAATCAAAGATGTACAAACCAAATAATTAAAATAATTCTTATCCCAATTTCATGTCCGAAACCGAGGGTACTAGAGGTAACTGTAAATTAGAGAGATTAGTCATTGACTCACCAGCTAGGAGTGTTCTTGTAAATCAGACCAAAGTTTGTTGGCTAATCACTCAAAAGATCAAGTAAGTAAATTAAAGGCAAAACTAGATAAAAAAAATACAACTAAGAGGTTTATCTAGGATAATAGATTGTAGGATCTAATAATTGAAGGATTCATTCACAGCATGCAGACAGAAGTATATGGGGAAAAAAAAAAAAAACAAACAGAACAGAAAGTGGATCCAAAAGCATTGATTTAGCACAGGAGGATTTGTGGCAGTCTCTAGTATATCTGCCTTTCATACCAAATGTTTTTGACAAGCTGTACTACAGATAGCTTTTACCTACAGGAATTAGAAAATCACAAGTGAATCAGTACTTCCAAGGAAAGGTTAATTAGAGAATCTAAAGTAATTTTCTAGAAGAGAAACACAAAGAATCAAGAGTTAAGATTTCTCTTTGAAAGCTCTATGTAACCAGAATAAAATCCTGATTGCTTCAGTCACGCTCATGATCTTTCAAAGTCTGTCCTCTCTATCTATTCTTGTATTATTCATGTTGTTTTCAAAACTAGTATTTAATTTCACTCACTCAAAGACAGTCCTACACCACAAGCATTATACACAACACAACCTAAGGGACCAGTATGTAAGGAACACTTTCAGCATGTCCTATGAGCACTGAAAGCTGCTCTGAAGGTTTCATAATTGCTTAAGTTAGGGACAATTAAACTGGGGGATTCAAACTGTGGTCAGTTTTGACTGCAGCCTGTCAGCGCAGGACCTTCCTCACCAAACAATGAGAGAGGTAGGCAGATTTGCTCAGGGTTTATAGGATTAATATAAGATAGAAGAAAGACTGAGGATTAGGATAAGGTCTAGCAGAAGTGGGAGGAGGACATGGAAGAGGCTGAGGCTCACACGAGGTTTTCTGGAAAGCAGATGCTATCAGTTTGGAGAAAGTACCAGCCAGCAGCTCAGGTGTTGCTGTCAGTTTTGCTGAAGCTGTCATAATGGTAAGGCAATTAAGACAAAAGGCTGCAGTCAAAGGAATGAGAGCTTAGAAGAAGAGTTGTTTTTAACCCCCTAGCAGGAACCACTGAAGAAACCCATTCCAGTACCTGCACCGTCAGTTCTAATTGCTAATTTGCATATGGCAGTGTTAGCTCAGCTCTGGACAACCCAGTTAGTGCAAGCACGGAACACTCACACGTCTCTGAAAATCCCCAACACACACCTTCACCTATTTTTCAGGACAGGTCCCAATGTCACTATCTGAACATAGAGAAACTAAGCTAAACATAGCTTAGACTTGTGGTCATAATGGGTAGAAATTGCTCCTTTTCTGATCTATATTGCATTTCTTGAGAAATCATGCACATATCTTAAAAAATTGTTTTAACCTAGCTTCAGAAAGCCAGTGATCAGCTCTCCCAATAAGGCGAACTTGTTTCTGAAGTTCTCTGAAGTCAAATGATTATTACAAAAGCCTCTGTTAAGAACAGGTAACCCTCAAGACATTTCTTAATTGCAGAAGTTGTTCAATTTGTGGTGGTGGTGGGGTACTCTTAAAAAACGCAAATTCATTTTTATTTTATTTAATCTACTATGCTACAACCAGCATTCAAAATAGGAACCTGAAATCACAGCCTGTCAGTATTTTTAACTGAGATATTTACAGAATTATGAAATTAATAAAGGGCTAGGAGATTATATAAGACATATGCCTATATGATTAAAAGGCATGAAGTTCTCTAGATATGAGCAACACATATGAAATGAAACTGTATCAACCATGAAATAAATTCCATACTGGTAAAAAGAATCAGTTCAAAATAATATGACCTTGCTGTAGGACGTTTCTTAGGACTAAAGAGAGCTAAGGTCCCTCAGCTATGTTTAAGCTGACATTTCCTTCAGATTGATAATTAGGTCCCCAAAAGTGCCTCCCTCTGCTAGCTGGAGGTCCAAATTGATGTTATGAAAGTTGTTTGATCTAACTTTAGCTCTTCAATTTCTGAGCTATAGCATTAAGAAACTCAACAATAAATCAGTACAATAGTTATTGAGATTTATGGTATAAATTCCAAGCAATACCTATATAAGTGGCTGTCCCCTAAGAGAATCAAGTCTTAATATGAACCTACATGAACAAATAACTTCACACAATTGGAGAAAGGGTATTTACATAAAGAACATTCTTGAATCTCAGCAGAAAAAATATACGTGTATAAATAAATTAATTATTAACTTTTTACTAGTGTTTGAAGCGTAGACAATGTGAAAAGATGTTGATACTTACACTGGTATGTGGTGTTCCTTCAGTGAAAGGGCAGATTACTGTGTGCGCTACTCATTCCTTGGTTGTTCTCCTGTTGCTGACAGTCCACTGGAAACTGAGAATATAAAACTTGTCATACAAGTACTGAGTGGCCACGAGATAATGACAATTTTTTATTACAATCCTGAGCTGCATTAGCCAAAATAAGTAAAAGAACAGATCAGCAAAATTAAAGCATGATAGCAGTTAATTAGAACTGCTAGCGTGTTCTTGATTTTTCCTTCAAACACCAAAATTAATTGTGTCCTTCAGTGATGATTACAAGTAAGAAATGTGGATTAAGTTTCTAATCCAAACCCCAAGAACTGGCTTCTTGAAGTCTCCTAAGTCCATTGGCTATAAGTCTGACAATATAGCTAGATCCCCTTTACAGGAAGCGATGATAATACTTTGTGAAATAAGAAGTTACCTGACAAACCCCTTTTCAGATTAACACTATGCATCAAAACCCTTTTCAAAAAGTCATTTCACCTACAGGCTAAATACAAATGGTGTTATTTTCAAATGTAAAAATGTTTTGCTAAAATAGATTATTAAAATAGCATCCGGCTCCAGCCTTCGCAGGCCATCAGTCTCCAGGTGCATTTGGACAGTGAGAAATCTATACAAAGACTATAATGGATCTCCCAACCAACCAAAGATGCTGCTTGCTAGGCTGAAGAGAAATTTGCAAAGACACTCCTCAGAAACTACACCTAATTAAGCAGTACCATGAGCTGCAGTGTAGCTCGGCTTTCCTGATATCACTGGGTAAAGAACTTGTTCACAGCTGAGAAGTTATGACAAGAAAAGAGCTTTTATATTCCCCAAAATATTCTTTCATACAACTTGCAGCAGATTATTTTTTGTGTTATTCATGGATGGTAATAAAATAATAACCTTTGATCTGCAGACAGTGTTTGAAAAGCCTATTCAGCCTTCAGGGGGAAGGAAAAAAAAAGGGGAAAAAAAAGGCTTCCCCACATTGTGTTAAATAGTCTGTAAAGGTAAATTTACATTTAACAGCTTAGTTTATCTACTAGCTTACCACCACTTCTTCCTACTCCTCCCTCCTCTTCCCCTGCACTTTCCCCCCTCCTTTGCATTTTCCAGTAGCCACAGTTCCACTCTCTGCCCTCTTCCTTTACCACGTTTTGGCACTCATCAGACTTCTCTGGGCAATGATTTGACTCACTAGCTCAGCAATAGCCACCTTTTTGCTTGGTTAGTTCCCTGCCAGCTTAGCAAGTGGATTCAGTGAGCAGACAGCCAAGCAAGCTGTAGGAATACATGTCCAGGACAGAGAGAGAGAAGCAGGATGCCTCTTCTCAGCACCACACAGCCATTATCAGTGCAAACTTCTCATGTAATTTCACCCTAAGTGAATACCAAGCAAACAGTAAAATATCACTCAGAGGATCCACTTCAGGTTCAGGTGAAAAGAAGGAAGATAATACTACCTTTCTGGTAAGAAAGTGTAGCTATGAAACAAGTCTAAAATCCTGACAATCAAATCTTACAAGAAAAATAAAGGAAACCATATTAGACCAATTTTTTTTGCTCCTGATTAATAATCACTGCTCTAAGGTAAGGGGTTAAGTAAATATACAGTGCTATGAGAATCAGAAGTGAATTTTTTAATCTGTTGAAAAACATACGTTTTTGTGACGTACTGTCACTGGCATCTGGATGACTATTCAGCTTCAGCTGCTTGCACTGCATCGCTTGGCGCTCCACGCAGCAGGCATCAGCCGTTCAGAGTCCCCATGTTATTCAGATGACCTACCCGGCACTGCAAATGAACAGGGGACAGCTGAAGTTAACAGTTTGAATGACTGACAAGTTGAGAGTTTTTCTCAGCCACTGCTTCCAAATAACAAACTCCTGAAAAAAAAAAAAAAAGGTCTTCTTCACTGCAGAAAATAGGCCTGTATTTGCAACAAGTGTTATCTGTCATAAATATTCTTATCAGCTCTTCTAACAATGAAGTTTTGCATAATCTTATCACGTATTTTTTTCCATTAATACTTGGAAAGGCTTACGCAAAACAAATTGTATGTGGGATATTTTTTGCCCACCCACAGTGCAGGATACTGAATATCTGGAAGCACAGGAAGGATTGCCAGAGTCTGAAGTCATCATGTTTTCACAGCAGTTTCAGATAAATAGCTAAGCATACATGCTTATTATACACGTCAGTATAAGGTCTCTCGTGATCCCTGGACCACTCTAGTAAGGTAAGCCTGAGGCCTGCAAGATGGTTAAGTTCATCTAGCAACCCACTGCTGCCAGAAGAGTCACATTTCCTCCATTTTCTCTTGCTGCTCATCTCCCAGCCAGAATCCCATTCCTTCTTACTCCCTAATGCTACTGCTCCTCTCGTCTCCCATTGAGCCTCACTGGCACAGCAGACACTCATGGATTTGGGGGCTTAGGTTTGGTTTTGGTCTTTTTTTTTTTTAAAATTACTTTCCTGACAGGTTAGCAAATTCAATTGGTTCACAGAGTAGTCAGAGGAAGAAAAGCGGCTGGAAAATGTGGCTGGAAGTGTGGGTGGAGAAAGCAGTAATTCCTCTTTGCTCTGCTGAGAGCTATCAGATAAGATTCATCCCATCTTGCAGAACACCTGAGCTCCAGTACTCAGGGTAGACCTTAGTACAGGCACAGGCTAGTTAGGCAGCTTCCGAGGGGAGCAGGGTGAGCGCCCTGCCCACGCCTCAGGAGATGGGAATCAACTGATGTAACCTACGCAGCCTCCATTCTTCAGCCTGCAAACAAGAGGCTGGTCATTCGGGGAACTTGCTGAATGGCTTCACCACCTCCAGTCTTGTCCCTGCCTCTTCTGCACACACCCCCCCCACCAGCTCCAGAAGAAAGATTTTCTCCTAAGGAATTCGTACTTCAGCTCTGTCTTCTAGACCAAATCATTTACACTTTCAAGGCTTCCACCAGCAGCACTTGTACTCGGAGAAACCACACCTGGCACTAAGCGTTCACAAAAATATGTCTGCCAGGCCTCAATTTTGCTCTGCAATCCTACTGAGGCCTATGAGACACAAACACTCCTATTGTTCTCTTTGTGTTCTCTGAGAGCATCATAAAACAAGAATCAGAAGAATATGTCATGCAGTTTAGCTCACTATGGACAGCACAGTACCCATGTGGGTTTTGTTACTTTCCCCAGGATTTGGCCCTGGTTATGGGGTATTCAGTTTCACTTAATGAAACATAACCAAACTACACAACTAAAGCTAGTTCTCAGAGCCCTGCTAAAAATTCCCCACACAGTTGGCTGGGTAGGATTTAAAACTCTGGACTATTCTTAGAAGTGTGTATCTGCAGCAGTTGGAAAATGCTGGGTTGCAAGCAATGCATTCCACAACATGTTTAAGGCTCCGATCCTGAGTAATTTCAGACTCTTTGTAGTTTTATTTATTTCAGTTTACATGTTTAAAAAAAACCAAACACAAACCTGTCACTTGTCTAGGCACCTGAACACATTCTGTTAAGAATCTCACATTTAATATCACCACAGTAATTACACTTAAACTATTCACTGAAGTGTGATTTTTAAATGAGAAACAACAGAGTTTGTTAAAGCTGCTTTGGAAAGCCTCCCACATTCACAGTTTCATAAAATGTTTCCAAAATACATGAGGCCAAGATTGACAAGTGTCTGGGAACATGAAAAAGGCTACAAAAAACATGTTTAACTGATTAAAAAATAATCAATAGACTTTGACAAAGTTCACTGTGTAATTTTAGAAAATAGGGGCAAGATTATCTGTATTTAGAACAACATTTATAGCTAGCATTTATAAACAACATTTATAGCTAGGCTCCACTGTGCATATAATATACACACCTACCATGGAAGAGACAGTGGAGACTGTGCTGCTTTCTAAAACTTCTCTATAATATTGAAAGATATCTGACAAGCAGATTTATTACAAAATATGATTAAAATAATCAATGTTTTAAAAATAATTGAAGGCAATGACCAACAGCTGTTTCTTTAGTTTGATTTTAAAGACTTAATATATTCATAGTTATGAATAGCAACAGGAAGGGAGTTGTACCAACAGAAACATAATAGTTCAAGGCTTTTCCTCCCAGAGATTCAGGATGTGTGTCTACTGAAACAAGTAAAGAAGGTAGAATTTAGCTTTATAAAACTGTATAAAACTGAGATACTCAGATATTGTTTTGCCTCAGTGAAAGGACCCAAGAAATTCATTATGTTAAGAAGACCTGCCTAGTAGGGAATTACTTCTCCAAAATTGGCCTTCAAGGCAAAATTTTTATCCCTCCTGAGAGCTGGCAGAGGTTTTGTTATGAACTCCCCCCAAGATCCTAAAAATGTACACTTTTTTTATAATTTCTAATATTGTATAATTTGATGAAGGGACATGAGGCTTTTTTTCTTTTTTTCTCCCTGATTTATCACATATCTTTAAGCATACTGGCTAATATAATCTGAACTCTGACTAAAGTATAAAAGAAAGCATCTTAAATTTTATTCACCTGATAAGGGTCAGGCAATCCCACATGCTAAACAGGTCATTAGATTAAAGATCTAGTGACCAACAGAAACTGAGAGGCTAGAAAGCTATAGATGCATAAGCCACAGAAGGAGAACAAGCAATGAGAAAGTCTGTCAGAGACATACTACATACGACTAGTCTGGTAGTTATACGTACCCCTAAATGCAATATTTAAACATGTATGAATACCCATAAAGATACGCAATATCTTTACTAATTACTAATAAATTTTTATATATATAAAATATATATTTGCATACATACACATGTATATAAAATTATATTCTGGGGATAGTTTTTAACTTTGTCTCTCTAGGTTATCCTCACTTTAAAGTTTTCTTCCCCTGTTATTAACACACACATTTTTCAGGAAACACCTTCCAGTTTAGCTTGGAATTTATGACTTGATGGATACATGAAAATATGTTATTTATAATATGAAAGAAATCAGGTTAAAATAAAACAAATTTAATGTGATAGGTGCTGCTTCTGGCCAATATTCTTTCCCTGGACTTCAAGTCTTTTATTTACTGATAGATTTTCCATCACTGAGAAGTGTAACTGTCTTAAGCTTTTTAGCCAAAAAAAATAGCACCATGATGAAGCTGTTTGCTGCTTATTGTGCAACATTAATGCACTGTTGACTGAAACAGCTGGAAGTACTTTGCAGACTAATGGTGGAAATGGCCTTCAAAACCAACCTTTGGGTGAGACAAACGAGCTTTGTTTCTTTTGGGAAATAACATACAGCTAAAGAGAAAGTCTCTCTCCAAAAAAAAAGTTTTGGGAGCAACTGCCCAAAGGCTTTAGTTGTCTATTTGTATGCATTTCATCTGGACTAAACAAAAGTTTTTAGATCTTCAAATTTCTATTTCTTGTTGGCTTATTTTTCACCTTTAAAATGCAAAATCTTGGTTCTAGCTGGAGAATAGACCATTTCTCAATCAGCTGAGGCATCCCAGACACCAGACGTTTGGGTCAATTGACAGGACACTGCAGTAGACATTTTCAGTGAGGGATCTTCAATAAAATTTATCTCCCCTACATTCCTCTGCTGTCAGAGATTCAAGGCTACAAGCAGACAGATGCATAATGGCAGTACATTTGCTCACTGTACGAATATAAAATTCACTTCGATACCAAGTCCAAAGTGCCCTTTTCCTGTTTCAAACACTGCTACAGAAGGCAGCACATTAAAAAGCAAAATAATCAGACTAGTTAAGATGCACAAAATGGTGATTCATGAACTCAGTAACCACCCTTTCCAGAACGCATAGGCTATGTTTTCAACTGATAACAATCTGATCAACTCCATTCCCTTCAAACTCAAGTGAAAGCTTCTTGCTCCTTACCTTTAATGAGATGTTTCTTCTTAGAAGCAATTGTTTGCTACTACAATAATCTATAACTCACTGTATATGTGTTACCTTAAGTTAATGATTTGTTTCAAAAGAAATCCCAGTGCAATGAGTAAGAGTAGAACTGGGGATGGTTTTGTTTGTAGGATATGGCCAGGGACAGCCGCTACAGTTCTGAAGTGACGGGATTTCTCTATGCCAGTACTCAGACTTTGCTCCAGAAATGGACAGCGGAACTTGCATTTCCAGCTGTAAAAGTGTTTCTGGGGTCCTACTTCTAGATTTTGGTTCAGGATATTGCATTCTTCTAAATTCCCACCCATTTTTCTTTAAGACTTCATAATGCAACTGTTTCACCTTGTGCTTTAGATTCTCATTATTACTCCTACATTAGGTACCCAGTGTAAAATGGAAATGAACAAAGTGAAGCCAAAAAAATCCAACCTGTATGACTCATCATGTGACACAAGAAACATTTTCTGCATAACTCAGAGAATCTGACCAAAAGAAAAATATACAGTTGCCAGTTACAGAAACACAGGCTCATACATTATTCTTCCAAAAGTTATCTTTTTTTTTTTCTTCTTAAAATTGCAGAATAGGTAGATAGTTTCCTCTGGATATATTTCTGGCAGGCAAGTTCTGAAACACCTTGTTCCAAGAACCCTATGGACTGAAAACACAGCTGTTCAGATTCACTGATCTAGCCTATAACACTGCGGATACTCCTATTGGTGAAGCAGGCTTAAGGGGCAGACGAAATGACAGCTGGTCCATTTCTTCTGTTGCACATAAATCCCATTTAGAATAGGATTAAGGTAACTGGAAAACAACCTATTGACTGAAAAACAAATCCTGCCTGGCAAGGGGATATATATGATTTAAACAATTTAAAATGTTTAAAGTGGGCTTTAAATACTTTCTTAATTGCGGTCACTGAAAAAGGAAAGCAACATTTTAGAAACCATCTTCAGGTTACTTCAAAATCTGGGAGGTTAGATTAGGGAAAGACATGTTAAATACTTTTCTGGTCTGTAAATATATAACATCCACAAGTAAGGTTTTTAAAAGCATTTAAATAATTTTGGTGCATAATATTTTAGATCATAGCGCATAGGAAAATATTTTAGATCATAAAAATTCAAAGCAATGCAATCCCATTGATTCTAATTTGAACTTGAAATACTGATCTCATTTCTCCACCCATTGAGAATGGAATCCCATTTATATCAGAGTACAGATTCTGGTCCAAAACAGACTTCCTTATTTCTGATGTAATCATTTGCTGCTTTAAATATTTTTAAACATTTTGAAGTCCACTTAAATGCACTTAAATTTTAAGATGAACTTTGCAGAAGACAAAGATAAAATAAGTTTGGGGTTTTTTTCAAAATATAATAAGGCAGGCTATACTAACTTACGAAAGATTAAACAGAAAAACACTCTCTCTATCCGTCTGGCTTCTGCAGCAAGAATATATTTAATTCAGTGGGATGGTTGAACTTATTCTTAAATTCATAAACTGAACGCATTTAAATTCCCATGTAATCTGTCTCTTGATATACCTCAGTACATTCGCCTTTCAACTTGACATTTGCTTTTATGTGGTAATTTTTTTAATTTTGGGTGCTGACCAAATGAGGCATATATTAATATTTTAAAAAAAAAAATCTTCACTGGAGAATAAAACATGGGGTCTTTGCAAGCTTGAACAAAACCTCAGGGTGGATCACAGTATAAACAAAACATTAATGCATCCTTAATCCCAGTGTGGAGGGGCATAGTCTGCTTGCGTATATGGATGAGTGAGGACATACTAGAAAGGTGGAAATTGAAATTAAATATTGATTCATATTGAATTATGAGGATGTAACTTTATCATCAAGTGTTCAATTCTGTAACATCTTAGAGTTTGCTAATAATGAGCCTGATTTGCCACCAAGATTCAGGTCACTGTACCCACATGTAAAGTAAAACCCCTCACCAAATCCTGCTGAGTTTAGTCATGTCAATGAAATAGCAGGAAAAAACTCAAATACGCTGACTGACTCTCCTGTTGGTGTTCTTACAAAGACTTAAGTTACATGATATGGAGGGTAACAAAGGGATTCCAGATTCACAATATATCTTTATGCTGGTTTAATTCAGCTTTATCTTGCTTAGAATTTTTTCCACAGCTGGATTTTACTAGAGGCAGTTCCATTTGTTTTGCAAGTTTCCTAGATTGATTTTGGAAGGCTGACTCCCACTTGGAAAAAGAATTGGAAAGGTCAAAATGTACGCCATCCTTTAAGGAGCACAATGCTGGTTTCAGCAGAAGTCCACAGCAAAAAAACCCTTCAAGTCAGCTGAATGGAAATCCAGTGTGAAAGCCACTGGCATTTTAGACCCATCTTGGTAACACTGAAATGATGATCCTGAAATCCTTACTTAGACAAAGCTTCCCGAGTCCTAGATAGCTGACCAGTAATTGCACAGATTAACACTTGCATTCAATGACAGACCTGATTGCTTAAAGTTTATTTCACTTTAGGTTAGCACTTCTAAAACATTCTTCCAGCTATGAATACAGCTTCTCCAAAAAATTCCATCTAGGAAACTAAATTAAAACTGCCATCTCAAAAAAAACCCATGTCATCTACAGTGCTAACATTACAACAGGTTAAAACACACAGGTGAAATAAATTTCATAAGAAATAGAAATACTTAATAAGTTTAAAATATCTGTTTATCACCAGAAGCATACACAAAGGGAAGAAAGAGAATAGAAACATACTAAAAGTTTACTTCTGCCATCGTCCTGGAAGATTCTGTTTTGGACATTTAACAGTTAAAGAAGCAATGGCATGCTAACTGAGCACATTAAAACAAAGAGTTGGCAGCTTCTGAAGGAAAAGGGCTTGCGCTCCACTGTTCCAACTTGTCAGTCAACTCATGCCAGCACTCTCCACGTCTGCCTCTTCTACACACCCTCATTACATGTGTCTGTCTGGACTGATCTGCTCATCTGTTCAGGGACTCTCCTGACAAGTCAAAATTTCTGCCTTCTCTCTGCTCTGGAATTGGATCAAATCACCTCAGCTTTTTTTGTATCCCCACCAAGAGGCTTTTTGCTTATGGTCTCATTCTGTTTTCCTTCACTACTTGTCTGTTTTTGATTTCTAGAATGGAGGAAGCCGAATTGCTGAAAGAAAGATTCCAGGCCATAACAGTAAGTGCTTATAGTTATAGCTTGCTATATATATTTAAAAAAAAAAAAAGAGAAAAAAAGGCTTAGAAGTAGTATTGTGTTAATGAGCTACTGTGTGTTTTCTGAAGAATGATTTATCCCAGGATGGAAAAAGAAAGATACTTATGTTTGCCTGAAATTGTTACTTTTTAATTCTGATTTATAAGCTATTGCTTTAAGACAGCAAAGTTGCCTGTACTGGCTTCATTATGGGTTGTATTGCACTTTCAAATTAAATTCAAAGCAGTGAAAGTATGTGTGCAAATCACTACTGGACAGTCTAAAATACATATTACTATCATCACAACTGAATGCTTGCCTGAAGGACAGCAGGTCAAAAGGCAGCTAGAGAATTCCAGAACAAACCAATTTTCCCATTTCACAACAAAACAGAGATGAAAGATTTTTGGATTTGCATTGTGGAATTAAATACAATTTCTGAATTATTGATGAGCTATCATAAATATTGCTGTCTGAAAAGTAAAAAAGGACAAGCTTGGATTAAGCAAATTCCTACCTGTCAATTTTCAGAGGAGGAAAAAGAAGGAAGAAAAAAAAAAGGACTCAGTGAAGTTTATGCTGAAGATGTTAGAAAACATTTTCAGTTTGTCTTTTAAAGGGAAATCTGATTCAAAAGTTTTATTGTGTTTTAAAGGAACTACCGAGTTATTTTTTAAAGGAATATAACCTGATGTAACAAAAATGGCTGAATCCAAATTCTCCTCTTATTTGATCTCCACTGAAACCTATTCAGTTACAAAAGAATTAAACTGAAAAAAAATTTGACCCTTTGGGATGAAAGGAAAACTGCAGAAGGATCACTCACTGTCACAGGCAACCTTTAAAAACAAATAATGGGAACAAAGGTATTTTTCACACTCTTAGCATGATAGATTAGTTGTGAAACAAATACTACTGGCTGAATAAATGGTGGGCAGAGTTAAAAAATACCTTATTGGAACGAAAATAAATGTGAGAAGGCATAACTGGAAATCTACAGGAGTTGAATAGGTTGGGTTTTAATTTGGTTGGGTTTTAATTATGACACTTCATAAAAGCCAACAGGTCCATTTATCGTATTTACTTGAGACCTGACTCAAGCCCACCATAAGGTAATTTGAAATGTTTTAGAGGGTTGAGAGTACATTTGTTTGTTTAACTGTAATGGTGTTTGAACGAGACTCATAACCTGGACTTTGTCTCTAGCGTATGGGCTCAAAAGATAAGAAATGTTTCGACGTTCCAGAGAAGTCCGGGCCTTGCAATGTTTTATACTTCCTGGTATCTGGCAGGAGGAATGGGGCAGCACGCTTGCCTGATGAGGACGCCTATGAATGTACTAGGGTTAGCGTCCTCTGGCTGCATCTTTGCCTCCAGACGAATACTGGAGAAGTATTTTTTTTAAGAAACTGTGACAGCTTCCAGTGTCTTTCGTTACAGGAAATAGGAAATCATATTTGGGTTCTGGCCATGACTTCATTTATTACACTTGCTGCGTAAAGGAACTATTTGCTTTCTACTTTCATCAATTGAGAGCATTTAATTGAAATACTCACTGTATTTGTTATAATGCACTGCAGAAATGAAGGAGCCTAAATAAGGTGAAGTTATCACCAGGTTTAAGAATCTGCAATACGAGTTGCCTACGAAAACAACATGTTGCAATTACAATTGCGAGTTACTCAGTGGCTCTGGGAAGGTTTGTCCCAAGCAACATATCTGGCAATTTCAAGTGTTACCTACAAGATGTATGTTGTAAAGGAGGAATAGTAAGGGGCACTCAGGTACTCACAGCAGTAGACAACTACACTTGCACTAAAACCTGATTGGTTTCTGTTGTTAAACACCTGGCTCCTTTACAGCATCTGGCTCTCACAGAGCCACTAGGGGTCTTCAAATTCTTTTTCATATTTTCTCTATGTAGCAAAGCAAAAAGGAAAACCCTATTATTATTATTATTTTAAGATTCCCATGCTCCCACAGCTCTGAAAAGGAACCATTTTTATCTGTTATATAGCTTCCACCTGCTGCTGGTGTATATAGAGTATAACAAGTAAAAAATAAAATGCAGTCATTTTTAGATAGACTGTCATATCTTAAAATACAAAGGCTTTAGCATTTGCTGTGGCAAACATGTTGAGACAAAACAGTCAAAGAGGAACCTTAGGCTTAATTCTTTCTCATCAAATCCTCCATTCTATAGGGAAAAAAAAAAGATAGAAGATTTGAATTATGATTAAAGATTTGAATTATGACATTTCCGCAGTCTTATGCCATCAGACTAAAGCATCCATACCTCCAGATAAGACCCCTCAATAACTAAGCATTACCTCTGGAAAATTATATGAAAACAAAAATACATCAGCTAAAACATTAGCTGCTCCATTGGCTTGACAGTACATGGCATCTGCCATGGGTCCAAGCAGACCAACATTGGCACCACTGTGGAACAGCGACACAAACTAATGTGTAAGACACTGCTCTGTAGATGCATTTCCCTTCCTTTCAGATAGATCTAATGTAGAACACTATTCTTTTCTATGCTTAAAATTCAGGAAAGATTCCTACATGTTTCAGTAGGAGTGAAAATTAGGACCAAGGCTCAAGTCTCACCTTGCACTGCTGCACAACAGAGAGGAAGGGATAAAAGTGCTCTTTCATAAAAAGCAAATCTTGCCCAAATTAACAAGAGCATAGTAAGAGAGGATTAGGGGACTTCTGCCAGCAACCTGATTATCTACATGGGCAGAGTATGAAGTTTAGTAGAAGCATGGATCTCTTAGCTGTCTAGGAATAAACATTTATTCCATTATATGTATAGTCAAAGCTTTGTACAGCAAGACATGATTTGCAGACAAAGCGTAGCAGAATACACTGTAGGAAGTGTCCTAACAGGTTTTAAAAGCTATTCTGCAACACAAGGTTCAAGGAAGATGTATGAGGAACTTTTTTGAATTTAGCTTCTGGCATCAGACTTTCAGCTTTGACTAGATATATAAAAGACAATCTATTTCAACCTATTTAATCTGTATAATTGTATAATGGATGTTTATCACCAACCAGTGAAATTAAAACATGCTAGAACACCAAAGGATACACGTAAAAAAGTTTGAGACAAAATACGGTATGCAAAAGAAACATAGATCTCTAACGAGAAACAGGCACAAGCTTCATTACTGAATAGATTCCTTATTATACAGTTAATTTAAAATGCAGTTATTTGTGCCTTTACACTCTGATTTCTTTCTTCACTGTATTTTTGTGTACCACTTCTCATTTCAGACTGCCTAAACCCTTAGTACACATCTCCACTGGTAAATTGACTTAGAATAAGAACCTTATCCAGAACTTTACTAAAGAGAAAAAGTGGTTTCCTCCAGAATTGTAACAGTCTGTAAACACAAGCTTTTGTCACACTTCGCTCATCTAATGATGGGTTATTTAAAGGCCATTTATACAATGAGATCAGGAATACTTCCTAATTAAGGAAAGGTGTGAAGGTCAAAGACCAGATGCTATGTCTCCAAAATCAGGACTGGCTGAATAAAATCCAGCATAGCAGCTCTTGGATGAAGTCTCTAAAAAGGGACATTGCAGAAAAATTACATATTATAGTGATCCTAAATCAATAGCTTTGTTAACTGTATTAAAGAGCATTGGCAAAACTCAAAACCACTACAGAGATGAAGGTAGCATATATCTTGAAGCAAGATCCCTAGCTGCTCTGTGCACTAAAGAGGCAGACTAACACCATCAAGGAAAAATTGTAAAGTACAGATGGTGTTTACAGATGGCTACTGCACTTTACAGACTGCAAGAGAGAAGAGATCACCGACACTCATTCATCTCCTAAACCCCAGCATACCATCAGTTGTGCTTGGGCAGCCTGTAGTCCTGCCCTTAATCTCCACAAGGCTAGGTGGTTTCTTCTACTTCCTATCCTTCAACAAAGTGTCCCTATAGCCTGTGACCCACTGCCAATTTCTAATTTCCAGTAACAGTGAAGTGATTCAGCCAAGCACACTACGGCTCTTCCTGTTTCCAAATCCCAGATCCTAGGGAAACAGTGGAGAACAACTCCCAGCCTTATGCCCAGCACTTCCTTCTTTCTGACTTTCTACACTCCTTACACACAGCTGGTTCCTCAGGTGAGCTGAAAGGGCAAGTCTCTTCCTATGTTTGTCAAGAACTTAACTCCTTCCTAAACCATACTTGTCTGAAAACAGACTGTTTAAAAAAAACTATCAGTAATTTGTTCTAATTGAAAGGAAAGGGGGATTAACCTCCAGTCAGCAAACATGTCTGCAGAGGACAACAGATTATTTAATTTACTTCCCTAAAATATACCAAGAAACAAGTGCGAAAGTTGCCATGTCCAATAACAGGATTTTATAGCATTAAGGCTGACCAAGAGAATAGCCTATTAATACAGCTTGTAAGAGTAAAAGTTAGCTTCCTTTAGCATGATTTCTTTCCCACTGCCTGCTGAGAACACAAAGTACTAAATCAGTGTTTGGCCTCATATAGAGGAGCCACAAGGATACTCCACATGACAGCAGCTATCCAAAGACACAAGAGGCTCAAGTGTTGCCAGTGTTCAGAGACTGTTCACCCATTTCCTTTTTTCTATAATCTGTAGCAAAAAGGATGAAGGTATGATAGATCAGTACTATTGGAGGTTTTTCCTTCTAAAGTTCAGCAGCCATGAAAACAGCCTTTGCACAGACAAAAATTTTTTTCTTTTTTTTTTTTTTTTTTAAATTGAGAGGTAACACCAACATATATGAAGCATACTACATTTCTGTGTTCATCTTTACTAGTATTCGACTAATGAAATAAATTTCTATGTCTTTATTTATTCCTGTTTATTTCAGCTATTAGCCATAAGATACATAAGCTCTGGATTCACCAACAGCCCATTTCATTTAGTGATGTATCACAGCTGCACAGTGTAGACCATGCAGCCTCTTTCCTCTCCTAAATGATGTGTGGGCTGCCTTAGGAATTTTGATCAGGACCCATTTCTAACCTCATTTTGCATGTATGATTGTGCTCAAATGTTATTTCTTCCTGTTTTCTTCCCCTACCCTTCCCAACAGTAGGTTATTTTTAATTTGGATCACCCTTGCTTTGTGGTCGTTAACATGTTTAAACGTACTTCAGAGAAAGAGTAATGGAAACCGTACCTGCATAGTACACATGAGCTGTTGCTGCTAACAATTATGCACTGCCTGAGCACCACAGAAGCTTTAAAATAAGCCTTTCTTTGCATAGATTGATTTCACCCTACTGAATAACACTTGAACAATTTTTTTAGCAACAAGTAATTTCTCTAAACAAAGTTTTATTGTTCTCTTAATTTGTAGGACAAAAGAAAACTGCAAGAAGAAATTACACAGAAACGTCTAAAAGTGGAAGAAGAAAAAATGAAACACCAACATTTAAAGGTAAGTAAAGTGTTGGATTTATGTTACCAAAGATAGCCTCAAGTTGTTCAGCATGAATAAAGGTTTTGGATTTTGGAATGCAAATCTTCACACATTTAAGTCGTGCTTTTACTGTCAAATTTTCACAGCTTTTTGGAGTCTTGCCAGGACTCCGTTTGATTTTAATAAGCATCACCCTTTGAGAAAAATTATACTCAGGAGCTAATGTTATTTGATCACTTTCATGTCATAAAATGAGATCATAACCAGGAATAACTCACAGCTGAAAATTAAGCCTCACATTTCAGACTGGGTGTGTTCACTCCTTAATTCCACTGCAGCAACCCCAGTTGGTACAGGGTGCAGCACAATCATGAGGTCTAATTGCACTTTTTTCTGGAAAAAAAGCAGCCTATTTTTATTTGGCTATAGCCTTTTGTCAGCTTGTTTAATGACTCTTTGGTAAAATAATGCTATTTCTTTGTATATTAAAAAAAAAAAAGCATAAATGCTGCAAATATTGTCCTGAAATACAGCCTGGTAAACTCAGGATTACAAAGTTCAAATTACTAAGAAATCAGAAGATCCACATCTGTAGACAATTGAAATTGCAGTGATTTCTACCCAACACCACCACTCTTTAAATGTCTATTGCAGTTTGGCAGTACATGTCCTTTAGGGAGATGAGACAAAAATCTATGCTTCTAGAAATATGCAAGACTTGGTATTTTACATACCCTTTTAATTATGTGAGTGGATAAACAGTTTCAAGAAGATATGTTGAATGCAATACCGGGAGCATGGCGTGTCTCCTTGAGCAAATGTGGGAGAAGCATATTTAAAACAGACTCCTCTTCAAAATAGACACCTGATCCCGGGTTTCATCCACACTCTTCTTTTGTGTCAAGCCAAAAAAATGAGAAGTTATGATAAAGTGGCTCACTGGGCCAGCCAAGCCAACACAAAAGTCACCCATGCTTAGGTTTTGTTGGAAGGTAGTAACCATAAAGACAGGCTTGACCAATTGTGTAATATCTTGCCTAAAAGAGAGGGCAATATCTTTTCCAAGTCCTGTAATTAATGAGCAGCAAACACTTGACCATTTTCCTCCATCTTAGTACATGGTTACATGGAGTACTACAATTTATGTTTAAAGTTTCCATGCCTATAAATTCAGAATGACTCTTTTGCCCTTCTTTTAAGAAGGATAAACTGATCTGTACTAGACAACCAGCTAATCCTCACTACTGCTGTGTGCAGACAGAGTCCTAGGGCAGTTTCCTTACAGATTTAGTACATGCCTTCAGCTACCATTAATAGGTACCACAGAGTTAAAAAGTTAAGAAAACAAAAACCTACCTTGCACTTATTTTGAAGATGTTTTATGGAATTTTACAGAAGCTAAAACGCTCCTGGAAAAATATTACTGAAATGCTGTTCCTTTGGAAGAGGATAGAGGACGTGATTTGTTTGCCTGTTCTATGAGAAATCATACAGATATCATTCAGAAAAGTTTCTAAATTAAAATCAGTCATATTGCATATGAGGCGAATCAAGGATCTGTAGAAGAAATTATTCACTTGGCAAAGAGGGATCAAGCACACATTTAAATATATATATATGTATGATGTATAAATACGTACATATAATTAGCTATTTGGAGCACCCAAAATGGAGACTACTTTTTCCAACTGAGTACTAAGACAGGCACCTAATATCATATGCAACATTACTACACGAACATCCTCTGTTTGATGCCCTAGAAGCCTTGACCTTTAATGAACATGTATGCTTCAGACTAATTCAGGTATTTCAATGGAGTCAAACAACACAAGAATCTAGTGCAAAAATCACTTTAAAACAGATTTAGACTTCTGAAATGTTTAGGCACTTCTGTAAATTTTATCAAGGGCTCATTTCCCTAGCGAGTCAGGTTGATTTCACTCATTTATACTCCTACCAGTTATGCATGGTGAAATCTAGAGCTCCATGACCTATTCAACATAACTTGCACCTGTCCCTTAGGAAACTATTGCAGGTTAGTAAATCTCACTGTCATATAGATGTTCCTGTTAGCTGGATATCACTATCCTGTTCCTGATTTTGTCCTTCATTCCTATTTATAACACTTAGCAACAGGTTTATTAAAAAGTTGTTGTGTTGTGAGGTTTTTTTTAGTGTTTGGTTTTTTTTTTTTAAACTTCCTTTTTGTAAATAGGAATCTCTGCTCCGGCTTCCCAATGACTTTGCTGTCCCCAAGCTAACTTCTTACTAGAAAGGGACAGTTGAGGAACCAGAACAGGTCTTAGTTATTCAGTAGAACCATTCTGGAGAAGGAATATTTATTCCCTACATGTGCGCCTCTACCACATGAAGTTGAGGACATGCAAGCAAATACAGACACTTGAGTGGATAGAGCTTCATGGAACTGCAAGGGGTAATGGGGGCTGCTAGTGCGGGTACAAGGGAAATTTCATCCTCAAGTAATTCTAGATGCACCAGCAACTAATTCTTCCTACTACCTGGAATCCTTCTCACTGAGACAACAAGGGAAAGGACCAAAGTTGCTTGAAATGCATAGTCAGCACTGATTTGCATGTACTTTCCAAGAGCTTTTACAGTTTAGCTTATTCAGTTTTTGGTTTCTGACGTGCCTGAACTCCATTAGTTAGCACCTTGTAGGTGCTGGTCACACACGTCCTTTTCCAAGAGTTAACAGTGTTGAACTACATCTTCTGTGAAAGCTGCGAAAATTATTTATGCCTCCCTCAACATGCCATAAGGTGAACTGCCATACCACTGGGAGAGCAAGACCCACAAACTCAAAACACCTGTGCCTTCCAAGGAAGAATGAATCTTTCAGTGTTAGTCCAGCCTTGTTAAGGATTACAGTGGAGTTATACCTGGAGCACGCGTAGGACATTTATTCACAGAATTTGCAGAATGTTGTCACAGTACTCCTGATGTGACCATGAACTTACAAAAGAAAGTGATTGCTTTCCAGCACTCTGGCCGTTCCCAAGGTCTTATCACATCACAATGTGTAAGTATCCCTTTCCCTTAATGTACCGAGCCTAATGCAAAATGAAAGTGCTTTCATATAAGTGCTATAGCACATGCACAACCTAGTACTGAGCTAGAGACGCTTTATAGTGGAAGGAAATGCTAGACAGCAGGAAGAACCCGACAACCCCAAAGCAGCTGCTCCTGCACTGACTTGTGCCGACGCCTCAGTGGAGCAGCCTTGAAACTGTCTATTGTTCAAAGGTTGTTGCCAAACTACGCAATGTGTCATTCTTTCAAAAGAGGCTAATTAAATTAAAAAGATTACATGGCATTTAGTTGGGAGCAGCAGCAGACTATTCTAGGAAAAGGCAAAAATAACACAATTGTGTTATGCCTGTATTTAGGGAGTTTGTTTTCTTGGGCCTAATGCTATACATACATGAAGTTTTAGTGATTTCAATGGGTGTTACGGGTTTCTAAGGTCTACAGTGCCAGCCCCTCTGTAATTCTCACAAGGAATTATAGATTTATTTTTGGAGACAGCAATGCTAGACTAATTCAGTTCCAGACAGGATTAAAATCTCACTTTTCTAGGAGCCCTACTTATCACTAAAATCTGAACAGTTTGATTGAAAGGGAATTAATAACTGTGTTCCCTCCAACTTGAAAAAACAGTATTTTGTGGTCAGTAAGAATTGTGCCAACACCAGACTACATGCATCTACCAGACCAGGTAAAACCATTCTATTAAAATCTGTATTTATTTCATTTGAGCCTAAGACATGACTGCCAGGAAGTGCTGCCAAGTGATCCTACAGCCAGAGTGCTAAGGCAATGATAAACGTTGCTCCTACATCCTGAAAAGAAAAAAAAGAAAAAAAAAGGGAAGGGGGGGGAAGGAAAAAAAGGGGGGGGAAGGAAAAAAAGGGGGGGGAAGGAAAAAAAGGGGGGGGAAGGAAAAAAAGGGGGGGGAAGGAAAAAAAGGGGGGGGAAGGAAAAAAAGGGGGGGGAAGGAAAAAAAGGGGGGGGAAGGAAAAAAAGGGGGGGGAAGGAAAAAAAGGGGGGGGAAGGAAAAAAAGGGGGGGGAAGGAAAAAAAGGGGGGGGAAGGAAAAAAAGGGGGGGGAAGGAAAAAAAGGGGGGGGAAGGAAAAAAAGGGGGGGGAAGGAAAAAAAGGGGGGGGAAGGAAAAAAGGGGGGGAAGGAAAAAAGGGGGGGAAGGAAAAAAGGGGGGGAAGGAAAAAAGGGGGGGAAGGAAAAAAGGGGGGGAAGGAAAAAAGGGGGGGAAGGAAAAAAGGGGGGGAAGGAAAAAAGGGGGGGAAGGAAAAAAGAAAAAGGGGGGGAAGGAAAAAAGAAAAAAGGGGGGAAGGAAAAAAGAAAAAAGGGGGGAAGGAAAAAAGAAAAAAGGGGGGAAGGAAAAAAGAGAAAAAGAGGGGAAGGAAAAAAGAGAAAAAGAGGGGAAGGAAAAAAGAGAAAAAGAGGGAAAAAAAAAAAAGTACTGTGGAATGCCACAGAATTCCAAACAAGCCTGTTTTAGCCGCAGTTTCTATCACATCATGTATGTCACACATCAAGCAAGTTGAAAATTGCATTTAACTGCAATCAGGTCCCACATGCATCCTCCTCCATCAGTTGAGCCTCAGTAATAACCCCATGTAAAGTATACAGTAAATAGAAAAGTGTAGGAAGCAACAGTTTAAGTGACTCAGCACACAGGATGCAGGCAGGGATTCCAACAGCCGCTGCAAGCAGCACTGAGGTTAATGCAGCCTTCTCACCAGTGCTGGGCACAGCTCTGCCTCAAAGCAGTAGTAGTCAAAATCCAATTTAATCTTCATCCACATCCTACAGTTAACGAAACTATATAGGGAAAAAACAAAAAAACCTAACATGGAAATCAGACAACTCAAGGAATCTAAATTACAGATGGAAAATTCATGGTTAATTAAAAACCTTACATGCGTGCTTCCCCCCCCCGTTAAAAGAGTTTTTCTAGGGACTCCTGACTCCCACTTCTTCCCCAAGGCAGCAACTGGATTTATATTCCTGACTTAGACTGAAGGGAGTAAAAAGAGCACAAGAAAGTTTGCATGGTTTACAACCTCTAGCCTGCTAAAATGAACTTATCTCCATGAATATTTTTTTTTTCCTACCAGGAGTATTTTAGAAAGCTCTGATGACTTTCAGATGCCACCTTTCATATTTTAAAGCAGCTGTAGGAAGCAATCAGTGCATACAGCCATATTTTTCAAAACTTGAAAACACAGCTGAGAGATACATCCACTCACCTGTACACATGCAATACACCCATTTATAAGCCACAACTGTATAGAAAGAACTCCACAGACATTAAACAGATCAGGACCTAAATACTTAAGCCCTGGATTGCCCCTACAACGCAGTTCTAAATACGTAGCGGGTCTGCTGAAACACTAACGCTCCACCTTTCCAGTCCCACTCTTACCCCACACATCCTCACCAGATGAAATGCGAGTTCACTACCATAATTACCCAAGTTCCTTGTAAACTCTAGAGATAGTATTGCACCACTAACTCCCTGGAGATCTCTTCCCCCTATACAACCTTATTTACAGAAAATTTACAGAAATACCCCCTCCCAGAATTTATGCAATGCCATGACCCCAGAAATCAGGGCTATTGAAATAAAACTATAGCACTTCTGACTGGGGCCTTTTACATGAGTCTAATGTGTACGCTTTGATACAACTGTTCTGCTTTATTGAGGACAAACACACCACTGACTCCACTTATAAATATTAATCTGTTACAGGTAGCAACTGACATGCTCTAAGTATTTGTTGGGTGGACTAATAAAATGGGACATTGTTCTTAATGAGTTTGGTTTTAAGTCAATCTCAAAACACAAATGTTTTTTAGTACTTCTTTCAGTGGCACTCACCGCTGTCAGGTTGCCTTATGCTAGATACAGCACAAGAATGTGGATCTCGCCTATGGCATCAAGACAGATACAGTAAATGATTGAACAGCCTAACTTTTAAAGTACGCTTACTTGTCTGTATTTTTCCCCATCAGAAAAAGGCCTTGCGAGAAAAATGGCTCTTGGATGGCCTTAGTTCTCTCACTCCGAAAGAGCAAGAAGAAATGCAAAAGCAGAATCGGGAGGACCAACAACGGACTCATGAGCTGGAACAAGACATTTTCAGGTAGGGTAGTACCCTCACTCTTCTGTCTGGGTTAAAATGGTCCCTTCTTAAAAGTCCTACCTTATTTTGTAAAAGATTAAAATGTCAGCAAGGGCTAAACATATGCCGTTTGATACACAGAGTAAAGCAATCTTTGTTATATTTTCTGGTCAGCTAGAATTAGAGAATAAACAATACAAGCCTCCATACTATGAATTTTATCAAACTGCACAATAAGTATCTTGCAGTGTATTTGTTTCCCTAATTCCAGATAACCCTTTCATGCTATACTCAATAGATGTAAGCCACAGAATATGGGTTTTGCTCTGAGATAGCAACTGTTGAATCAGAATTTCAAAATAACAGCACGTAGTTTTAAAAGTCCTTCAGTTTCACTAGGTCCTGCACAGCCTTTAATACCTGACTTCTACCATAACACAGCACTTCAGAATAGTACAATCTGCCTAGCCCCATTAGTATCACTTGCCTTATTTTCACTTATCTTCCATGCTGTTTTGTCCTAAATTTATTCCCAGAAGCCTGTTGTAGCAAAGGTCTGTTTCTATCTTTTGTTAGAGATATTCCCACAAATCTCATTGCCTAGTTTCTCCCTACCACATATGGCTAACATCAAATTGCATACAGTCTCACGTACGACTCTTATTTACCATGGACATGACTTTAGGTGCTTATTAGCTGCAGTTAGCCTTTCCCAAATACCACAGGGCTCTGTACACGATCAGCTCCTTCCCTGGGAGAACTGCTACTACTCATTGTAGATGAAAAGATGAAGTGTTCCTGTTTCTTTAGAACCTGGAAAGTTTCATCATCCTTTTTTGAGGCTTCTTCCTCTATTTCAGTTCAATAACATCTTTCTCCATACTCTTCGCTTCCTCTACTGTCCTCCTACACACACTCTTTTGGCAAAGTTGCCACCAAGATTACCTCCTCTGGTTATCTTCCACCCACTTCCCTCCTTACTCCATCTCTCTGACACAAACGATAATTCTCTTGGCCGAGAGGCAGCAGCCTAGTGCTAGTTTGTTCTACAGCTATGGTGACTTCTTGCTTGAAAGCACTTTTCTTAACAGAACAGCTTTTCACGTACTTCCGTGGAATTCTTTGTTGCTGTGGTAGGAGGTAAACACTGTGCTCTAAAAACATCCCAGCAGGTTGCGATTATGAAGACGTGGAAGAGGGGTGCCTACGACAGTGTGATCACCAGAAAAGAGCCGTGTGGGGAAGGACTGGTTCAGGAGCAACAGGGGAGTTGCACTGAGCAAGTAGCTCCCCACCAGCCCATTGGAAGTTCAGCCCTTCTCCAAGCACTGGGAGGATAGACTAGATTTTCAAAGTCCTGTTGACTTTGAGTAAGAGCTGGAGGTTTGGCCGAGATCTCCTTTACACCCTAAGAAATTTGGTGATGGGAGATCTTTAAAACTGCTTCCCCCCTGCCCTCCCCCCCCCTCCTTTTTTTAAGTCTCAGAACCAAGTCAAGAACCGGATTTGGTGTGTGGCTATGCTGGGGGAAGGATGCTTTCATTCTCCTGACATAACCTTTATCTACACTGTTTCCAATTCACTTGATGACACCCAAGTAAAGAACAAGCAATGCTATTATAGTGGAGGTCTGTGAATGTCTATGCCACTAAAAGGGAAAGCTATTGAACTCCTGACATACTGACTGCCTTAAAAATAGTGAAATATTTTAGCAGGAAGTGTACTATATCGCCAGCATCTAAATCTAGTCTGTCATCTCATAAGACACCTTTAGAGTTCTCTGCACCTAAGTCATTTTAATTGAGGTATCTCACAGCAACACTGGCAGCGGGTCCCTCCTGTCCTACCCCTGGGAAGACTTGGAATGCAGGATTAGGACTTAAAAACCTTTCTACAATACTAGTTCAGAGATTTCAGCAAATAGGGTTGATTATTCACATACATAATGTCATTTCCATGTCTCGCAGAATCCTGGGTTTGTAACTACAGTCGTAGAGTCTTTTGATACTATTTTTGTAATTATTATCCTGAATTTGTCATCAGCTCAGTGGCCTTAATTTTTATTTCCTCAGAGACCAAAACTAAACACACATAGTGAGCTTTACTTTTCTGAACATAGCCATATAGACTCTTTTTTTTTAGCGCAACTAGAATTTGTCGCTATTACAAATAGTAAAACAGTAATCCAACTGGAGCTTCAAACTTGAAAAACTCCTTTAATTCATGTAGGTGAATTAGCATCACAGAGGAATATTCCCTCTGCTTTAATTCTAGATTGGATCCAAAAGTTGACAAGAGGTTATAAATTTTAAAGTTTATCTGAATTAGAAGTTTCCAGGCCTTTTAAAAGATGCCCACAGGCATTTAAAGGAAGATTTCTAAATGCATTTGTGCTTTAAGGAGGGAGAAATGAAAGTGCCAAACCTATCATTTGTTCCCGATTGCTTTCTTAAATCATAACATGGATCCTGGAGTAACATCTCAGCCCGTCTCTTTTTTGATAATTACAAGGACTAGATGCAGATTCAGTATGAATAGGAAGATGGCACATTTAGTACTGCATCACATGACCAAGAGCACACATATTATACCAAACAAGGCAGGGGTTCCTCAGCTCGTACACTTGATGTATGCCTGAGCCTGTAACAGCCTAACTATAGAAATGTGCCTGTTACCTTCCCACTAGAATTTTTGCCAGACTTGGTTAACATTCAGCACATACAAAAAAATCCATTTTAGAATTCCTTTCCCATGTAGGTGGGATGCAGGGATGACAGGTTTGTTTTGTTGTTTTGTTGTTGTTGTTTTGTTTTTTTAATAGTTTCTATTTATATGCCTGTATTTAAGAGAAATGTATTAGGTATGAATTATTTTCCTACATAGTTCCAGATTCAGTTAATTACAAGCACAAGTAATGTTTGTATGTCTATATGGCTGACCATAAACCTGCAATTTAAATGCTGATGAAAATGAAATGAAATAAGTTTACTTGCAACTCTAAGCAGTACAGTGGAAAAAGCTGCAATACAGTTTGATTGTAGTTGTTGGCCTTTCTCCTCTTACTAAAAATACTATTCTTTTTCCAAGAATATAAGGCTATTAGTTTTACTACACTTGCTTAACGGAACCTGTGAATGGTTCCTCTTTTATTTTTATATATGCTGCTCTTTCATGGCAATCACTTTTTTTCATGGCGAACTAAGTATTTCCACAGCCATTTGTTGTTAATACCAGTGTTACCAACTAACTCTTCCTGCCTGTGACCTTCTCCTGGGAAGCTCCACCAAATTGCTTCCTCCTTAAAATGATGCCTACTTCTTGTCATATATCTGAAATACTTCAGATTTATTTGTAGTGAAATGAATCAGAGAAATTACACCAGCATAAAAAGAGTAACCGACAAAAAAAGTATAACACAAAATGACACGCTGTCTTCACTCTTACAGTAACAACTTCACAGGTATAATGCATCCTAGAAATGAAAATCAGTACAGAAGTGCTCCTACTTACGTTCCTGAGGACTTAATTCACCATTGCTGAAGTTCTAAAGACAGTTTAGAGGTTTGTAAGGCTTTGATATCAAAAGAAATATTTTCATTACTGATATACTTACACTCATAACCAAACAACCTACACACCTTAGAGTCTTTGGCAGCTTTTATCTTCATGATACACAGACGACTCAGACAAGGACATTTGATTTTATAGATGGAGAATGGAGGCAGAAGAACATACCTGGAGTCATGTGGGAACTTCCCTCTGAACTAGGAATTTAAGCAGGTTTATTCACATTAAGCATCTTTTGCTATAAATTATACTTCCTACCACTCCTCAATAGCTGTCTACAAAGACCTCTAGAAAAACATCCACGCTGCCTTCCAGATATCATTATGTTTTGTTTAGACATACCCAGCCCAGTTTCAAACCAGCCACCAGATACAGAAACCTAGTAATAGAGAGTTCAGTATGAACAAAGTCCACTAAACAGCACAAAATATGCACCGTACAGTACTTGCACAGTGCTTTTGCTATGCCATAGATAGCAGCCAAGCTAACAAAAGCTTGCTTGACTACATATATGTGAAGTCATACCTTTGACCTGCCCTGTAAATCAAAGATTGCTAAACTGATCGTGTAGACACATGTCATGCAGTAACAGTAATATATATTATTGAGAAGCTCAGTAGAATTCTTCCTTCTGGGCACCTGATTATTAAACTTCACTTGATTCAGATAGATTCCGTCCACTCTGATGATTATTCTGCATGGATTTTATCGTCAGTTAAAAAAATCTGAGTCACTTTAAAAACTTTTTCAATGCTCTTAGACCAGTCTTTGTTTCTTTCTGCTGAGAAGAAAATTGCAATTGTAGGCAAATTATTTCCAGTAGTGGCATGGGCTTTCCATCACCCTCCTAAATGGGACTTCTTTTTTGAAACATTCTTTACTTGGGTGTCAAATAGAGGTAGTGTATGTCTGCTATTAAGTTCAGAGTTGAGCATTTTTTGAAAAAAGGGAGAGTTCCATTCTTTGTTATCAACAACAAAATAGTGAACAGCGAGTGGCCTGAACCACCTTGCAAATAGCTGAACGCTCTGGTTACAGACAAAACCAGCATTTACATTTTTGTCCTATTCACCCTCTTTACATGTTAGAAGTTACAGTAAGCATGCCCTTGGTCAGGGTAGAAACTGAATGAAGAATTAGGAGTCCCATCTTCTCATTTAATTTTCAGCAAATAGCACTCATTCTTGATGGAATTAGTTGCTAAACAACATACTTCAAAATGCACAAACAACATCCCAGTTAAGTAAGGTCCATTCAATAGTTTGTAATGAGACACATGAAGGCAGGCTAAGGCTAGATGGAATCCCGGAGCTGCTGAAGCATTTGACTCACCTCAAAACATGTGAGGACTTGCTAAACTGCCTTTTCCTCTCAGTCCAGTATTCTCCAGGGTGGTATCCTCCTATCTGCTTTTCATTCTTAAGCTGTTTATTTTTCTTCTGGGGTGGCAGTGATGCCAACTCCAGCAGATTAGCTGGTGGCCAGCTGCAGTCAAGTATACTCTGTAGAATTTCTTAATTCAGATACTACTTTGACAGAGAAACCTCCAATTTAGTATCTCAGCTTCTAAGGTTCCTTCTTTCATCTACACCTCCATAATACTTATTTCCCCCTCTCCAACAACGAACACTACTCAAGGAGAGAAGGACAAACATCCAAAGGATTGATTTAATACTGTAGCTGTGTCATACTTCCATTTCTCTACAAAACACGGCAGGACCATCAAAAGATAGTTTCTTACAATTGCTACTGTAGCTGCTAGACCCTTTCAAGACAAATACAAACTGTGATGTAACTTAATAAAAATTTCATTGATTTAGAAGTTTCTAAAGATTTAAACACACCAGAAAGATTCTGGCCTAACTTTTCAACTGCACGAAGTCAAAAGGACTTTGATTTCTTTGAACTATACAGATTACATCTTTTAAAAGTTTCCTTTCAACAAATTCCAGCGTGCACACTCACAACATCCTCTGAAAATGAACCATAAAATCTATGTCTATATGCAAGTATGAGTGCACAAGAGATACTTAAAGTCTAGATGCAATTCCCATTACCTGGGTATGAGAATTTTTCCCTAACCCCACTGAGCACTGAATCAGTCCTCTTAATTACCATATGAAGTGGGTATTGGTATGGCTGTGAGAGCATATATAAACTTAAATAATAATTTTCTTGATCTTCCAGATAACTATATGGGGTTTATCATCTTTGATTTATTTGGGGTTGTGTTTTCTCTTTCTCTGTCCCCCCTCCTTTTTTTTTTTGTTTAATACATTTCCAGGAATTTTCCTCCTCTCCTTCCAGTGTTTAGAGTCCAGACTGAAATAAACCCATAGTAAAGGTTAATGATTCTTCAGTTCATTATGCTCCTGTGAGCTTTTAATGATTAATTTTCGCATTATGATAATACTGCAATCAAGTCTCACTTAAAAATACAAAAATTCAATATATTAAACAAATACAATTCTGTAAGAAGTGCACAAATATGGCACATGGTCATTGCATTAGTTTCTTTTATAGCCCTCCAAGAATATTCATCCCCCTCATTATAAAGTTTTTAAATTTTGGCACTATAATCACTACCTTTGAGCAGGGTCCTAAGGGCAGCTTGCAGAGCTCAGGTCCAAAGTGTTAACTGCTTTTTAGTATTTCTTTTAGTTTTTACTTTCATCCTGAATACGTTTTTCTTCACATCTCAGTTCTGAGGTCTGTGATACCTTTGTGTTTCAAAAAAGAGGATATTCTCACTAACAGATAAAAGTCCACATAGTATCCTATTATTGTAGCTCTACAAATCTGAGTTTAAATAGGGCAAGAGCCACAGTGTTATTCAGACTCCTCAAGGAGTCACACAGTAGGAGATAAATAATGCTTCTCTGTGAGCCTGCATTCAATTTTTCTGGTCTGCTTACTTTAAACAGAGGACAGGTTTCTATTATTAATGTTGATTTTGGTGTAATATCATGGATCCTAGCACATACTATAGAATAAGTCAAAACATAAAACAATTTTTTCTATCAGGCTTATAGGCCATCATTACTCTATTTGTAACTTTGGCTCAGATCATCTAGTTGTAACTCTATTCTGACTGATCTCAGCAACTAGTGATATCAGTTGCAGTTGCCTTAAGTCTACAGTCATCAATTTCTGACATGGATTCAAAAACAATGGAAGACATATTTCACCCAAATACGGAAAGTTTTGAAATTTGCTTTTGTTTTTGTTTTTTCCTTTAACTTAAAAGAAGTTCTTCCAAAAACGATCCCAAAAAGAAAAGGTAGATGAACCAGGAGACTGAAGCTATACAGCACTCACCTACAGCATGAGAGATCCAGCTCAAGTCCCACAGTTAAATCTGGACTTGATTCTAGATCTTTATGGAAAAGTGACTTCCCAACTACTATGCTAATAAGGCAAATTTCTATCTAAAAACCAACAAATATGCACTTATGCAGAAAGGAACGGTCTTGACTAGAAAGAGGAAAAAAAATAGGATACGGGATGCTTAAGTCACTGTCTTAGTCACCAGAGAAAAGAATTTGACTGAGATACTTTACCTTAGAGGTGTGCTTTAACCAGGCATAGCTTTCTCCGTCTCTCACATACATAGACATTAGATATTTTATCCTGGACCTTTCTGTCTAGAAGTGTTTTGTCAAACATCACAATACTGAGAAAATAAAAACTCTAATTAGGAAAAAGATGCTTTAAACATTGTACTCAGCTTTAACATGCAAGAAACCGTATAACGTAGATTTAACATATAACAAAAAGGGGAGGGAAAGGGAGCTGTGACCCCTTTTAAATAATGTACAAACCTACAGCAGAAGTCAATAGCCCAAAAGAAAATTTGACTGCTGAGTTTCAATCTCCCTTTTACATAACAATAAAGGTTTTTTAAGAAAATAGTTAGCCCATCAGCCAAGTCTTAAATGGCAAGATACTTCTGTTTTGCACTGCTAAAATCTGATAGAGATAAGTCAATTGCTGGATATGCTGCTGTCTTAGAGAATATTCAAAGTTAGTATATTTGGTATTCATAAGAGGTAGGCTTGTAGTCTTTGTAAAACAAAGCTCTCGCTGACTAGACCTGGCTACAATCAAGGTTCCTCCTCTAAAGACCCTTAAAAATTGTTTCTTAGTGTTAGAAATCTCACCTAATTGCAATCTTAGAAAGTGATTGCTATTAGCGCCTGATGCAACATGTATCACACCTATGTGAACTACCCCAGTTTTCTCTTGCAAATACATTGGTAATACTTATGAGACTATTGCTTGAGCAAACACTGCAAATGTTAACCTTCCTAGCTGCTTGTCCTAGGTGCATTGAACCAGTGTGTCTTACATGACTGCTGTTTTGCTGAAAAGGAATGCTTTCCAGAAACAATATTTCAGGACTTTTCCCAGATAATTAAGTACACAAAAATGCCGATGAGAAACTAAGAAGAACACATGTATGTCTGTAAAAGCCTTAGTACACAGCCCCAAAGAGAAGCCCTTAAAACTTGCTAGTATTTTTAAGTCTGTAGCTACACAAGCTCTGGTCTAGTCTATCAGGAACGCTACAATAACACCCACCCCACATCAGCAATATCTTGCATTTTTAATCAAGATTTTTTCCCCTGAAGAATCAAGCTTCAGGCTGTCAGTCAAGCACTGTTACAGCTGTTTTACCAAAGCAAGGAATTTTGAAATCCCAGAACCCACTTCACAAATGTAAAACCGTGGAGAACTGTCTTGGCATCTTGGAGCTGAACACACACACCCCCGTCAGAAAGCCCCTTCATCACCCTGGGTGTTTATAAATTCTTCATTCTCAATCCCAGACAGACTGGAAAACAACAAAGCTTCAGACTTTAGTCTCCTGAGCATCCTCCCACTCTGCAGGTTGCTTAGTTTTCAAAATCCACACAATTATGAAGTTATCACTTCATAAAAGTAGCCTGCAAAGCACATCACTATTATGATTTCTAGCTGTATTAATTTTCATATTAGAAAATTAGTTAAGAGCTGTTTTATCTACAAAAAGTACTTGTAAATGCCATTACTATTTTACGAAAAAAAAAAAAAAAGTTATACCTGTTCTACCCCTCAGAAATACGAATGCAATTCGACTTCCATGAATAGAGGTGGTTCTTCTGGAATTGTAGTTTCTAGTTATAGAATGACTAGAACTTTCCTCCATGGGGGATTCTCTTGAATACAGTTTGGCTACATATGTTAAAATATAGCGTATGAGGTAATGTACTCTAGCCCTTTAAGTACTAGTTACAAGAACATTCTTCTGACTTTCTTACAACAAAAGAATTTGCTTCTTTTCATAATGTGTACAAGTACACATACAAAAATAAGAGACAAACAAATAAAGTCATAACCCTGGTCTCTGTATACTAGATTCCTACATGTTAATTGCAAGGGAGTAATCACATTTCTTGAGACAATGTAGAAGAGAATTTGCTTAGAGATGAGGAAATGCTGTGCTATATTCCTTATCTACTCCCTCCTGAAAAATAAGTTAATTTCAGCCACTGTTTTCAAAGTAGGCTCAGAAGGAGCCTCATTTTTTTTAAAATGAGAATACCATTTCACAGTGTTTCCTGGTGCATGTGAAATTATAAGCTGATCTCATATTACAGCAAAATTTGTCAAGGTAAGTAGAACCAGCCCCACTAATGTCCATATTCACAATGTATTGAATCTGCAATGTTGTTGTCTACCTGGTATTAAATCAAAGGGAATTATGATTGCAGACTGGAGAAGGAAATTGAGGTTCTGGAAAGAGAGGAAATGGAAATCTCAGCTAAGGAAGCAGCAATTTTAAAGAAACTTAAGACTGTTGAGAAAACAACAGAAGACATAATAAAGGTCAGTACCAAATTACTCCAGAAGTAGAATTCATTACTCATTCATCATAATAACAAGGGAAAGAGGAACTAGCTGGATCCTGTGAGTGGTCGTGAGCTTTTGTCTAAAGTGACAGTAGTTCAAATACAAGAGGGGTCAAGATGTTATACTGTTCAAGTGCCCAAATGTCTCCATTCACTTGTTTGTGGGGGTGGGGGAGCAATTCCTATCATTACTCATCTATAGCACATCTCAAAAAGATAGCACTGCCACTGACCCCAACCAGCAACTTTGCATCTCAGCCAGAGACAGACCTAACAGGTACGGAGGCTGACGTATTCATACTCCTTCAGGTGATGTGCCCAGCTAAACCGCATCATGCTTTCCCCCAAGTCCTTGAGAGAGGTTACAGTGAAACATGACAATATTATCAGTCATTAGTCTTTGTCAAAAGGTCATTTTGATATTTGAAAATCATCTTAAACCGTCTCCAAAAATATAGTGATGAAACTAAACTTCAGTTCTCCAGTTCTTCTTACACACACACACACTCTCTCTCTCTCTCTCTCTCTCTCTCTCTCTCTCTCTAAAGATACGCAGGGAGATAAGCACAACAAAGTAGAGCCTTTGAAAATCTTTGAAGCCAACCAGCTTGGGCCACAGTGTGAGGCTGTGTCAATGATTAACACTTTGTAATGTCCTGTCCTTCCCTGTGTGACTTGGAATCACGTTGGCAAAAAAGACCAGAAAAATTTCAGTTTCTCCCTTGCCATGCTCCAACTGAGCAGGTTCCACTTTTAGCCCCTTCAAAGTATGAAGCCATGCAGACAAAAAGTTTAAACTGTCAGGTAAAGCAAAGCACTGTCTAGTTAACATCTTAAAACTGACTAATCACATTTATTGTTAATGGTTCTCTTTCCTAGTCTGTGAAGACTGAAAAAGCAGGAGTTGAAAGAGGTATGTTTAGTAAAAAAAAAAAAAAAATTTTTAAAAAGGTTCTTGTAGGAGTCAGTGAAAACATACTAAATGCTTTGTGGATTTTCTTTACTCAGAAGCAGCAGACTACATATACGCCAGCATACCTGACCTTCCCAAGTATTTCAGGCCTTCAGCACTGAAAAGTACAGCACATGCTGCCACCGATGATGAAGAAAAGAGAAAAGGTACTGCTTATTAGTAACTCCAAAGGGTGTCCACATGTGCAAAGACTTCCTATAAATTGAATCTAATACACTTTAAGGGAAGGATAAACATTACAGATATGGGACAATGTTGTTCTCAAATAAGCTGCATTATGTTATCAGCGAGGTCATCAAAACTGAGAGGTGGGACACTGGCATAAGGTATGTGCCACTGAGAATAAGGATCTCAATTTTTTCAACATTGACACTTCTTTCCAGCACTTCATTCCTCTACCTAGCATAACTTTAAGTAGCTCCTCCCTTCATATCATACATTTCACATTTTCTATCCACACTTACACCTACTGGGCAGGCAGCAGTAATCTGGTTATTTCCCAACTACTACAAAGCCTCTTAACCCTTCCGAGTGCCCAAGACTCTTTAGTTTTGTAGCATGTTGAGCTCTTTCACCTACTATTGTCCAGCACAACACCAGGGGCCAAGGTTAAATCTGGCTGACTCAGTCAATCAGGTAACGAAAACTGGCTCCTCAACAGCTTATTCTTCCTCACAGAATTAGATCCAAACAAAAATATTTTTTTCCACTTCAAGTTTTGACAGGGTGGAAGGGGGCATTCAAAATGAGAATCCAATATATTAATTATGTATGTGATAATTTTGCATATTTGATAATTCATTCTGACAGTCATTCTCTATCACTGTCAGAACTCTTCCATAATGTTTCTTGCAGCTGCTGCATTATCAGTTTAAGCACTTGTTTCTTTCAACAGCATTGTTTGCCATGGAAATTAAAGTTGAAAAAGACATGAAGACAGGAGAAAACACAGTGTTATCAACAATACCTCTTCCCTCAAAGGAGTTTAAGGAGACAGGAATTAAAGTCTATGATGATGGCAGGAAGTCAGTCTATGCAGTATCCTCAAATGGCAGCACAACACAAAATGGGATGGATGAACTTGCTCCTATTGAGGTGGAGGACCTGCTACGGCAGGCAACTGAAAAAAATTCCCAGTCTCCCACAGAGTATCATGAGCCTGTGTTTGCAAACAAATTTTGCAGGCCAGTGACTCCTCAGAAAGATAAATTAGTCCCCGGACCAAAACCAGAAGACACTCACAGAAGAGAGATGAATGGACTTAGCAATCATCAGACAGAATTCTCCTCCAAAACAGAGCCCTTTATGCAGCAACGTAAAGAGAATGGGCTTGATCTTCCAAAGGCAATACAGCCACAGTCTCCCTCTCCAGTACTTTCCCATTCAGAGAAGAAAGTGCACACTAATCCTGAGAACAGAATGATACATAATGAAGAAAGAAAAGCTGCACATGAGGAATTAAAACCTTACCAGAATACAAGAGAAAGACATAATGAGACAAGGTTTTTAAGTGCCTGCCATCTTAATGAAACATCCCCTGCACCTCAAGATGAGGAAGATGTTCAATACAGCATTGTCCAAGCTGTACCATGTTACGTGGATGATTCGGAACCAGTAACAATGATTTTCATGGGTTATCAGCGTATTGATGACGACTATGCAGAAGCAGACCAAAAGCTGTCACGATACGATGGGGTTATCCACGCAGAATTAGTTATCATTGATGACGATGATGAAGACGACAGCAAATCTGAGAAACCAGCATATCATCCCATAGGCCACTACAGTCAGGTTTATCAGCCACCGAGTAGGAAAATCACAGAAGTCCCACAGACGAACCCTGTGAGCAGTCTGGGTGCAAGCCTGAACAAGATACCCCACAAAAATTCCATCTCCCTGCGAGAACAAGAGGAACGCTTAAGCTCACCGACACACCGTGCTCACCTTCATGACCAGGTATCTGGAGACGGTACCGAAGATCCCTCACTAGCAGGTAACAGAAAAGGAAAATCATGTCACTGCTGTTCGTTCATGTAGCAAACAGATACTACTCTTATCTGCTAGCAACTGTTCCACTTTACTGTTTGGATTGTTTCATGGACTAATACACAATTACTAATCATTTCTTTCCTCGTTTGTTAACAAACACCAATCTGCATTTTGGTACTGTTGAATTATTTAATCTTCAGCAATGCACTAGTTACCATATCAAAATTTGGAAAATAAACTATCTCAGAACAGCCATTTCTGTAACCTTCAAAGATTAAAAGTGGTTCTCTTTCAAATGACAATTAGAAGTGCCATTAATGCTACCTCAATTAGCAGAATTAGTTTTCATTTCTACCAGGTAACTAACAGCATTGCTTCTTAACACTGTCTCCTCGCTGGAATGTTTTTGTGCCCATCTGCATTCTAACTACTTCCTAGATAATCCAAATTGCTCCTTAAATCAGAAAGACTGTTTAATAACCAGCTTTACTTTGCATTTCATTTTTCTGGAATCAGCATTGCCAACCTTGCCTTGACAGTGTTTATGCAAGTTTTAACATTTTTTGTTAACCTGAGTTAGATATTTTTATAGCCTCTGAAAGACAATGAAACAGTTTTCATCACTACATGTGGTTAGTCCATATAGTCCATAGTGTTATTTTTTTAACACTTTTATATTCTATTAATACTCAAGGTCTCTATTTCTTACTATAAAGTTTTATAATAGAAGGTTGAAAGAACAATAGCAAGATCTTCGAGAAACACAGAAAGCTCTTCTTTCTGATTTTGTTGCACTTTAACGCACACAATTAAACTGCATTTAAGTATATTTACTGAGCAGCAGATTTCAGACAGCAGCCACATTGCACTTCAAGGAAAGAATACTGTGCTTGAATTACAGGAAGATCAGGGGTCCTGATCCCACATTCTCTCCCTGCTCCTCTTCCAGATCCCACATTCTCTCCCTGCTCCTCTTCTAGACTATGTTCTAAATAATTTTGCAATTTGGCAGCAAAAGCCTAAGCATAAAGCTGCATTGGCAGCCCAGCATTTCTTTACAATACAGGTAAAGCCAGGAGAGAGGGTGGTCATTGGATCACAGGAGAGTTTCAGGTATTTTTGTATCAGTATGCACCGATTGGGAAGAGCTGTTCAGTAAATAATCCTCTCAGTTTATAGATGTATCAACCTTGTGCAGTCATGCACAAAACAGCCTGAAATATTCCAGCAGTGGGGCCCAGCCTTTCTGATCAATGAGGCCACTGCACTTTTCTATCACTTGAGATGACCTTTGCTTCTCTCAAGCACCCATCCTGCCATCTATGCACCTCCCTGTGTCCTCCAGGACCAAAGGCTGCTGCCAGCAACTCTTATGCCAGCAATGAAAAGCAGAAGTAGCTGGTACAGGCAAGATAAACCACTCCAGCAACTGCTCCAGCTCATTATATTTTGGGGGTAGTCCCTTAATTCCCCCATCACATATGTATAGGCATATAATGGAGAAGAAACACTCACCCACCCACCCACCAGCTGGTTGCTACCGAAACCATTCATTCATTCTACTGCATGAGTGCTCCTGAACAGATCCTGGGAAAGAGGTTTCCAAGAACTAACTATGAGCTGGCAGTACCATTCAGGTGGGCCATACACAGGCCATGAGATGTTAGCTGAGCACCTCTATCTGTAACAATCTTTGCTTATTTTTGTCTCCGGAAAGAAGGGTCTGAAACGTCTTCATTTTTCCCTGCCACTCATAGACACTCTCCGAACAATCTAGGTTCTCTCTCTTTTGAAGTTAGTAGAAAACAAACACTGAATTTCAGAGAAGGGGGTAAGTAAATCTAGCAAAGACATTTGAGAATCTGTTCTGTTAATCTGTATTTGGTCTTACCCATTTACTTACAAATACTCTATCAAGGAGAAAATAGCCAATTAGGAAAAAACTGGTCCCAATTAAATTAAAAGCAGTTTGGCAACTGCCTCAAAAATACACCCCAACAGTCAGCACTGCCTCCAAGTGAGTGTCTTAAGTGCCCAGTAGAATTTGGAACTAAGCCATATTCCTCTTCATCCCTCCACCTATTTATTGCCACTCCCTGGGACATTTTGATCAGTGGAAAAAGCCAGGAAGTGACTCAATTTTTCCCAAGCAGTCCTATAATCCTACTGTAACTTCTAAAAAAGGAAACAAAACCAGGAAAGACTCTTAAATCTAGAACAATGTATTACACAGACCTGTTTCTTAAGGAAATAAATTGTTTTCAAAGCAGCCACTGATGCCCAGCCTAGCAGATTCACCCTAAACACCACCAAAGAAAAGAGGGGAGTCATAATTATTTTTGGTACCTCATCATTCATTACTAAAACAACAAACCATACAACAGAAAAAAATAACCCTTTCTGAAATGAAAGTTTTGGTAGGCAATTGCAGCATTTGAACATTAAACAGGCACTAAGGACAGGTTGGGCGGGAGTGTTGATCTGCTCGAGGGTAGGAAGGCTCTGCAGAGGGACCTGGACAGGCTGGATCGATGGGCCAAGGCCAACTGTATGAGGTTCAACAAGGTTTGGGTCACAACAACCCCAATAAAATACTACAGGCTTGGGGAAGAGTGGCTGGAAAGCTGCCCAGAGGAAAAGGACCTGGGGGTGTTGGTTGACAGCCGGCTGAACATGAGCCGGCAGTGTGCCCAGGTGGCCAAGAAGGCCAATAGCATCCTGGCCTGTATCAGAAACAGTGTGGCCAGCAGGACTAGGGAAGTGATCGTCTCCCTGTACCTAGCACTGGTGAGGCCGCACCTCGAATACTGTGTTCAGTTTTGGGCCCCTCACTACAAGAAGGACATTGAGGTGCTGGAGCGTGTCCAGAGAAGGGCAACAAAGCTGGTGAAGGGTCTGGAGCACAAGTCTTATGAGGGGAAGCTGAGGGAACTGGGGTTGTTTAGCCTGGAGAATGAACGAAATGGAGAATAGTGGAATGATTAAGGAAAGGAAAAACTGAAGCTGAATAGGCAGTAAAACCTACTGACTGTAGAACAGGCTCTCATGGGTCATGGAGGTCCAAGACTTTTGGCAGATAGCTAGTCTAGATGAGCTAATTTTTTTCCTTACCACTGGAAGCTGTGCAGCCTTCAAAAAACACAATGGAGACTTAGCTCCATTTGCGTTGAAGAAAGTAATGTACAAAAAAGTGTTTTAATAGCGAAAGATTCATGCAAACCACCTGGTTTCTGTAACACATAGAGCAAGACAAAAACGGACTATTGGCTGTAAGTGAAGCATCAGACTGATTGTGCTGTCAAACCACAACCAGGACTTGAATCCTTCAGAATTCCTTGGTCTGCAAACAGTACACAGGGTCTTTGTAAGAGCTAAGGTTAACATCAGTGACCCTATAATATAAAGTTACACTCAGATGCTTCTATGATTTGCAACAACTTCAGCATTCAAAACATAACTCAAGTTGGACATTTGCTGACATGCATAAATCAAGCAAACAGCTGCTTTGACCCTCTGTGTCTCAGTACAGAGATATATGCAGGATGAAGGAACGAGACATGCTATTTTGGGTGACTCTTCAAACTAACAGGTCAGAGGGCTGGAGATTACTCCCACTGCATTCTCAGATCAACTATGTGGTGCGGGGAGGCTCTTACATATCAAACAACAGTATTATATTGCTGTTCTAAAAATAACCTTAACATTTAATCATCTGCCCTGCACTGTCACCTTCAAACTAACCCACATTACACCCAGTTACAGACAATAGCCATACTGATGTTTACACAGATAATAAGTTACTCCGTCAGACTCAAATCAGGAATATGACTAACTCCCGCTCTGACTCACTACACCAGGAAGAGAGGAAAGTTTTTTGCGAACACCAACACAAAAGAAAAAGGCTTCCAAACAGTTACAGCTCCCACTGAGGAATTTAGTTTAAACAAAGAGTTCGTTTAACTGTTCATGCATGCTTTTAATCTGTCAGCATCTAGTCAAGGACAATATCATCTGTCTGCCATGCCTTAGTGAAGGTAACAGAAACAAAACAGTTAGGAGAAGAGCTGTGCTAATTTTCAAATAGTGATAATGAAATAATTTCTTAATATATTTGCTTTATTGCAAAATTACCAGAACTAATGCCTTCTACTGATTTCTTTTTGTAATACTAAAACAATGCTTATTCTGCTGGATTAACCACCGGAGGTACGTGTATTCTTCATTTTTCTAAATAAGGAGATTTAGCATCAGAAATGGAAAGTTAGTCTTGAAATACAATGGCTTTGTTTGTTTTCTTTTTTTCAGCTCTGAGGATGAGAATGGCAAAGCTGGGGAAAAAGGTGATTTAACAGCTGTAATGACATGGAAATAAAATTTGCTACTCAGAGTAAAGCTAAGAAGAGTTTCTTCAACACACATTTTCTGGATCATAATGCTTGTTTTGCTCCTCTGTTTTACGCATCTGGGTTATTTTGCCCTCTACATAATCCAATGGACTTTAACAGACTTTTAGATTTGACCAACTGCCACATACACACAAATTACATCCTGGATTTTGCTGAAAGTAGTGGAAAGTTACCCAAGACCATAAATGCAGCATATATCCAAGTATCAAGACACGTGCGTACCTGTTCCCACAATCAGGAATATGTTGTTGCTATATACACAGAGCAGATAAACACCCATCTCCACAGGACATTGTTTCACTTCAAAGTGTGCCAATCTACCTGATTTTGATCGAAGATGCTGTCCCAGCATTTTTCTGGTAAAAGCATTGGTTAATAAAAAACTAAACATGAGAGATAGGAGCAGGAAGAAATGTAAATATAAAAGCTGGTTTCCAAGCATACCACCTTGGCCAAAATTTAAAGCATTCCTTTTTAAGTGACAGCAAAACAAATCAAAAATAGTAAAGTCAGCCTTTAAATATTCAGCCACCTTCTAGAACTCCACAGTCCACCCACCCTTCTATTTTACATATGACAGTATAGCCATTCTTAGGCCCTGCTCCCTTCCCCATGCCACATACATGCTGTCCGCCCATAATCTCACAGATTGATCCTGTGCATAACACTATGAACCACCTGACCTCCCAAGCAAGGTTTCACCTCCTGGCTTGCTCAGAAAGCCCTGCTTTTCCAGGAATCTGGTTCCAGGCAGGTAGTGCCTGTCCATCAAAAAAAAAAAAAACAAACCACCCAAAAAAACCCTGCTTAGTATAGAGGTTTCAGTTGGCCAGGGAGCTAAAATTAGTGCAAGCCTCCCATCAGAAATACCGAGTTGCCAATGGCTTGTCCTGCAGCTGCAAAAGGTCTGTTACAGTTGCAGCCACTGTTGGGCACAGCAAGGTCCAAGGCTCTCACCAAGGAACAGGTTCTTTCCACGAGAGAAGAGCTAAGGGCCCTTAAAGCAGCCATAACATACAATTACACCTAGAAAAGTCACATGCAAGTCAGATTTTTCCAGTACATAGCTCTTGGGGGGGGAAAAAGTGCCTCATAGCACTACATTCTTATATTCAAATCAGTATGATAGCTTATTTTGCCAGGTCTTAGCCTGGTTTGAATCACTAAACAGATAAAGTTCAAGTTGTGTTATTCTAATACAGCTGACTCAAATTATGCATCAGCAAAAAAAAAAACCAAAACGTAACTTTTTTGCTGGTATTCCTCGTTTCAAAGCAAGAAACTGAAGCTACTACCTCATACTGAGGCACAATGGTAGTAATAAGCTGAATTGTAGCCTCTAAACCCTTGGTGGCTCCCAGTCTGAAGTGGGTAATATTCTCAAATTTTAGGACTTGTCAGAGATGGTTACCTGGAGAGTGGAATAATAGATAAGAACAAATAAATTTAACTATATTAAACTTCCTCTATGTCTATCCTGGGATTTTTGATTGTTTTTTATAGTGTTGTTTTCTATTCCGGGGGTTTTGTTTGGTTTTTATAGTGTTTTTTTTTCCTTATGTTTCTCCTGTTATTTGTTGGTTCTGAGAGCAGCAGAGGGAGTTACCTTCAACTCCTTTTTTTTTTCCCTTTCATTTTTACATCTTCTCAAAGGGTCTTAACAGGATACACCAAAAAGTGAGAGAGTAGGAGAGTGATATGAAGCAGTTTTTGTAACAGCAGCAGATTGCTACGGACACTCATCCCCTGCCTTCCCCAATAATCTGTGCTATCAAATTTAAATGATCTGGAAAAGGAGGCAAAAATGCTGCTGCCAACAAAGTATTATTCAAAGTAGATTAAAAGAAAGGAGACTGAAGACAGACTTCACAATAGTGAATGCATAGTGAAATTCATTACCAATACATGAAAAGTAACTTAAAAAAAATAGCAATAACCCTAATCACACAGAGCACGAGAAGTAGCTATTAAGTTGGTGTTATGAACCTCTTGGCTAGGAAGCAAAACACCTTGGCATTATTTTAGATAGTCCTCTGAAAATATCAACTCCATGCTCAGAAGCCATGAAAATGAAGACAGCTTTAGGACTCATTAGGGAAGGCATGGAAAACAAATCAAAACACAACTGTGGCATAGCACTTCATATTTACAACTTGAGAAGAGTTTGGTCACCCCATCTCTGAAGAGACAAATAGAGAAGGGTAATGAAGATTATCAGAAGTGCGAAATGGCTAAACACAGCAGCAGTCATACACGGAAAAAGACAGTAAGGCACAGACATGAGAGGCCTAGAGAACTATGATAAAGGCAGGAAGGTAAAAACAAAATACAGGTCATTAAACAATGGCATCAAGAAGCAGACTTAAAACAAAAACAAGAAGCACTTTCTCTCAGTGACTAATTAAATAGGAGGACAAAAGCATTAACAGATTTTTTTTTTTTTAATAATTCATTGTACACTTCATAAATAAAATTCAATCACTACGAGAGTCCATGGTCCAGCTGAAGTTTCTAGCTTAGGAAATCCTTGCACAGATTCTGGCAAGTAGCAAAGAAATCTTGCTGGGAAGAGAAAGTATCACTGCAGTCTTGTTATGTCTCTTGCTCTAAGCACTCATTACTACCACTTCTAGAGATAATACTAGACTCAGTAGATCTCTGCTTGGCCACATGGCAATTCTGATGTCGCGTATATTAAAACTATTCCGTTTGTGCCAGATGAATCTGAACTGTCCCCACAGTAATACACTAGCTATGTAGCAGCATGAGTATCAGATCATAAATTTGGAGGAACAGAGACACAAGATGGAGCATTCAAGAGCTGTGTGCTTCTGGGAAGCAGGGATATTCATCATCTGAACGCTGCAGCCCAGAGCTTTCCTACATCCCATATCATCAAGAACAGAATTACAAGAAGGTAAGTCACCTTTTTCACGTCAGTACAGATGCCATGCAAAATTCCAATTCATCATTAAAGCCAAATGATTTCTAAGGTCCAGCAAGACAAAAGTCTCTCTGAAGCAAAGCCAAAGCTGGAATCCCTCTTAGTGCAGTATCATTTCTCCAGGATGACTATCATAGATACCTGTTCAGTGCGACACAGATGTTCAGCTTTTGAGGTTTGCAATATGGAAAGTCACTTTTGCATAGCACAAGGAAAACCACCAGAAGCTATACAGTGGTTGAATTAACTCATGTATGAGCCAAAACAGATGGTACCAAGCATGTTCTGAAGCACTTGTCCTGCGCCAATTCTGCCGCGCCACTCCCTCAGGTAAGTGAATGCAACAGCTCCCCTCTTCACACATACCCCTTAGAGAAGCTGGGATCAGAATGATGTGAGCAATGAATTTCTCAGAATTACTAGCAGATCATCCCTCTTAACCATCCTTCTATTCACTTGGAGTCTTTCTTACTTCAGCCTGCACTGAAGGTCTAAAATCACTGAGATATTAACTTCTGCATTGAAATGCAGAAGACTGCAGTTTTTACTTCGATGATTGCCATTCATCTTAAGTTGTTTGGAAAGGGATGTACCCACATAGAACACAGTTTACACACATGACAAAAGAAAACAGGCTGTAACTGTTCAAGCAAAAGCTTAAGCATAGACATCAAGTAAACACCCATTTCATAATGTCTATCTGTATGAACTGGCTTGAATTTAAAGATCGAGTTTCTTAATAAAGCTTGAGAATCTTTTTGATTAGTTCATCTAGGAACGCTTCCCGTTTTGGACATCCTTTAAAAGTCTCAACCTCTTACTGACAAATTAAAGCAAGCAAGCAAAATAAAAATGCTGTTATTTGAACAAGAGCGCCACGTAGCGTTACAAACCGTGATGGAAAACAAAAGGCAGGCCATCTCTCTCTAGCCTTCTCAAACCTGGGTAAAGGAAAAAAATGGGCATCATTACACTGAATATGGGCAACATTGCACTCTCCATCTTTTTCGACAAAACAGAAAACAGTGTAGCGTTCAGTGTAAGAAAGAGAAACAAAGCACACCTTTTCTTAGTTCATTCTGCAGTCTGCATGTCAGCTAGCAAAAAAATTATTCCAAGTGAAGCAAAGTAGCAGTGAATTCCATTGCATTTGAGCTATCTGCATCAGTTAGTTTTTGTTCAAAACATATGCAAGAAACATGATTTGTAGTTAAGTCAAGAGAAGATGACCAGTATTTGGAGGCTGCACTTAAAAACTCAATCAAAACAGTAACCTACTTGTTGTGAGACTGATCACAAGTTTCTACTTGACTGGGAGTAGAGTACTGTCTAGAAGAATCCAAAAAGAAATATGCTAATGATGATTTGTCATCACAAGTTTAATCTGAGAGTAAAAAAGAACACTGAAACCTTCTTGATCTCTTCTTGTGAAGAAGTTTTCTTGACTTCAGTGGGATTCATTTACGGAGCAAAGTAATGGGAATTTTCTTCTATACAATATTTTATCATTCAAGAAGAAAAAAAAAAAAAACAAACAACAGCAGCCACCAGTGCCTCTAGAACCAAACTGCCTGTCACCTATTTTCCTGCTGATATCAAACACTTCCATGGACTTTTTTCTTCTTTTTTTTCAAAGGAGTATACCAGAAATTTTGGAAGTCATTAGAATACAATGACACATTGCCTCCTCTTACTAGTCATGCAGGAAGAAGGCAGGGGTGGTGGCGTGAACAAATGTTGCACAAAATTAACAAGTCTTTCCATCAAATAAGTTACAATACTGCACATAAGGCCTCACATAAGAAACAATGCAATATTGCTAGCACTGGGAAGGAACAAATTATCCAAAGAGCAACTGACAATTTTGCCAACTTTAAAGCTGTATGAGATGTGGAACAAGAATTTTTTTTTTTCTTCCTCTTCTTCTTGGGGAAAAGAAACTCTGCATTACAGAGAGAAACTATTTTAACATTCAATTTCAAGAAGAGTTTCTACAGGAAGCATTTAGATAGCTTTAATTTACAAAACAACATCTACAAAGAAAACAGACAATCCATTTTACTGCTAGGCAAGACTATTCTTTTCTAGTTTCTATTTAATAGTGTTTTCACCTTACTAAAAGAGACAAAAACTTTTATTAAGATATTTACATTCATGTTTTAAAAACCCTGTGTTCATTGTCACATGCAAATGAAACAACACACAGTACAGCTATTGTATTACAGAAAGAATCCGGCATTGACTTTAATTTTAAAAGCCATCAATTGTGCCTAGGTTGAGAGATTTTCTTCTATAAACTCATGGTATACAAAAGAGTTCCCCAAAACTTTAGCACTAGATGAGCCTGTGATTCCCAGGCTTTTGAGATCAGAGTTCTCTAAAAAACCCATAAACCCACACAATTAGCCATATACTTCTTGCCCTTCAGCCTGGGTTCTGCCATATTTCTTCATAGTCCCCCTTTCCCAATCTGCACATCACTTTTCCAGCTTCCAGGAGGAAAGGGGATGATTCAACTTACACTCACTTGCATTCTGCTGCTGCTGCCGCTGATGAACCCCAGCTCTATAAATGCTCTTATGGCTAAACCAGTTATTTGAGCAGTGAAAAAGATCACTGACTACAAACTTGTAGCTTTCTGAATATAACTTGTCCCTGCAATGGGCTGCATTGTGGATTTGGGGAGATGGAGGAAGAGAAAGAAATAGACAGCTCTAGTAAATGGAGAGAACCACTACCTCACCCACATGTATGAGTATTTCAGAGCTGGCCATCAGGTAGTAGAGAGATGTTGCTATAATAGTCTATACCAAGCCAGGCCTCACTATTTACTTTTCTATCCAATACTCCTACACCTTTATTCCCAGCTAGCTTAGTAGCCTGAGGCTGAAGACATATTTTGAAGTGTTACAACTAAAAATCAATACTTTCCAGTATCAAAAATCAAGAAGTGTGGAAGCAAACTGTTCAGAGCTGCAAAAAACAAATGCTAAGCACTGTACTGCGTGGCATATTAAGGGTTCATTTCTGAGATGCCATTTCAAGAGTATCCTTCCATGCTTAGGCAAACCACGAACAAAAAAAGTTAAACATTATAGTCTCTTTCCATTCCCTGTACCTAGTTCATATATATAGACAAATATTTTGTTGACTAAAAAAAAACGCCCTCCCATATTCTTATAAAGACAATTCTGTCTCCTAGATATGCCAGCTCAAAGGATCTCACTTAACATTAACAGAAGCTGCTTTTCCTGAAGTCAAACCAACTCCTAATCCACATTTTGCTCAATAGTGCAAATACAACTGCAACATTCCTGAGCAAGTATTTTCACTTCCATTTAAGCATCAAGTGGCATAAATCCTTCTTATTCTCACAGAAAAGTAATTCAGAAGCCACAAGCAACCAAAGACAGCAAAACACAGATATCCATACACACAGGTAGGTTCTTCCTGTTTGAGTTTTGGATAAGTACAACTGGTTTTAACGCACTTATATTGCAAACATGTTTTCTCTTTATGGTTTAGAAGCACTGAGGTGGACGGGACAGGACAGTATTTTAAGCGAGGCAAAAGGTGGTTTTACTGAAGTTCCCAAACCCATATGCTTGTGTAAGCGTACTGCTCTTAGAGCAGAAAGAATATTTTTTGCATTTAACTGCAAAGATAGACAACAGATTTAGGTCATGCATCAACCTTCAGTTGTGACAGTTTTTCACCAAGATTTTTTTTTTTTAATGCACAAAACTGTCATGAGCAGGAAGTTGTCACATCACATGCCATTAGAACACAGTAAAGTTGAACTCTGGATCAATCTTTCCAGTTTTCCCAATAATATTAACAAAAGGTTTAGAGAACTGACTATCAAAACAGCATTTTCAGCACATCTTCTCAGTCTTCTTAACCTATAAGCTTCAACCAAGTTAATTACTGCACTTAAAAAAGAGACTTCATTCCTTACTCAGGCAAAGACTCCCATCAAAAGTCCCATCAGAAGACAGGTTTTGCAGGACTGCAGCATCCTTCTATAGATTTGAATTCAAGTTCTCCCTAACACCAAGCATGACGCACATGTGCTATTATTCTTCAATTACATCTTCAGGGAGGTGTTGAGGGAAAGTTGTAATAGAAAGCATTCCTTGCAGGTTTTTCAACTGCACAATATTTCATCGCAAAATTCTCAATGACTTATTTCATATTTGGTTGATTGCTGCCAGGAAGGCAGTGAGGAATACTATATTTCCACAGACATAGATGGTTAACACAATCTGTTTAAACAGACGACCCTGCAAGAGAAGGGGAAGAAAAGCCATAGAAGTGTCAATCTCTTTATTGGTTTAAACAAAGAACCATCCCATCTCATAGTAGTTACTTACAAAATTGTGACTTACCTCTGCTTCTGCAGATGTGAGTGACTGCAGTATCTGTACTCTGTCATCCTCTATGACTTCAACTGTTAGTGGGAAGAAAAAAAAAAAGTTAAGTGTGCTCTTAAGAGGAAGGGGGTTTTTCATTTTTATACTGCAGAAGTCTTGATCCTGTGTCTAAGTAACTAGTCTCATACAGCATCAAATTTGAAATGCACTTGCAAGTCTCATTTGACATTTCATGACCTGTACTATCATGCTCACAGCACAAGTGAAAAATTATTCTGGACCTGACCTACAAAAAGTAACTTCTGGACATTGAAGTGGCAAAACATTTTGCCTCTTTTGCTAGAGTGAATCATCAAAACACTGAGTTTTGAGCTGAACAAAACATTTGTTTTGTCTAAAACCTTTTCCTTTTCATTTTAAGATAACCAGATTTCATTTAGAAGTATTCTCCGTTAGCCAATATGAGAACATTCATCATTCAAACATTTCAGGTTCATTTCTCTATTTCTAGGAAGTAATTACTGCAGTTAAATTTAAATTCACATCTTTTATAATCACTCCTTCTCAATGTGCCATCTTACACAGCGTCCTAACTTATCACGCTTCTTCAATTCTGCAGATGTCTCATCTCTGCCTCAGATACAGGTCCTTTACAGTTACCTCCTCTCAGTGACACCACCCCAGTGAAGCTAAGAATTTCCAATGAAGTTACTACCAGTCTCTTCACTAGACATATTAGAGTCAGGATTTCACCTTCATTCCCCTGTTCACTCAAAATTGCAAGTGTTTGTGCTCAAGTTTCTGATCGTTTTGCTCATGTAATAGCAGCCATTCATACCAGCAATTTGTCACAATAAAATGCAGACTGAATCCGCATGAATTAACCTGGACTTTACCTACCCACCTGGGATCAAAATCATGGCAAACAGTGATAGATTCTTGGAAAACACTTATGCATTTCAGTCTGCCACTATGAACTGTGGTTTGAGAAATAAGAGGCTACTATTTAAAATAGCACAAAAACAATTTTTCTAGAACGCTTTGGTCTTGAAAACTGGTTTACTCCCATATTAGTTTGTACGGAAGATATGACACCATTATTTGAGAGTTATTCCCTTTCCACTTCCAAGTTAGAGGCCAAAAAACACCTCCTGAAATTCATTCCACTGTTACATTTTTTGCCCAATCCTCAGCAAGCAAGGTAACAACAGGAGTTTTGTTGGGTTTGTACCTTTACGTACGAGACAGTAGCTGTGTATTTCCAGAAGAACATCAATACCGACATGCCAAGCTACAAAACCAATCATTGTATAGGTGTCCCATGGGTCTGGTAGGTCAAGTGCTGGTAGATCCATTCCCAAGAACATAGTCACCACTAGTCAGTAAAAACAAGATAGAAAGACACTAAGAGTGCTGTGTATGTGTAAGGGTAATTAAAAAAAATGCTCTCAACACCTTTGGCAATAGATTTCCCATGAACTGCCTACAACTGCTTGGGGAATGAGGTTAAAGGAGTCCATGCAGTTAAAACCTTTTTTTCTTTTTTTTTTTTGGCAGTGTGAGGGGGAAGGCAGGGAGGAAAGGAGAAAATCAAGATAATTTTCATCCTGCTCAGTGCCCTATGACATCCCAGTCACACAAACATTAGCATTTGTGACTCTACCAACAAGACCACAGTCACCGCATCATTTGTCCTTAAGCTGTCTGTGGAAACTTGTCACTATTGATAGAATTAAGCCCAGCTTCTGGTTCTGTAAGCGAGCTTGCCCTTCCCCGTTAAATAACATTGAACTATGTTACTGTAAGAACACTATCCTCAAATCTTCCAAGACAAAAAGAACAGGTCCTCATTACAGAGATCTTTCAGATTTGTCTGTAATCTCTTTGGTTTTACACTGTCACTTTTTCTCCCTAAAGCTGTACCTGATGGTACTTAAAACTCACACAGAAGGTGGACAGCAAGAAAAAGAATCTTCAGAGGTGCCTGGACTGGATGTCCATAGATGTTTTAGACAAGCAATAGCCTACACAATGAACAAAGTTCCTTTAAATCACTTAAAAGGGAGTTACAACTATTACTTCTACTCACCAGCTAGTATTCTAGCTGTTGTACCAGTACTCCAGTGAAACCAGTTAAACAATTGTCTCCTACAAAACATTGAAAAGCATTTTATTGATTACATAGTTCGGGGGGGGGAGGGGGGGAGCGAGGGGGGGAAATCAAAGGACATTGTTACCTACTTTAAAGATATCTTTCCAATGTAAAAAGAATTTTTAAACAAACAGGTATATTTAATTCCTGTGGCTGTAACTTAATGAGTTAGTTGTAAGTACCTTGGTGCATGACGAGATGGTCTGAAACCTGCCATAAGTGGTTGAAAGATTGTCAGAGCCATCACAGTACAGCCGAGATAGGGATGAAAACCTGCTTGCTAAACACAGGACATTTTTCTTTAATATCATATCTATATAAAGACATAGCAAAAATACAAAAAAGTTGATAATCTTATTTATGCTTGTATTAGTAAATTACAATGGTGGAGCAGCACTGTGTTTAGACTGACAGAGGCGACAGGACACAGTAAGCTGCCCTGCAGCTGGATGGAGATGGTTCTCCTTGGCAGCATGAGACCCTAGTACATCTGCCCAGGGTTTGTCCCACCTTTTTGCTGTATTGAGAAACTCTACCAGCTGAAGAACAGAGAGCAATATGACTGTAGAAGCTATGCTCCAAGCTCTTCATCCTCAATCCTGTGTCTTCAGGAGAGGCCTATTTCATAACTCCTCCCAGGTCTCCCCTCTCACCCTATCTGTTCTAATCTTAACCCTAAAATGTTTTATTCAATTTTCCTAGCTCATACCTGCGACCAACTTCTTCTACCACCTTTAGTTCAGATACTCTCTAAACCTTCCAATTTCTGATATCACCTTGCACCAAATATTATACAGGTGACAGCAACAGGTATACCATCTCTAACTATCTAATGTTACAGATTAAGTTTAATCACTGGATACAGTTACTCAAGTCCAAGTTCATAACAACACTTATTCCCAGCAGGTTTACCACATTAGTAAGTTAGCCATCCCATCCTTGCTCCCCTCAAAATTTCAAGTTCTCTTAAGGAATGGGAAGACGACTGATTTAGTACATAAAGAAACTGTGGGCAAGGACTTGATTTGGGAGAAAGAGGAAGGAAGGAAAGTACTGAAGTTTTTCAATTGTAGTTAAAGGAGGCAACATTCTTCTTCTGTGTTGCTAGGATTTGAAATCAGCCTACTTAAGGACAGCTTTCACAGCAATTTCCTCGACAGTAGCTGTAACATGTTAGTCATCAGTGGCCCTCCTTCTCATTCATTCGGTCCAACCTTTACATTTGAGTTAACAAACAAAACAAAAGCACACACTTACTTGGCTCCAACCTCCTCGGTATATAAAAGGCAATACAAAAGAAATGCTTGTAAGCATGACTGTGGTCAACATAAGCATACGATGCACCTAGAAAAGTTAAGTTTGCTTTTAGAAACCACAGTTTTCTTAATACACCATTAAAATATATTTATCAGATCTACAGTTAAAGATGTTCTTAGCATCCTCTTTAAACTTTGCTTTTACTAGTAAAGTAGGTGAACTTCTGATTTGTAATTGTTCCATTTTATAAGATTAAAGAAAGATTAAAATCACACCAGGTTAAATCTCCTATTTCTTGGCTCTAGTAGGTTTATAATTCTACTTACAATAAAGCTAGAAAATACAGCTGGAGATTTGGGGAGATTTTGCCCACCTGAAACCACATCTCCTTTCCAAACAGGAATGAATGAGACCAGACAGGTTTGAAGAATCGTGCAACAATAACACCAATACTAACTGTGGTAATCCAAGCAACAAACATTAGCGCTCCTGAAAATTGGAAAAAAAAAAAACCACCAAACAAGGTAAACATGAGTAACTTAGCTGCATATGAATACAGCTTCAAAGACACTGTCATAGTTTAGTCTGTATGCATGTGGTCAGAATATACCAGTGATAAGTTTTTAATCACCTGGTTCAGACTACAACTTTACAGCATTTATCTTGCTAGAAGGCAGAAACATCCGTATAAACGATAATCATACTATGCCCACACAGCACAACAGAGCAGCTCTGGCTACTGCACATTTCATATGCGCCAATACAGTCAGTACATGCTGGTGAGAGATGCTGTTCTGTCACCAACTTAGATGTCAGAGGATGAAATTTCTTACAATTTTTTTGACAAAAAATGAGTGCTAGTTCTCTCATGGGCCTGCTTTAAAATCCAGTACCATGAGAGAAAAAAATTGTCATTAACTTCAACGGCTCTGGACCGTCAGTTGAGGGGTTTCTCATTTCAAATAGAATTAAACCCCTAATGAAACTAGAACAAATTAAACCAGAAAGAGGTAAACAGAAGCAAGTCCTAATTATAAATTTAAGAGAAAAGGCAAATGCAGGTTCATTTTCCTGGGCAAAAAGAATGTTACAACGCTGTTCTTGAAATGAAAAATTATTAATAACTTTATTCTGTCTTCACAGTCTCAGATCTTGCTAGCCAACAGTATATACAACATTAGTGCCAGAAAGACAAGAGGAAATACTCTGCAATAATGAGGAAAATTTAACTCTCCAGTTTCAGCAAGTCTAGAACTGGAAGACAAAACTAGAAGTTGCAGCTTACCATGAGCCTTCATAAGTCGTGGGGACCGGGAACCTCCAATATCCTGAGGAAGGCCTGTGACATTGTATATTCCATTGGTGATCAGAGGCTGACGATGATGTTTGTATATTAGTCCACCTAAGCAGTGACATAAAGTGGTTTATTTACGGCTGATGAAAGCCACTGCACTTGTAAGTGTGCCCACTCTTTATTTATGAAGGCAAGCCCTGTTGTAACCACTAAGCATAATCATACAAACTATATTTCTGACACACAATATGGTAAGAACTTAAGATGTCATCTAAGCTGTCTTGCATACTTAATGTACAAGAACCAACTCACCCCTCCACAGAAAATAGCTTTCTCCACTACACACACAAGTCATGAAGAATAATTCCCTTTGATGCTTGTCTCCATTTCAAAAAGATGTGGCCAGCTCTCAAGAAGCTAACAGTTGCTAGCATCAAGTGGGCATACAACAACATATATGAATGAGTTTACTGTAACTTCCAAAAGCAAACCCATGATCGAGAAAGGCAGTAAAGATGACTAGACTAAGCGCCTCAAACTTGGAAACCTTAGTTCAGATATTAATTCTGAGCTAAGCCGTATCTTGCATAAGGGTTACTAAATCATTTAGAGCTGTTCAACGAAAAGCAACCATCTGCAAGTCAAGTTTACCTTCATTAGCTTCCCCATCTGCTAGAAAGATGTAGTAACTGCCATCCAGATTAAATCTCCATTTATAAGCAGGAAGACGAATACTCCTTCTGAAAGAGCATTGAAGAACACCGTCCACAAGCCTCCATGACACATCTTCAAGGGCATTCTGTGAAACAGGAGACATTTAATACCCAGTCTTTTCAGACTGGCAGAGTAATTGGCTTAACAGTAACCCTGCAAAAGACAAGAGTGTCACTGGTGCACAAAGAACAAACAGCAATGACCAGAACGGGGTATAAAAATCTCTTGCATGCCGACTTGGAAGGTATGTCAGTAAGTCAACACAGCAACACAAGGATTGGACTTATCACCATTTTTCCAGCTCGTAGCAATCTCCCCTTCCCTTCCAACCTTTAACCCAAGATATATCGATTGCAACTGCAGCCCTAGCAAAGGGACAGCGTAACGGGCACGAAGTTCCTGAATAGAGTAAGCTCCCACCACATGACTTATTTTTAAAAATTAAATTTAGACTTCCAAAGGTAACATTTACCAGGAAGTAAGAGCCCAACCAATCTCACCTTGAACAATTATGAATCCACCTTACTATTTACAGCTGCTGTGAAAAATAAAAGCACAAAGCAGCAGCATACCATTCATTACTTCAAACCTACATTTGTGGAAATGTCTTAGTTGTTTTCAAATGTACCTCTGAATCCAAAACAGGATTTCGCCCCTTCAGATGGGCAGTGCTTACGTGAACGTGGTGGTCCTCATTAACGCACAGATATGCATCATCACCACCCTGAAGAGTTTAAAAGAGAAAGGTATTTATAGACCAATAAAAACCACTACTGGCAGTCTCCAAAAGCTCTTTGATTTAATATACGCAACAAGACATGAGACAGATTTCTCTAGCTGTCAAGTATTTCCCAGCTTTCAAACACTTTGATATTACAGAAGAACTACATTAAGTCAAACTGTGCCTTACTATGTGTCGTCTATGATTTACACTCCCCCCACTCCCAGGGTAACAACCATATTACCAGAAGTTTATTTAATTATTTAGAATTTACTAAATGAACCAGACAAGACAGAGATGGATGTTGATGTTATTTAAAAACCCTCTTTAATTAAAAGTTGGTTTTCCTCATAGCTGTAAAGACAAAGTATTGTTAAGAACCAAGTGTTCTTGCACTAGGGACATGAATATAAACATCATCTCCTCTGTGCAACAGTTAGTTTATGGATTATGCATTTGTCAACAGCATCACCCCTTCACTTTAACACCAAATAGAAAAAAGGATCTCTCAACACTTTTTAAGATTGAATGGCGTCACTCCTGTACAAACAATGATGAAATGCAAATGGGTTTTCAGAAAGCTTAGCAACTCAGCTTCTGACAGGTGAGGGTTTTTGGCTAGGTAACAAAAAAAGATCGATCTAACCAGGAATTCCAGTCAGCTACTGTGCAATCAGACAGGTTGGATAAGACAGATATCTGCAAATAGTCAGTCCTGAGCTAAAACTGAATATCCACCTAAAAAAGGCAACCTGTGCTTCAGCACTATGGGAGAGAAGTTACTTTGTGTGACATCTAGCAGCATTTCAGTTTTCCATATGCATGTTTTGTTAGTGTACCATTCAAACTTTACTAAGATCACAAAAGCAGCTAAAGAAGTAGAATAGGACACTCACCATCCACTGGTCATGGGACAAAGCAAATGCTAAATATCCTTCACTTGGACCGCTCATTTCAATAAATACTGAACTCTTCTCTTGTTGGAAGGATAGAAAAAAACAGGAAGCACTTTCAGGATCACAGTTTGAAGGGTTCCTAATGCAGAACTTCATACTTCCACAACCTGATGCATTAAACTAGACAATTAAGCAAACAAACAAGTCATAAGCAACAAGCGTTTCCCTCTTTTTCCTCCCTTTCTACCCCATTCTAGGAGCAAGCATACAAGGAACAGCAAAGAAATGCCATCTATGTCTACATACCAATCTCTTAACCCATCCCTACAATTACCAGAGGACTAGTAGGAAAAATGATGGCAAGTTCCAAGCTGTACTTTTAAAGACATTATAATAGAATAAATCTGAAAAGAAAGTAAAAACTTTGGAGAAACTTCCTTTGGTTTGATTTTCAGAGAGATAGGAAGAGGGAGAAAAGAAGGGAAGACCAGCTTTTTGTTTCCTTTTTAAAGTAGCAACTCCACTGATACACAATAAGAAAATACATGGATTAGAAGTCACACTTATTATGGATCAAATAGTGATGCTTGCTCAATCCGTTCAAGAATCAGTAATGGAAGTCAGTAACACAGAATAACTCATAGAAAGAAGTTTCTAAGCCTACAGTTACTAAATAGGAAATCATTAGTCAAGACAAGAGCTTCCCGTCTCTCTTCCCAGGTATGCATAATATTTTCTAACCACTAAGTTCCAAATGTTTTATCAACCTTTTGACCCATGTGTGGTGTGACAACATTTAACCCACACAAGTTCAGGCAACTCAACTAACACAAAAAGGTAGCTGTCTATCTTCTTGGTCTCTGATATCTAAGTTACTCATCCATCATCTTTCCCTTTCTGTCAATAAGCTGTACCAATGTGATTTCATTAATTTCCATTGATCACAAGCATTAGAGAGAGCATTATTTAGGTTTATAATTACTTACTGGTTTTGATAAGTAGGAAACCGGGTGTGAAGTTGATATAGCCTCTGACGTTGCATGCAAGGGTGTTGTTGGGGATGGTGCATTAGGCTGAGAAACAATAGGACCAGGAATCTTCACCCAGAAAGTCTTGTATTTCTTCACAACTGTGGCTCTTAAAAAAGACAATATACACAAAGAGTTACATACATCAACAGCTGATTGTTACTTTCAAAAACAAAAAAAAAAGGAAAAGCTTCTGTAGTTTGTTCAACTTCTTTGTAAAACCCCCATCTTTATGCAGACCTCTACCATTTTAGGGATTAAAGTAGGAAAATATCTGAAATCTCAGTGGAAAAATAATTTTAAAACATACTACTGCATGCTCTACTGGATATAAGAAACATTCATGCCTGGGGCATGGATTACAGGCTCAGAGAAGGGTTGCATAGATTTTATCCACTAGTTCCCAAAAAGTTAGCAGTATAACAGGAAGGTATACATACCATTTTGTTAGTATGCAGTGCAGAAAAAGATTCTTAACACTGTATATTACAAGCATGAGAAGCGAGCAGAAATACTAAAGAAACCTGTCTCTGAATCCCCTTCTACTCTCCCCGCAAAAATCAAACGAATCATCTCCAAGCTTTCCCTAAAGAACAAGTGTCTGCATTAATGTAGACTCTGCAGCCAGCAAGAGGTGTCAAATTTTCAGGCCATTAGTCCAAGGATACTTTTCAGTTGCTGGCCAATATTTGACACAGACAATGGTACAGGTTTACCTTATTTGCATTTTAATAAACTAGAACTAACACTAGATTTACTTACAGAAACTGTACATGTTTTGGTGCATCTCCAGGAGCAATCCAATAAACTTTTATGTATTTCTTTTTTGCTTTACTTGTGTGACTGACAGCTGAATTCTGAAAACATACAAACATCAAGAGTTACACGGTGGATATGCACTAAGGAGATTTCAGCTAATACAGTCATCACAGGCTGTAGCTAAATCCTAAACAGACACCGCACTGTTATACTGCACAGACCCAGTCCAGCTGGCTTTTCCCCAGTCATGATCAACTCGGATGAAGTCTACTACTGAAACTTATACATACTAACAAACTTCAAGGCTAAAGGAACAACCAGAGGTCTTTCAATCCAGAAGACTCCAGCGATGAGACAGAGATCCCTGCAGCGTTTATGCAGAAGTGGTATGATAACGCTCCATTTTTTGATAGTAGGAGCATGAAGGGACAGTGCAATGACTGTACAGAGAGGACAGAACTATTCCAAAGGACAAAAACCAAAAGTAGTCTTGGGGTCAGAGAGTTATTTGCACAAGATAAACAGATCAGACACAGCACTGAACTAAGTCCTCAGAGCACAGAGGGCACAACCCAGACATCCCCATGGCTTTACAGCACTGATGAATACATTAATTGGATGCCACTGGGGGGCAGGTGGTGGAAGTGGAGAGAAAAAAAAAAATACATGTAGGCAGATGGAGAACTTTGTCCACACCAGCTCAGATGACACTCTACATGTTCATGAAGTTCAAGAGGGTTGCTAAAACACTAGTCAGAGTTCATATCTCTTACACATGAGGCAGAATCAATTTATCTAAAATGGATATTGAAGATTGTGATCTAACCTGTTACTAAGAAGGCTCCATTAACAGTAACTGACAGAGCAACACTAAAGATAATAGTCTGTTCTAGTGTTTGTTTAGCACAGTAACTGACCTAAACTTTCCTTGCTGTAAGTCATTTTCTCTGTCCTTAATAAGCATGGAAAATTATTAATAACTCTCCTCTTCAAAGCAAATAGAGCATGCCCTCCTCTTTTTAAGTACAATAACCAGGAATACACTACATTCATTGTGCACAAGTAAAAATTATGTTACTAATGCTGCATCTTCCTGCAGCAGTCAATAGCCTTCTACCACCAGAATAGTTTAAATGGCTTGTAAGAATAGTCTGACAGAGTTGCAGTGAGACACGCCTCTATACTGCAAATTAGACCAATTTTCTGAGAGATATACTGAGCTCAAAGAAGATTACTATTAGCTTAGCTCTGTCCTATTACAGACATGGTCTAGTACAAACACCTCAGTGCCTGATGTCCCATTTTAAGACACTAGACTATACCTTGGTACGGCCACATGTCAGAAGCTGAGAAAGTCTCCGGTCAACTAACATGAAAGAACCAACTGCAGGGCTATCCAGATGTTCTGCATCCCGGGCTTGTATGAAAAATCCTTCAAAATCCGGTCCAGACAGATGAACTGAAGCAAGAAGAAAAATAAAAGGAAGTTGAAATATTCTCTGGAGGAAGAATGAAATATTTCAACAATGACCACCAGAAGCTCATTTTACAAGGACTGAATGATTGCTAAATGGATCACCTGAACAAGATTCAATTGCTTAGATAGATCTAGTGCAGCTAGCTCATTAAAGACATGCTACGACACAAAGAAACAGTAAATTAAACTCTTCAGCTATAACTGTCACAATACCTTCTATGTTGTCCCCTGGTTTAAATTCAGTCCCATTCACTGTAATGGCGTGCTCAGGTGACAGTTGTGGAGAGCTACCATGACAGGGTATCATGCTAGTACAGGCTTCTCTTATTTTTCCACTTGGATAGCCATCCACAGATGCATAGAAGCAAATAAACATCCAAACAGCAAAAGCAAGGCCAGGCAGCTCCATCTATATAAGTAAGAGTTACAGGCAGTTAAACACAATAAACATTTACATTACAGGTCACCACTCATCTTTAGAAGAGTCCGTTGAATACTGAAATTTAAAAACATGTTTAAAACAAAAGCATGCATGAGAAGACACCATTTGCCCAGCTGCAGAAGCTAAAAGTAATGTGCGCTTCTGATAACTGCCAGACTTCGCAAGAACGTTCACAGATATCATGTTTCAGGCCATCAAGAGTATAGACAGTAGATGGATCCCTCCATCCACTGGGTGAACTATTTCTCTCAGTGCATTTTGACATCACTTTTTAAATTTCGTTTGCTTATGCCTCTCCTGTTCTCTCTCTCTCAAAAAAAAAATTCCAAGTCCCTTAAACATCTGCACAGGACAGATGGATCTTAAAACATGTTTCATTGATGTATAAACGTCCACAGTACTGAGGAACTACACAGCTAGTATCAAGCCCACTCTTATTAATCATAGCTCCAAACTGTGCATCATTACAGACTGCCTTTTGTTTCCACAACTCGTGTCTATTGCTTCTCATATGACAAATAATTCCCAGGTAACAAGTTCTTCTTTCTGCAGGAAAATTAAAGTTGCCAAATGTCAGAAATAGATTTTATACAGGCAAAAGAGTGGGAATTTGGTATAAAGATTTAGACAAAGAAATACGTATGTTTGTTGCAGACAAGCACAAGACTTTTCCTTTGAACTCTTCCTTTTGGACAATTCCAGACAATTAGTCAAACAATATCATTGCTTGTCACACTCTCGTTAAGGAACAGTATAAATGAAAAACATGTAGGGTAGTAAGACTGAAGAGCCTAAAACAGTTATATGAACCTCTAATTCCAGCATTCCTCATATAATGTCTTGCTCTGCCACAATACTGTTTTCAAAAAAGCTGTGGTAATTGTTTTGTTACACAGCAGCATGCAGGGTTTACAGTTGTGTTGTTGTTTACAGAACGCTTTAGCCAACAAGAAAAAGCGTTTGCATGTGCAAAAGGCCAGGACAACAGAGAAACTTCCTTTCAATCCTTAGGCACAAGAAGTGGGTTATCAGGTCTAGTGGAACATAAACCAGGCAAGTAGGTCTGCCTTTTGGAAGAGCCATGCCCATTTTGCACCAAGTGATAAGAAGTATCAGGTTATGAAGTTCCCTGACAGCACACGTGGACATGACGATAAGAAAGGCACAGAGCCATTTCAGACTAAACACTGATACCTAAAAAGCAGTCAAATGAAGACAAAGCATGTCATTAGTCTTATACACTCTCTAAGAGTCATCAACTTTTGAAAATTCTCATACATCAGTGCTAAAAATCCACAAACCCAGGACAATGCTACATTTGTACTTCAATATAAGACCTTCTTGGCAACTTTACACCAGTAAATAGAAAATCAGAGGGGAGAGGAGGCTGAACAGTTACATTTCAGGAACTAGAAGAAAAAACAACACTCAACTCCTCCTCTCAAATATTCAAGATAACATTATGATAATATCTTTAACTTCTAGTTAAAGTAAACCTTTCCTTCTAGTTCCATTACTTCTCCAAACTGTCAGAAATCTACATCAACATGATTTTATTCATAAATTAAGGAAGCTAAAAACTAAGGTTCAGTACAATGGTGGCATTAAAGCAGCTTTTATACGTACCAGTGAAATCTTCAAAACAAGATGCTGCCAGAAGAGATAAGGCTGCATACCGCAGAGACAAGAGTAGGTTAGAATTCTAGTTTAAGTAGCAGAGGATGTGGTAGGGATTTAAAATGAAACAAGAAATATTCTTTGGCAGACTCAACTGATTCAAAAGCTGGCAGAAGGGAAAGAGGAAGAAGCAGAGATTAAAAGAATGAAAAAGGCCAGAATCTGAAGGAAGTATTGTACTGAAGAGTAATTTTTTAAAACATTGTTTCTTTTTTAAACAGGGTTAACTGTAGAAGAGCAATCTTCTCTATGCACGTTCAATGATGAGGGTTAGATCCTATAAAGAATAGTAATTTCCATATTAAAATTAACCTTCCTCAAACAACACTTATTCAGTTGCCTTGAGAAGTCCCTTTCCTCCTTTAATCTGGAAATACCTTGTGGCACTCTATGTTCTCCACTTACACAGTAAAAGAGGCAGAGGGAAGATGGGAAGCACTCTCGTAACATCAATCATTCTGTGGTTAAAGATTCATTTTGTATTTTTAGGAAAATATCTCCTAAAGTGTCATTGTAGACAAAATAGTACAATAGGTCAACATTCTAGAGAAGTCAAGCTTTAAGAAATTATTCCTTAATTTCAGATTAAAGAACTCTGGGCTTTAACTCAAATACCATAGTAAAATCCTTTTTATAACACAGTAGAACTTCAAATCTAAAATTGTAGTTTGGAACAGCCATAAATAGGAGTTTACAATCACTCATCTGCTGCCCCTAATTCAGCTAGGATCTCACTGTGCCTCCCCACCCCCTTTTGCAACATGCACACACACCCTTGGGCCTTCAGCCAAGACCTGTCCAAAACAAGCCTCATACCAATCATAACGAGCAAGAAAGACAAGGACACAAAATCTGAATATACGGAAGGAAGAGGGGAAATCCAAGAGATGCCCAGAACTTCTTCATATAAGCACGTTAAGACATCTCCTTTAGCTCTAAAAAAGTACCTGTTACACGAGCACGAAACAGTATGTCATGCCCTCGTGAATATGACAGTCTGGCCAAGAGAAGGAAAAAGTGAGTTAGTCTGGAAAGCTGAGCACATATCGTTAGTAGTTCAAAAATGAACAATATTAAAAAAACACCTAAGAAAGATACCTAATTAAACTAATGAATCAGGATTAAGCAATTCTGAGAAAGGACAAGAAAAAGTATCTTTATACTCAGGTTGAAGATCGATAAGCAATTATAACCATCCTCAGCTAAGTATTTGCACAATAGATCATCTGTTTTGCTAAACAAAAAAACCCAGAGTCAGCCACTGGCAAGCAACAAGTCACTCCTATGTAGAAGAGTCACCTTTTCTTCTGTAAGATTACATGGTTTCCTCTTTTCTCTGATTAGAGTTCTACAGCCATGATAGAGTTATTTCCCTCCAAGTGATGTTGTCAGGAATGACTGCATTTTTAGATATTTAGCATGTCATATGTAATGCAAAACAGTTATTTAGAATTAAAGCAGTAACTAGCTTTAAAATTTTAACTAATAACACACAAAGGTAAAGGAATCAAGGTTTGCAGTAAGGGAACATACAATAAACTGTAGAATATGCGACTTTTTTCTGATATTCCCCTTTGCAGGAAAAACAGAGGAAGACAACTAAATCTCACAACTACATACATAAGTACAACCCCAAACAAAAGGCGGTAGGATTAATGGCATAGAAATTATTTGTTACAGAGAGATTAGGTTCAGGAAAGCAGAAGTGTGATATGTGAATGGTGCTTAACCTCACCACAAAAGAATAAATGTCTTTTAAAGAATAAAGTAAAAATAAAAACAGTTCTCCACCTGTATCAAGAAGGAACTGAGAGACTGATCAAAGCTATCACGTTACAGAACTGTTACTCTATTCTACTCCTCCCAGAAACATGGCTGAATTAAAAAAAACACAGTTAATTTGCATTCTAATAAAGATGAATCAGCAGATCTCTGCAAGATCGTCTTTTCTAGATAAGAACAGCATAACAAACCATGTCAAAACCTTAAATCACCAAGTATTGCCACTAAAGCTAGATTCAAAATGAGAATCTATGTTAACTCAAGTCCTGACGTGTGTAAGCTGTGGAACAGCCTGCTATTACCTATAGAATTTGAAAATACTCTCAGTTTCCACCATAACTTATTATAAATTGTAGATTTGTCCTTCTTGACAGATTTTGCTTGCAAGTTGTATTAAGAAGCTTTGGTCATAGTGGCTTATTTATAACCCTTTGAAATACAACAACTCATTGGAGACAACCTACGAATTAGCAGACAGTCAAGTTCCCTGTACTAAAGAGGAATAGGAATAATTGACTTCAGGATGAAGCATAATGGTGTTAAAAAATATAAAAGCTAATTCCTGCAGCATTGTTCAACCAGCAATTCTCCGGTGCTTTTGTTAACATACTATCGTTTGAAAAGCCTGGAAGAACAACAGGGAGTTTAAGGATTTCTGCACCATCCAGTGACTTGTTTTCCAAGATAAATGCATTACACTGAAATGCTTGTGTTAACCAACCACCTGAGAGTACATATAATCTCTTTCCTCTATCTTGCCTGCATGCCAGCTGCACACCATGTGGTAGCATGCATCAGTAAATGCCCCAGTCAGGGGTACAAGGATGTGCTACAGAGCATATGAACTCCATAGTCAGAACACAATCACATAGCATTGATTGTTGATTTTACTTAGTCTAGTACTATACACAGACTTTCCAATATGTTATATACAACCAAAGACAACATAAGATCCAGGAGTCCTTTCTCTACAGATAAAGATACTAGCACATACCACACCATTACAGTATAAGACAGTTACTCAATTATGTTTCATACCTTTATTTAGAATGGAAAAAATATTCAATACTCATTAGTTTGAAGCATGACTACAAATTTGTTACTCCCTCCCTCGCACTCCCTACTTAAATCTTCAGTATAATACATAACTCACACCCCCCGTCAGGAAAGAAAGCTGCAAAACAAGTTTGTTCAAAGAAACTTCATCATTACCTGTAATTCTAATGGTGTTTCAAATATCATTTCTCTCTTGGGACAGAGAGGGAGGGAGACAATTGTGTACTTGAAGCCATTTATAATACAGCCCTCTAATTAATACAAAGCCAAAAAATACAGAGTGACAGTCATCTTCTCATCACCCCTGCCTAACTTGGGCAAAATGCTTTAGAGAGAAGCTAAGCTTTTCCAAGGAAGCTGAGTAATCTGGATGTCAATTAATATTTATTTCATATGGAACTTTATTACAACAAAATTCAGTTTCATACAGAGATTACTCAATACTAACAGCTGACTTCTAAAGTTATCTGAAGTTTCAGTCACGCATTTCTTGAGCCATACTATCAAGTTATTTTATATGTTTGCTGGTCAGAACTCAAGACAGAAATAGAGCTTTTTGTTAGAGCTCCCTGTTTTGGGAACTTACATTGCATACAACCCACCAGAAATTTGGAGGAAAGTCATATACAAAAATCAGAACAGGGGTCCCAAAGGTACAACATGCGTGCCCAGTTATTCCAACAGTAGTGGGATGCAGAACAATTATCTTAAATAAGAGGCAGCCAAAAAAGCTCACTGAGAACCTACAACAGATATTCCTGAAAAAGCAAACTAGAAACAACTGTTTCAGTTATTATGAATGGAAATGAAGTAGCTAGCATTCTTCATACTTATGATGTACCATGACAAGACAAGAACACCTCTGTGATAATTCAAATATTAATGGTTAAAGGCCAAAGTAATTATCTGTGGCTTAACCTCAAGAGATTCTGCCTGGCAAGGCAGATTACAAAGAGAAATACAGGTTTGCTCATAATAATAGCTACCAGCTTGTGTAAAGTTTCAATGCAAAACTACTACACTTGTCCAAACATCTAGAATTTATCATCCCATTCATTCAGGAGTCATCTCCTTCTCCTTCTAAGGAGGGAGAAGGAAAGCATAAAAAATGGTGGGGGGGGTGGGTGAAAAAAAGAGTGCTATAATTTTAGGAGCAGAATCTTTAAAAGCCTGAACCAACCATACCAAAATGTACTGGGAATTTTTTCATGATATTTAGTATACATGGGAATTTATTCTCCTCATTACATCTCACGATCTTACAGTAATTGGATTTGGATAAACAGAGCAGTAAGTTACTCCCTCCTGTGTTGAAAAAACTCCTACAGTCCCTGCAGGTATCAACAGCTAAGAAAGCCCTGGTAGCCTAATTCCTCAAGAGCACAATGTTCACACACAAACTCAGGATCTCTTCACAGAAATTATCTTCTTTCAGCTGTTTAACAGAGCTTCACTAGCTGCAGAGTACAAAATCTAAAGCTAGTTTCAGACAGGAAGAGGAGATGAGAGGAGGGGCAAGGCAAACATATTGCCAATTCAAAGGTACAAAAACTATCATAGCCAGAACGTTTCTCCTGAGCACCATCAGACAAGAGGGCAAGCAGAAAAGGAAAAACCCATCTAAAGGAGAATAAGCTGTATTAACAGAAGGTTTTTGTGCCACAAATATACTTTAGAAATATACTCTTACAAAGCAAAAGCAGACAGCCTTGCTGTCCAACAGTCACCTTTCCTCTGAGTTCAGAAAAAGAGCTTGGGTTAACTTCTCCTGCTCATTTAAATGTGGTCATATCACAATAGCTGGATTGAGCGAGGGCAGAAAACAAGTAGTGTTCACATTCACAGTAACTCATTACTTTTAAAATACAAACACCCACACCCACCCCCCATGCCCACAAGATGGCAAAACATACACACCTCAGACTCTTGGTCTTTCTAGTCAGGAAACATTCAAAGAGAATTCAAGGCTTGTGTGTTTCCAAATGAATTTTTATAAACAGTTTAATTGTAGATACTTACCTTACAGCCAGTCCTTCTATTGCAGTGACCAAGTCTGAGTAAAATTGCCATTAGCTTTCTACTTATAGTAAGACGATTTATATTACATTGTAACCTCTTCTATTTATCTTGCATCTAACAGTATTAACCTTTATCATACCCAGGATCAGAGGAAGCTTGTCTGAAAGAAGAAACAGTACACACACAAAAAAGGAAACATTTATAAGAGCGTTCTTTACTTCAGGCACACATTTTATACTGCTTCCCAAACTAAGCCCGTAAGACCCTACACTTCAGCTGAAATGCGTGAAGTTGTAATGAAGCACTGACCCTGCAGCTTCCTTTGGTTTGTTAGACATGTACTTCCACAGACCTCAGAGAATATCGTATTAAGTAATTATTTTAATTATCTTCTGGTACAGGTAAGGGAGAAAAAAAACACCACCAAACCAACCACAACTTTTGATACCTTCTTCCTCAAAGCACAAGTCGGTACAAATTTGCAGCATGATTTTAAAGCTTGTTACGCATTTACTCCCTATCAAAGAGACACTTTCTTTTAGAAGAGGGATAAGCAATCTTAAAAGGAATACGGTAAGTTTGTTTTTTTTCCATATATCCCACCAAGAAAGAACAGGAGGCAAGGATTTTGCCCTGTTCGGTTGTTTACTTTGATTATTTAACTTCCTGTTGGGCAGCTGCTCTGCCTATAAACTTTAAGGCCCCAACTTTGCAAACTTTTATCTATATGAAGAACCCAAAGTTGCAGGCTAACCTAAAAATGACACAGTTCATTACCCCAACACACAAATCCAACTACAGGATCAGCACATTTACTGCAAGAGTCACCATAACAGTCATCTCCTATGCACATTAATGAAGAAACAAAATAAGAAAATAATATTCATATGAAATTAAGAAGCAAACAAGATGCAAGAGGAACATGGTTGGTGTGGCTTCCAGATAAAATAAGCCATAGCTTACCTTTACTCATTAAGGCAAGCAGGCTTCAGAGTTTTCTATAAAGCAATTCAGAAATGGTTGCACAAAAGGCAGCAGCCACAAGACGCTTTAAAAGCTTCACCAGATTTTAATTTGCTTCATAGCTGCTGTAGATATTCTATTAAGCATATATAGTTTTCAAAAAGCCTACAGTATCTAAACTTTGAGCACTCACTAGCGTCAGTTTAACCAAAGCACTCCGGAGCTACAGCAGCTTCTCTTAAACAGCCCCGCCACCGCGCACCGCCCTCACTCCAGGCACCCACGCTCTTCTCTCCTCCGCGACACCGCTCCCGCAGAAAAGGGCAGCGGGATAAGCGGCGGGCAGGCGGGCCGGCCGGCCCGCCCTCTTTCTCCGCTCGAGCCGCTCTCCGCGGCACTGGTCGCTTCTCTGGCTGCAGGGGACGGCCCCGACACCGTCTCCCGCCGGGCGGCGGCTGAGGAGGCGCAGGAGAAGGGCGGGGCAAGGCGGCGAGCGGAGCCAGCGGCAAGAGACCGCTCCTGAGAGCGGGGCTCGCCCGCTGCCGGTGGCGGGCCGCCCTGCCTTGCCCGCGGGTGCGCCCGGGGAGACACGAAACAGGACGTTAGAAGCGCTCCGTGTCCTCGCGGAAGTCGCTGCCCAGTGTGAGTCCTCAGCAGAACTGAGGTCCTGTGAAATGTGTTAAGGGCACGTAATTTCTTTCCAGTGTCCAAACGTTGGAGGTGTTGGTGAACGTCCTGGGTTTGCAACTAGAGTCTTGCCCCGTGGGTTTTACTGAGAGATTGTCCTTGTAAAAGCTTGCATAGCTCATTTGCGGTGCTATTCGTATGCCTAAAGATATTCACGTATATAGGCTTGCAAAATCAGGTTTTTCTTATCAAGAAAGCAAATAAGTTCTGGCTGTAACTGGGGTTTTGCTGGCAGAAACTGCAGTTACTTACACAGGCTTCTCAGAGTTCTGTTTGTCTTATTCCAAGTCCTCAATTGCTCACAAATCAAAGTAGTGCAAAACCACAATTATTTAATAAAAATCCAATGGGAATTTTGCCCTCCCACAGAATAGAGATACTGTGTTTGCGTTAACAAAACACCTTGACTGTTGTTGCTCTGGTAATTCAGGTGCTTATTAGTAGTCTGAGTTCTAGTGATCTCACTGCTGTTAGTTTAGTCATATTTTCTTAAAAAGTGCTATCTACTGAAATATAGCAGACTTGCAAATGCTCTATTAGTGTTCTACTGTTTTCTCAGTTTCTATAAAAGCAGCATTAACCTTAGAGGTACTCTGCAATAGCATATTATACAATATATTTAATGTGAAAAACAGTAACAAACTACTTTGCCTAATCAGACAAATGCTTTGACTTACACTTGTATTATCTTGCTCATGGAAGTCACTGGGAAGCTGAGATCTCACTAAGTGTACAGCAACTGAGAGCATAATCAATAGCTTAAAATTAAATACGGGTATTTCCCCCTAGCTGGGGAAAAAAAACATTCCGTTTCCAACAGCCATTCATAAAGTCCCCCAAAATATGAAAGAGTTTGATAGAATTGTAAGCCCAAGTACATACATGCTGTATTAAGTGCTTGTGTATTTCTAATTAATTTATGCTTATTTAAAAACAGCCTTCCTTGCAGGTATGTTATTAGTATGACAAATACTAACATAAATACATTTATGGTATGAAAACTCTGGTGATCACAGTGACCAATATTCTTGACAATATTTAGGTTCATAATTTACACAGATTGTAGTAGGAATTAACATCCAAATATTTTTTAAGATCTTATTTTAGGGTCTTGGCCCATTGACAGAATGGGGTCTATACTTCTGAAACATTGTTATAAATACAAGAATATATGGAAGTAATTTCCTCATTAAGACCCACAAGCAAGGATGAAAATGCAAGCTACAATCCTGTTGGAAACTCAGGTAATCAGAGTTTAAGAAAATAAATTCATGTATCTGTGAAAGGTAAAGTGGCTAAGGGAGGGAATACTGTTTTGCTTTGCATTTTATAGCTTCTTTTATTTCAGAAGGTGTTAGCTATTGCCAAAGAGCTATAAAGCAAGAAAACCAGGAAAAAAACAAAAGAACCAGGAAAAAACAATTACTCTCTAACTACTGAGTACAAGTACCCATACTCCTTCTGCATAGGCAATCAGCAATCTGTCTGGGAGGACTCTTTTCAAACATACTCTCCTTAAAAAAAAAATAATAATCAACAGTTCTACAGCCTTAATGAAAATATTTCTATGAAAGAGTACTGCATGCTAATTTGTTAAGTGTCAATATCCAAGTTGTATCAAGGAAATAAAATGCATTAGGATATATGAACTATAAAAATAGAAAAAGCCTGCAGATGCATCTTCTTTGTAAAATGTACTGCAATTATAGTTCTGTTAGTGTGTTCATAACAATTCTGTGTTTACTGCAAAGCAGAAGTTTCTAGCTTAACCAAATGATCAGTTAGACATGGAAGGCTGGGGCTTGGTTTTTAATCTTACTGCAAGCCTGAAGGAGATAAAGTCGTGTCATCTACTATTGAACTACGTCAGAGGATGACGATGTCAAGTGGCAAATGAACATCATCTAACATGAAAAGAAGCTGATGACTTTTTTTGCATAGTTTGTTACAGGACTTCAAGGAAGTAAGTGAAAGCTTGTAATTTTGAAAGCAACAGTAATTTCATAAAGGAGACTCCATGCTGAATATATAAAGGGGAATTACACTTAAGGAAACAATTAAGTAAAATATATATAATTTTGGAAATTAAATATTGTGCAGTCCAAGGCATATACTGATAGCTATGCTATTTTTTAAGCCCAAAGTAATATGGAAAACAATAAGCCATTGAAGCTAGGTCTGAAGAGAACCTGTGTTATTGTGTGGTTCCTTGTAATCAGTTTTCCTCTTAGGTATTAAGCTAACTATACAGCAAAACTGTGATATTTTATACAGTCAACCCTTGCTCAAGTTTCATATATCTGTGCACTAGGCAAATGGTTTCTCTGTGTTACTGGCAAGATTATCACGGTAAAACGTCCCTTGAGTTCAAATCAAGTGATGTGCAAAAAGGCTGCATCCCTATCAGATTGTTTTGATGATGTATAACTTGGATCTAAGAAGTTTTTGTTACTACTGTTTTCTATTTTGATATATTGACATGTGTTTGAAAAAGTGCATTTAGATTTGGCCGAATACATGCAGGAGACTGGTCTTCCTATGAAGATAACAGTCCTGACACCTATATTTATTCATCTCTCTCTTGTGTATCCTACACTTACAAGACCAGACTTCAGCATTTTTCAAGCTTTTCAGCGTTATTGTCTTAGCTAAATATGTCTTAGGGAAATAATAGCAATAATATTATCTTAGATAGCAAAGCAATTTGCATATGCTTTTTTTCCCAAAGAGAGGGGAATGTTGAGTCATTGAAACAATACTAAACATCTAAAAGGAAATAAATTATGATAAAAGTCACAATGTAGGATGACATACTTTTCTCCATAGTTAATTAATTTTTTTCCCTTGAGCTTTGGCACTGTTTCATACTTATCTGTTTTACCAACTGACTTACTGTTAACCTACAAACTAGATAAATGTATTCCACTGACCTCCAGAAATATTCTTTTTATGTATGCTTCTCTTTGGTCTTTATTCCTCTCTACTAATCAGCCCTTTCTACTTTCACTATTTTTTAATTTTTTTATGCCATACATAAAAATTCACACTTGGAAACGTACTTGTTTATCTAGAGGTAAAAGAAAAATGCATTTTATGGCTTTCAGTCAATTTCACTAACTAGCCACCTGGTGGCATTAGCCACTAAGTAAAATAAGGTTTTCCACTCTTAACTACACAGAAAACCACTTTCTTTTTGTATCTCTATTCTGACACATCAACAGCTGAAGTACGCGCACAATAGCCTTCTACCAAAATGTGCATCAACTTTGACTTAACGAGAATTTTTTGAAAAAAATACTTCATTGCTTATCTGAAGCGAAAGAATTAAGTTCCCTGATATCGATTTGAGCCAGGTCTGTGTAAGTACTATGAAACAATGACAACCTGCCACTTTTCTGAAAGAGTCTCCACTTCATTCAGTGCACAGCACAATTAAATCAGTGGATAAAGGACTCCAGTAAAATCACTTTACCCACTTCAAAGGATGTGAGGCCATCGCTTTATCTGATGCACACTATTGAAGTTTTATCTGATAAAAGTACTGAATTATTAACTTTATTGAGTTTTCTATATTTTTCACCATTTCAGTGGTGCTTTTTAAAATTATTAATTTTATTATATCAGCGAGATGCAATGAGATCCTATTATTCCATTTCATGGGGAGCAAAGAGCTTGCTGGCAAAAGCATTGACCTGCAAGTGCTTCAGTTTAAGGCACTTTAGACCAGATTACACAATTTGTAATGTGAAACTACAAGATTAATTGAAATCTAGCAAAACGCTCTTCCACACATTGATCAGTTTCTTTGCCAGCCAATCTCAATTCCACCTCTGCCCCACAGCTTTTTCCCTCTTTCCTTTCACTCAGCCTAGGAACTAATTTTCCCATTCTTTTTCCTCTCATCTCAGAGATCCTTTCACAGACAACCCATTTCCAGCTTTTCACCTTTTTCTCAGCAGCTCTCAATTTGTCTCCTTCATGGCTTATAAATGCATTCTTTGTTCAGAGGTGGTATGTCTGTGGGTTTTGTGGTTGCTCTGAGTTCAAGCACAAGCAGTCGTTCTGTAGGGATGATGCATGATGGGCAACGCTGTTAGTTGTAGCAACATGCTAGTTAGTACATGCCCAGTAGCCCTGTGGGGGAACCACATGGTGATGTTTGAGTATGCTTGGTAGGAATGCTTGCAGGCATTTTAGCTCTTACTTTAGCAAGTCTCACCTAAATGCTTGCAGAGACTTTCAAAAGCTAATAAACTGGTCAGACAGAGCTGGTAAAAGGCATATCCATCATAAAAGAGTTGTGAGAAGAATAAGAAAGAGAAGATTGTTTCATACCAGCTTTCAACTCCTATAAGCAGCAATCCTCGCTTGATGAGCACAGGGGAATATCAAGCCAGGTGTAAAGTGACCCAGTCCAGATATGCTACGAAAAGCTGCCTCCCGCAGAGCCAGGTTAGTACACAGTCTCTGTGCAAGCCGGTACCTCCAAGGAAGTTCCAAACTTTGGTGGAACCTGCTGCACAGCACATGCAGTGACCCAACAAATATGTCAGTGACATACTTGGAGGCAAAATATCAATAGTGCACTACTGTATGAGACAGTGATTCCTCCACCAGCAAGAATCCAACTGCAATGGAGAGCCAGTGGTTTGCGCAGAGGTAAGATACTCTAAAAAGCTAGGTGGCGGCGGCAGCAGCAGCAGTTTGCCCCAACATACAGCAGTACTTCCTAGCTCCTGTGAGTTCACATAGGAGCCACTGCCCAGTTATGGGCAAGTTACTTCTGATCAGCAATCCTAAGCTCAAGTTCATGGCTAACCAAAAGATCTGATGATATCAATAAGACAAACATTAAGTAAGGACTTTGAATTTCTAGTAGCAGCATTTGGTGATGCTTCAACTATGAATGTTGAATTAGGTGTACTGATTGCTATATAGCAAAAGAAGATTTGTCAGTCTGAATTTTAGCTTTGTAGCATTCTAGTGCAAACCACTCTTGCATCATCTTCCCTGCTCTTCCTGCTCATGTTTAACTTTGTGGTAGAATGCAAAAACTGGTTGAAAAGAGGCCTGGGACTGAAAGTGATTTGGCAATGAGAAATCAGGAATTTGTTCCAAGGCATGAAAATGAGGAAGAGATGAAAATTATCTTTTAAAACAAATGCTTGCTGTAGTCATACATTTGGTGAAATATTCTCCTTCTGCAACGTATCACAGTGTGGTAGACTGTATAAATTACTATGGCTTGAATTCTGTCTGCGCTGAAAGATTACAAAGCAGGCCTACGGACCTCAGTATTAGCTTTCAGATAACCTCAGGTTATGTGGGGCTAGTATGTAGTTATTTCTTTGCTTAAAAATCAGATGCCAATTTTATACAACAGACCCAAGTCCAATCAATTCTTTACCATTTGAGCTTAAAGAGCTGTCTAGACAAGACTCGTTTTCATGGACCAGGAAAATATTCATGGTATTCTCACTATAATTTGATACAGTAGAAAGGAGCATCATAAAGAAAATGGAGTGTGCAAGAGACACTCTTTAAATATTTATTTTTGAGGAGGAAATACAAAACTGAAAGGGTAGATCTGCTTAATAAAACATTACTACAGTTCCTTTAGGAATAGATACTCTGAAGTCTTAAATCTCGGCATATGTCACTAGTGTTAAATGGGACAATTTACAGGAAGATAAAAGTGCTGGTAGTGATTCAGCAAACTGGTGTAATATGTTGTCTTTGTAAAACAAGAATTGCATCAGTACATGTGGATTTATTTTACACTTAACTAAGTTAAATGGTACAAGAATACCATTCAGACAGTTAGTTTAAAATTTTGTTTGCCGAGTCACCACATTTGCAGAAGATTATTAATATCAAATTAATGTGATGCTGTTAGCTAAAGCACAGTCAAATGTAACTTAAACAATTATGTGAAAAGCTACATTTAACTATAATAAAATTTTATTTGGACCTCTTCAAAGATAAATGCATTGAATTTTACAATTTTCTATTAAAAATTAATAGCAGTCTAACTTTATACAGAAATTAAAGCAGAGCGCATTGATTGTATGAGGCCACACAGTAAAAGAATGGCCAAGCTGGGATTAAAACAAACCAAAAATGTTTCTGCAATCCAAAAATTCATGATGACACCAGGTTCATCTTTGAAAGGTCAAACCAACACTGCCACGTAACTAGAACAAAGGGTATTTACATGTTCAGTAAGAACAAACTGCATAGGCTAGTGTCCTAGCCTCTCCATCTCACTTGATTTCTTACTTATATAGACATTTTTATTCCAGCCTACTATTTATTCCCTGCCTATCAGGCTATTGCAATCTGTTTAGCTATTTAGAAAGGATTTTTAAAAAATAGGCTACAGGTGATTACTTCAATGTTCTGACCAATATTTTCTCTCAATACTAGATTCTAATGTCCAAGGCCATATGTAAATTCCTGCCGAGCACATAATGTGACTAAGAACTTGTTTTCAGCCACTGCATAGCAAAGATCTAACTCACACTCTAGACTAGAGTCTAATCAAATTGCAGAGAGTTTTAAAGAAAATGAGCTTTCTTTCAAAATCAGGTTTGCATTTCTGGATGAGATCTCCCCATTAGAAGACAGAAGCTACACAGAAGATTCAACACCCCTGAAGCTTCCTATTGTGTGAACAATAGCACAGTGTTAATTCATGAATTTACAGGTCATGAGTGTGTGGCATTGAGAAGAACTGTGCTATCACTTTAAAATTTATGAAGTCGCATATCTCCTACATACAGGCCAAAGGAATCTGCTTTTAATTTTAGTTAGAAGTTCAGTTAAGTTCTCTCTGTGCTAGTTGGCTTTTACTGTTGTTATTGGGAGCTATTGTTCTGTTATTTAAAAAAAGAGTACTGTCGTGTAAGTACTCTAAGTTCCTACACTTTACAGTGTTAACCTTTAAAATAGGCATAAGCAATATGACGTGAGTATGATCTGACACCTAGTGAACTGGCTCCCCGAAGTATATTGAGGCCACTGCTAGGATAAATGTTCTGTAATACTGTGTTGCAAAACAGAAGGTAGGACGGGAGGGAGTACTAGGAAGGCATATGTAAAAAGGACTGAAGAATTCTGGTATTAATATATTTGAAAAAGCTGGAAAATTATTTCCTGCTAAGACCTTGATATGGTGTCCACTCTTATTTTGAAGCAACTATTGATCTTTTCCTGCTGTGGTATATAATATCACACACTGAGAAACTGCAAACTGAAGATAGAAAGGCGCTGTGAAATGCACCATTTAGATGCCAGTGTAGCAAATGCCATGCGTGATTGCTGTTGGCTATGTCCTATACAATATCTGCAATGCTAAATGGTGGCACTTGTGCATTGATGGTTTTTGCTGGTGTGGTTCCCATACACAGAAAGCCTGCTCAATTTACGTCTGCTAAATTAACATAGGCCCAAAGTCTGTAAGGGATGTGCCACCATAAGAGGTGATGTTGATGGAGAAAGGATTAGAGCAGTCTGCTCTGCTTTCCTGATTAAACTTCATCAAGGGACCTGCTATATTCATTCAGTATCTTTATAATAGTCAGCTTTTTCATATTGAATTGAAGGTAAATGAAATGATACTGTTCTAATTATTAAGTGATTTAATAGTATTTAGGGAACTTTTTTGCTGTGGCTCAAGTCCTTCATTTAGACTGTTGACATCTGTTTTAGGTACACTCACAAATGTTGGTCAAAATAACTGCTTCAGGATTTGGAATCAGGAGGCTGCATGCTAGTTCAGTCTCCTAATGATTTGTCTTGAGAAACTTAAAAATCCTTTTTCATAAACTTCGATACATTTCAAAACCTGTTTATACGCATAGTATAGTGGAGATGTGGCAGTGCAAACTTAGTAACTAGGTAGGGTGAGTTTCCATATTAAGTGGGGAAAACAAAAAAGCCACATTTCAAAACTTAGTAGCAGTGGTGAAATTGCTTTCAGTAATACCCTTTTGGGGTTTTCTTGCTTTTCACAAGGTATTCAGCATGCACTTTAGGGTAACTATTTATGCAAAGGACTTGGCTACATGGGCATTATTTGCTCTCCCTCTCTTAGAACTGTTCACTGTGCAAGCAGCTCATGAAATTTGTAAATCCCGCCCCGTTTGCAGTACATGACAGGACAATAGCAAGCCTGGAGGAAAAGGCACTTGTGCAAAGCTGTGGCAGACTGACTGCAAAGTCACTTCAGGATACTGAAGCCTGCTGAGAACCATAGCAAAGAGATGGTCCAGATATCTTTCAATGACATGTCTGTGGGTTTGTTCCTACAACTCCCATACCTGTTGGAGCTTCTTGTATTTCCCATTCCTATGTTGTATCTTCTTTACTAGGACACATCCAGTTCAGAGAAAACAGCCAGCATACCAGGAGAGCCAGGCTTCTGCTAGGTGCAAGTCTGTCCTATACAGAGGACTCAGGCCAGCAAGCTGAGTAAGGAATAAGGGAGCTAGGAAAGACAAGGAAGACAGAAGAATCCTGCTGGGCCCCCAGAAAATATCCATGTAAAATAATCCAGATTGGAAGTATCACGTTTGAATCATATCTGAATGAGTCTCACTGAGGTGCATGTTAGGGGAACTGCACAAACACACAGAGGGGCTTTCTTACTAGGAATTTTCCCCCAGACTGTCTAGGGATCCTAATATTGTCAGGGGGCATAAAAGTTGACATATTCACTTACACCAACGTGAAAGCCTTTCTCAACAATACCAAAAAATGTGACCTGTAATGAGGAACAAACAGATTTCTTAAAAGGTTCAGAGGGAGGAGCAGATGAAGGGGGAAAGAAAAAAATTAGCTACCAAAAGGTAACAAACTCAGTTTGAAATGGGTGGAGGTGTTTCCATGAATATCAAGCTCTTTGGACTGCCCCTAAATGCATCATAATTGTATGAACACATTGCAGTAAGACACAGTTACAAGGGTATACATGGGATGACTGGAAATAAATGGTTAAGTCTAAATTGTTTTGCAGACTCCTCCCAATTCCACAAAATATGCCATCTTTGAAAAGAAAAAAAAAAAAACACAACAGTATAACATAGTGACTGTAAATTGAGAAGCACAGTATTTTTTTAAGGTAGTTCTAAGCAATAAAAATAGACTGACCTTCCAAAGCTGCAAGGTTGACCTTTACAGTGGGGTGCAGTTAATGATTTCGGAGCAACTATCCCAGGTTCTGTATTCTGCAATATAAAGCAATGGTAAGGGCTGTCTGGTGACAGCGGTTCAGATGACAGTAGTCTTCAAAACCCACCAAGTGGTGGGTTTGGGTTTTTTTGTTTTTTTTTTAAACCACCTTACCTCTTGGTCAAAGACACATCCCCGAAGTTTGTAGTCTTGTCCCCATACTATATATAGCACCTAAAACCTAACTGACATCATGTTTTTTCTACAGCGCAGCCTATCAGAAAGGAGCCGGCTGCCTGGCCGCTGTGTGCCCGCGACGCGGCGGGAGGCAGCGGGCTCCTGCCCGCGCCGGCCCCTGAGGCGGCAGGGCGGGAACGCGGAGGAAGCCCCGCGGACCGGCGCTTCCATCACAGCAAGGGGCGGCTGGGCCCAAAGGCGTCAGCCAGGTACTCCAGGCAGCCTGCGAAGTCACATTTTCCTCAGCGGAATGCCTGTTAAATCACACAGAGCTTTAGTTCCAGGTGCCTGAGCCCCCTCGGTGAGCGATCTCTTGTGCCGGTACGCACAAGCCGTGTGAAAGGCGCTGGTGGGGGCTACGGCTGTGAACGCAGGGGCGGAACATCAGGCACCACCACGTTGCGCTCCCCGAAAGCCCTGAGGTGCTCCGGGGCCCGGACTCGGGAAGCGCTCAGCCCGCCCGCGCCCGCAACACACCCGGGGAGGGCGGTCGCTTCTGAGGTAACCTCTCGCCTCAGGCTGTGCTTCCCGGGGCGGGGCGGGGCGGAGAGGAGAGGGGCGGGGCAGGCCAGGCCAGGCCCGGCAGGGGCGGGGCGGAGAGGGGAGGGGCGGGGCAGACCCAGCCTGGCCCGGCCGGGCCCGGCCACCCCGCAGAGCCGCCGGGGCGGGCCCTGCGCTCTCGCGGGAGCTCCGGCGGCGCCGCCCGTCTCCCTGCGCGGCCGCGGCGGAACCAATAAAGTTTGTTTCAAAAAAAGCAAGAAAAGGGGAGGAAAAAAGCGGTGCCGCTGAGTCTGTCGCGGCTGCTGGCGGGTGCGTGACTGACTGCCCGCCCGGCCAGCCCGGGGCTGCCGCAGCAGGCGAGGGCGGACGGGCTGCTCCAGCCCCCGCCCCGCCCCGGCTCTGCTCGGCCTCGGCAGCCGTCGCCCTCAGCGCGGAGCTGCGCCTCCGCCGCTCTCCGGGCCCGCTCGTGAGTATGGTGGGACGGCTGAGGCGGGCACCGCTTCCCACAGAGGCAGGCCGGTGATAGGGGGCCTGGCGGTGACTCCCGGCAGCACCGGGGCGCGCGGGGACAGTGACAGGTGTCAGGCTCCCCCCGCCCCCGGGGGCGGCTCGGGCCGGGGGCAGCTCCGCGGCTCTGGCTGCGGGCCGGGCCGCGCTGTGGGACGGGGAGCTGCTCTGGGGTGCTGCCGGCGGCCGTCCCCGGCCAGGGGAGGGCTGGGTGCCTCCTGACAGCTCCCTCATACCTTCCTCCCCCTCCTGGCTGCCCTGCCGCACATCGTCTCCTCTCTCTCCTGCGGCTGGGGAACATGTAAGCGAGACCGGCGGCGTGAGGCGTTCCCAAACGGCCGCCGTCCTCCCGGGGGTCGCCGCTGACCTGTGGGTTTTTGTCTGTGTTCCCTTACGGCAGGGCTCGCTTTTCTCTCCCCGAAGTGAGTCCCCTGGCGCGGGAGGAGCACGGCTGCGGGCAGCGGGCAGGCGGCTGCAGCCATGCCGAGCGGTAAGGAGACGCGGCTGCTGCACCTCAGCGAGATGGAGAAGCTGGACAAGACCCTCTTCAGGCTGGAGCAAGGTAGGTCGGGGGCGGCGGGCTGCGGCCTCCTCAACCTCCTCCTCCTGCTCGGCGGGGAGCCCTTGGGGCCGGGTGAGAGGGAAATGGCCGGGAGCTCGCCACATCCTTCGGGCAGCATTGGAAAGGGAGCCCAGCCTGCGGTGGTGGTCTCTTTTTTTCTTTTTAACTTTTTTCCTGTTTTAATATGAAACAATTTCTGACATGCTTGCTTCCACTGCAGAGCTCTATGGGCTCCAGTTGCAGTTCGGTCTGGCTCATAAAACTTGATGAAAATGATGAGCAAATCGGGTAGGAGCCGTCAGTCTTCATGGGAATGAAGCGCGAAGCATTTTTTAGACAGGCCCTGCAGGGCAGGACCTCTCTTTTTATAACCTGTACTTTAGTGACCTGAAAAAGTCCTTATAAGTCAAGCTCTCTAGTATTCATCTGCAATGTGTTATGCAACACCCCATTTTGAATATTATAATTTTGAAATATATCAGTAATGCTAACATTTTGCAAAGTCTGAGGTAATGTTTCAGCATATGGGATCTTTAGCTCCTCCTAAATCTTACCTTGCCTGTCAGATTTCTTACAGCTGTGCTAGATTAGTATTCTGGCTGCATACTTCTAAGAACTTGACATTATTTTTCTCTGAAAGTGTTCTTAAGTTTATTTGCAAAAAAAACCCCAACACCCGAAAAAACAAACCAAACAAATAACCACCCCACTAATTGGTCCACTATTATGCTTGTCAGCAAATTCAGACTATAAAACTAAAGCCACTGTCTTTAGAAACCATTTTTAATGATGCAGCAATTTTTGTTACTCATGAAATTTTGTGGGTTTTATTATTTTATGTTATTGATCTAGGAACCTAATATCGAAGTGGTTTAGTAGAGGAGCAAGATTCTCTTCAACTGTGTTGATTTAAAAATTTTCTGGCAGTGTAATCTAAGAAAATGTCAGTAGTGAAGAAGTGCGGAGTTGACCATAACCTCCATTATTAACTCATCCTTCCAGCTGTATAAATTTTGTTGGAAGGAGTCACACAGAAGTGCATGGCTATCAAACATTCAAAGTGCCTCTGCTGATAGCAGTCTCTGAGAGGGCATAGCTAATTTTGAGCACAGCATTCCTGATGTTAGTATAACTGTTACAGGAAATAAGATATCAATGGCATATATCCCTGGGCTCTAATTTTAGTAATCCCTGTAATAAAATATCAGGACAGTACTGGGGAGAGTGTATTTAACCTTCCAAAAGTGAATTTTTTCATGTAAGATTTTTTTTTTTTCCCCAATCAGATGAGCCTCATTTTACCTGACAGACATTCAGATCCTAACACCACTGATTTACATGGTGGTTTTGGTGCAGTGGTGATTATGTTAATAAGAGAAACTGCGAGCTTGGTGAGACTTGCATTTAAATGTATTCAGACATTTAATTCTGATATTAGAGTCCCCATAATTCTACGTAATAAGCAAGTGGCTTTTTTTCAACTTAAGATACTGGAACTTGCGGTTGTTCAGGTTTTTTTACACTTTCTAATTCTGTGTATTAATAACTTTCTCTTTTTACAAATACTCAGGTTTCTTTTACTCCCAATTTTGTAGACTGCTAGGGGTTAGTGTGTTACTACAGTTAACTATGTAACTGGCATGTAATTTAGTAAAAGTTACTTTGCAAGCACTTATACCTGTTTCAGTCACTTGAAAGGACCCTGTAATTAGCCATGCACATGATGGTGGCCCTCATACCTGCAAGTGGAAACCTATTCTGAAACCTGTTGACTAAACTGAATTTTTCATATCCAACTGAACAGACTATGGTACGGTTTTAGGTCCAAATATTTTAACTTAATTTTGTTCTCGTTATCATGGGTATCTTAAGCCTAAATACAGCTCTTTCTATGTGTGTGTGACCTGCAGCACATATACAAAACTCACTTTGATTTGTTGAGCTCTCTGAAAGTTTAACAATTTGTTTGTACATTGTAGATTTCACACGAGTATATACCATTTTACAGTTAAAAGCATAAGGAATTTAGCGTTGTTTAGTGAACCCTCAAGGGTGAATGAAGGGATTTGAAATATTTTCTGTTTTGAAATGTGTTCCTAATTTTTTTTCAGACGTTTTCATGGGTCAGGTTAATATATAACTTGCTAAACCTAGATACTTAAATACTACATAAACCAAAATCTGCATAAAATTGCATGTAGTCTGATGATCATAATGTTTTGCTGTATTTTGTTTTTAAGACTTTTTATATAGCAGAGAGGAAAAAATTGGAAAGTAGATAAATAGTGGCATACAAGTAAAAGAAAAGGACTATATGTAAAATATGCAAAGAACAACGTTAGGAAAGTGGGGAGAGATGGTGCTGTAGAAATATACCATTCTGCTGAAATTCTTGGCAGATATGTTGGTGCACTTTCTTCTTAACATAATATCAAATTATGATTTGTAATTACAGAATAGAAATATCCTGATAAAGTGATTTGATCTTTTTTTCTTGAGGTTTTGAACTACAGTTCCGATTGGGCCCGACTCTTCAAGGCAAGCCCGTTACCGTGTACACAAATTATCCAGCTTCTGGAGAAGTATTTGATCGCCACAAGTTCAGGACACTATTGTGGCACAATCCCACAGGAAAAGAAGATGACTCTGACAAATACTGCAAGCTGGATCTCCAAATTTCTGGGTCATACCAGTACTATTTCAGTCTTGGGTAAGTGAAATTTTATACTTACAGCCAAATGCAGTCTGCTCCCTTGGTCTACGTTTTAACCTGAGGAAATCACTGTTAAGAATAAAAACATTTTTCTTCCATGCATTTTTCAAAATGCAACCATGGGGCCTGTCTGAATCTGCTAATGAAAGACAGTAGCTGTGGTAGTTGTCTAATACTTTCTGATGCAAAGATATGCTGGAGAATACACAGAACAAAGTTGATCAGTTTTCTGTAATTGATGGAAAGGCAAGTCGTTTTTACGATTTTTCAAAGTCGTCAGCATTCTAAGTATCAGAATGATGAATTTGTACTTTCTTCATTGACTTTGAAGGTTGTTTTCTATCTTTCTAGCACAGAGGTTCTGGCATTCTTTACTTCCTCCTTTGTTTCAACAGGACAAGTGCAGAGGAGAATGCCAGTATCTGTAATGATTGTAGTCTGGTATTCTGAGTTTCTGGAAAATGGATGGTTAAATTCCCTCAGACTTAAAAGGGCTTTTAGCTTCGGTCTCTTACCAAGGATGGTGCTCCAAGTGGAGTTCTTTGTATAAAAGTTGGGCAGTTATGCTTGCTTTGTTTCTGTCCCTATCCTAAAAGGAGGAACCAGTACTCTGTCTCAGAAAATAACAAAGGTATCTCACTTTTGCAAAGAGTTTAAAGCTCTGTATCCCAATTGTATTCTTGTAATGGCGTAAGGCCAGTAGAGAGATGATGCCTAAGAGATTAATATCTTTTCAGTGTTTCCTATTTTCTTCAGGTGCCCTGCAATCCTGTTCCCCACCTCCCCCCAACCACTGTACTGGGCTACTGTTTTTGAAATAGCTGTGCTTGTTGGACTCTCTTTCTGAAACTGACTGGTACAATCAGTGTTTACTATATAATGAAAATTAATTTTTCCTAGAAATGAAAAAAGTGGTGGAGGTTACATAGTTGTGGATCCTATTTTGCATGTTGGAGCTGATAATCATGTGTTACCTTTGGATTGTGTTACACTCCAGACGTTCCTCGCTAAGTGTCTGGGACCGTTTCATGAATGGGAAGATAGGCTCAAAGTTGCAAAAGAAACAGGTAATGCCAATACACATATTAAAGAGTACATGTTTTTGTCTTATGATCAAAAAACAAGGTTACGCTGAAGAGCCTTTGTGTAAACAGCTCATTTATTCTTTAGTTTGTAGACTAAATGTTTTCCACTAGATTCAATTTAGTTATCAGATTAAGTCAGTGAAATTATTGAAATATTTGCAGAGGTGAAAATATTCAGGGATTTCCTGATACAGGAAACCACTTTTGGTTTATTGTTTTGATTTCAGATAGACTTGGAAGTTTGTAGAACTGACAGGGTGGGGTTTTTTTAAAGCTTGTGTTATGTAAAATTTCAGGGAGAAGACTCAGATTCATTTGCACTGGTTATTCCAAACACTAGCTTTAAGTACAAGTTATAACTAACTTATTATGCTTCTTTCAATTAACTTTGACTGAAATTTGTTTTTCTTATTAAATGAATCACTTCTTATTATGTAGGTTACAACATGATTCATTTTACACCACTGCAGAAGCTTGGACTGTCTAGATCATGTTATTCACTGGCTGATCAGTTAGAAGTAAATCCTGAATTTTCAAGCCATAATAAAAAGTGCACTTGGAGTGATATAGGAGCTCTTGTGGAAAAATTGAAAAATGAATGGAATATGCTTTGCATCACAGATGTAGTCTACAATCATACTGGTATGATTTTTGTGTGTATTATTAACCAGATTGTCCTATAATTTCATTATTTCATTATTTCCCTTAACTTTCCCCCCTTGAACCCATCTTCTAGTAGCTGTTTTAAGCAACTTGGTTGTCTCTGTCTTTGAATCTCTCAAATCCAGGACAACTCTTTACAATTATAACTGATATGTCTCCATAACAGATGTAAAAGAATTTCGTATTGTTACTGAAAGAATGAATAGAGCTCTTCCTAGGGAGAATTAATGAACTGTGCTTGTGTCTGTGTTTTTATAATATGCTTATTTTTATGGTCTGCGGTGTGCAGCTCCCACATAAATGAATGAAATCTGCATTATGAATTATTTGGTGAACATTAACTGAGTACTTTCTTGTTAAACAGGGTATTATTCTTGTAGCTGTTTCAAAGTAACTTCTCTAATTTCGATCTAAAATGCGGACAACAGACAGAATAGGGACAAGAGGCTAGGATTAAGCAATGGAGGAAATGTTGCAGCTCAGTCTGAGGGGAAAGGGGGGAAAAAAAAAAGAGATAGCTTTGTGTTTGAGGTGGGGGTTTTTTAAGCATAGATATGCCAATGCATTGAAGGCTTTACTTCTCTTAATTGCTTTTCATAGCTAAAGTTGTCCGTTGTGCAGAGAGGGACAGTGGGTTTTCTTCAGTATGATCTGATGAAATTTAAATTATAGTACTTCATAATTTGTAAGTTTGCTGATTATTTGGATAATGAGTTTACTTTGGTTATGTTTATAATGCAGTTTTCTTCTTATGCTGTAATTCTAAAGATCACAATAATTAACATTCTTACAGCAGAGAGTGCAACAAATGATTCTGTATGTTGTTGTTACAGTCCTTTGAGGCTTAAAAAAACCCTAACCACAGATATCTGTGAATTTCAAGCTTTATTTGCTTTAGTTCTTTGGTGTTGACTGCTGCCAAACATTCCTATCCAGTCAGTCTGCAATGCAATGTGGGCCCTGTTGTTTGTCCTATCTGTTTGTTGAAAAGTTACTAAGTATAGTTATTGGCTATGTGTCATACGGAGTTGGGCTTTTAAACATTCTCCCAATTTTGGATAAAAAATTTCTTGCACTTTACCAACTAGAAGTCCAGTTTCATGCGTGCTTGAGATCCTGTCATCTTTTTACTGTGTATATTTGCATACTACCACAGAGAGTGTTTTTATGGACAGAAGTATCTAAGTCTAAACTAACTATTAGACTCCAAAATATATTTGAGAAGAAAAATGTCACATTATTACTTAGCTACATTTGTAGAAGGACTTTTTTAGGTTACATTCAGAGTTCAAAGTAATCTTCATTGGGCTGGATGACTAAATGTTTATACTGTGGTGAAAGGATATTTAGAAGTGTCTTCTAACAGGGTAGAAATATTCAAATGACCATGGTCCTGACTTACATCATTAAGCAAGGTATACTTGATGTATCAAACTTTTAAAACCGAATTTCCCCCTCCACTCTTTGTTTATAATCAAAACTTCTTGATTTACAACTGACTCCAAACTTTGTTAAATGCCAAATTTAGCATAAGCAGAAAGATACATTGATAAATGTCTGAGTAAGTAATAATGTTGTATATGCCTGTGAAGGTAAAACATTTTGGGGGCTTTTGAAATAAGAAAACAGGCAACTAGTTTTTCGGGTTCTTTTTGTCTGGATCTTGATTAGATGGAAATTTAACTTTACTCTTTTTTTTTTGTATTTTAATTGAACAGTAATTTCTTGTGGTTAAATTAGTTCATTCCTGCACATTAGGGTGATTTAATTGTACAATATGTTTCATAGACCCATTTGAATATAAAAGACACAAAATGTATAGTCAGTTATTTTGAGCAGGTTATGGATATTTGCACATCGTTATTAATTCGACAGCATGTCTGCATTAAAAGCTTAAGTTATCTCACAGTAAATCCTCTAATGCTGGTAATTCTAACAGCTCATGAGCCCTCAGCTTACAGTGGTTGTGTCTGTTGGTAGTTTCTGCCTTCTGGCTGAGACCACTGTATAAAAATGGCAATGCTTCCCCTCTGCTCCTGTTGTGAAGTCAGACAGCTCATTTTCAGTATTAAGCAGTTAAGCTAAGATGTTTGGTTTTTACACTGGAATGGATAACAGACTGCTTGCACAGTAGAGAACGGTGGGAATCAGTTTTTGATGTTAACATCTCTGTTAATGTCTAATGAAAGCTAGCATCTATGGCTTGACTTTAAAAGTAAAGTAGATGCATGTGCTAATGTTAAATATAGATGCAGCTTTGGCGTGTTAGCAGGAGTATCATAGATAAACTTGCAAACCCTGTCTGGTAACTGGGTAGATGTGCCCTTTTTGGGCTGCCATTTCCTTCAGGGTGGTCAAACACCCTCAAATAAGAAATACTGTGTTCGCTGGCATTTACTTTTCACCAGGAGATAGAAAAGGAGAGGGTTTTTTTGTGGTTTTTTTTTTCTTTTCTGAGCTTTCAGTGGCTGTGATAAATCATATGAAGTAATACAATAAACTGAAATAAATTATATTTTCTTTATCTTTCAGAAGAGGCTATTACTGTCTAATTGCAATTTAACACTTGAGTAAATCCTACTTCCAAGCACTTGACTAATCGCATCAAACACCACCTTTTCTCAGCTTTATAAAGGGGAGAAAAAAAAAAAGAAGTCTTAGGCAGTGGGCATCACGACTAAATATTAAGTTTGTGTTTAATTTATATAAACAATGAATTAGTCCTTTGAAAAATGTGGTATTATTTTCTTAAATAAGAATGCAATGAATTTTAGAAATTGTTTTTTGTAATTCCTCATCTTAATATTTCCATATATTTATAATTATGTGTATCTTCTCCTTAGCTGTAACAAATGTAATCACAAGTGATGTTTTGGGCAATTTTTTTTCTGCAGAATTAGATTTCTTTTGGTGTTATGTTGTGAATTACCTTCTGATCAGAAAATATCATTCTGTTCCGTACCAGAATTAGTGGAAGGCCTGTTGACTTTTTTTTTTTTGCATGATAACACCTTAGATTTAAATGATATATTGTCTTTTTAGAATTAATTGTATTTACTCATGAAAGTCCTTTATAGTAAATCATGGTTCTTGCTAGATGAATAGCGTAAGCTAGTTTTGCTTTTTGGAGAAAAATATTTTTTTCAGAAGTAGTATATGTATTAAAAAAAAAAAAAAGGGAGGGCGGGGAATCTGGTTGGCCTAGAACAGCCTTTGACAGCCTGAGCTTATTATTGCTTTTTGTGACTTTAAAATAAGTATGGTGGTTATAGTTGTAGGTGGCATTTAAACCAAGAAGATCTTAATTTCCACAAATGGTTTGACCTTATAAACGTGGAATTTTGCCATGCTCATTATGGTCTTGAGATGTAATGTAAGAGGGTGTTCAGAAGAGCTGTTCATATTATAGACTGAGAGAGTATGCTCTTTTCCTTTGACATTTTTGTTTGAACTTCTTTAAACTAAGCAAAGTTGGTTTTTAGGTGTTAATTGTTCTGTTATAATTTTGGACACATTAATGGCTCTTTCTTCACATTTCCAATATAATAATTTGTTATATATTTTCCCTTGTGTCAAGTACTACTTCTATTTTTCCCTGCTTTTCTAAAACAATGGATTAATAAGACATGTTCTATGAAAAATTATTTTTTAAAAAGCCTTGTAAAACCTGAGTAAAATTTTTTTGTTTTTCTTATGCACTCTGTGCTTTTTTTTTTTTTACATTTAGTTTTTCAATTGCAGAGATTCATTCAAAAGACTATATGAAAACTATTTTCAGTTAAACTTTGTTTAGGATAGTTCCAAAAATGCAAAGAAATTAACTTTTGATGATTTTTTTCTTCATTGTCATACTTCCAAAATTAAAATTCTCTCTGCTATATATGTATTTACTCACATTTCTGCATGCACACTACTGTCTATATTAGAATATTAACCCATTTTCTAGTGAAGGCTCCTTACCTTCTCTGGGTTAATTCTTAATGTTCAGCATATCTTCTGGTGCTTGTTGATGCTACGGGGGAAGTTTAGAAAATAAACACAGTAGAGTGTGGTGTTTGATCTGAACTAGTGTTCCATTTGCATGCACCAGGCAGTGCACTCATCTTCCTGTGTAGGACTCGGTGGCATTGCTTCCCACCACTCTGCTTCTTATTAGGTACACAACACTGTCACAGCTAATCCTTTCTTAAAAGCCCATTTAACTACATTTTTCATTAATTATTTCCGAGTGGTGTGTGTGCCCTCTTGCTCTCTGGCTCTGTGTGTATATCATCTAGGGTTAAGAATATTAAAAAATAAACAACTTAATATTAAAAAATAAGCAACTTTGGCCATCTTAAATCTTGGTTCAACACACAAAGAGCATTTCATGTGCATTATTTGATGTATTTCCAGCAACAAAAATGTGTTGTTTGTTTTTTTTTAGTGTTTTAGAATTGGTGGTACTATTGCATATTTTTATATAACTAACAGAAAGTTCCTCTGCAGTCTCTGCAACTGTATTTGTTGCAAAACAAATGGCTGTCAGTAATGCACACCTTTGCATAAGACATGATTTTCTATTGGCATGGAAAACATTAGTTGAAATGTAAACTAAGTATACATGCCATAGTACCTTAACTTCTTGGTGTTAAGACCTTTGCACAAAACAACTAAGTGTTCAGCTTGTGTACTTACTTTTTTTTTCCTCCCCCCTCCCTTTCTTGAGTAAGCTACTAACAGTGAATGGCTCAGGATGCATCCAGAATGTGGCTATAACCTTGTAAATTCTCCTCACCTGAAGCCAGCTTGGGTCTTGGATAGAGCTCTGTGGCACTTGACCTGTATGGTGGCTGATGGAAAATATACTACTAAAGGGATCCCTCCGTTGATTGAAAATGATCTTCACCTGAATGTAAGTCAGTGAGAACTATGTATAAGCTAATGAATACTATAAATAGTTGAATAAACCTTTAATATTTCTAAGGTTGTGGAAGTGCACAACACCACAAAAAAATGGTGTATACTTTGCAGATATATTTAATGAAATAACCCTATACTCCCCAATATTTTTTTTCCTGAACAATTCACATGAGCACTTAGCTTTTCTTAATTATATTAATCTTCAACGTTATTAACTAACATAATTTTTATTTTTACAGTGTATCCGTAAAATAATTTGGGAAGATATATATCCAAAAATTAAACTGTGGGAATTTTTCCAAGTGGATGTTAACAAAGCTGTGCAGCAATTTAAAACCCTTCTAACTCAAGGTAAAGGAAGGGTATGTTGCTGAAGCATGTGGATTATATATTTATAGTTCAAGAAACTTATAGGTAAACTTAACAATAAGCTGGAAATCAAAATAATCCCTTTTTTTGCTATGTGAGAAATCTACTGCGCTGATTTAAGCATACAAGAATGCCTTGAGGGCTAGTAAAGTCTTTGAAGACTTTGCACACCTTCAAAGCCTTTATCTGCCCATATCTTGCTTATGCTAGAATTATAAAAGTTGTACGTCTTTTAAATGTAATTCCTATTTTTACTTTATGAATACTCTTTTCTATCTTGTCCTTAGGCAAAATGAGCACTAAATCTGATCCAAATCAACATCTTCAAATAGTTCAGGACCCTGATTATAGACGATTTGGCTGTACTGTAGATATGAATATAGCATTGGCAACGTTCATACCACACAGGTATTGTATTATTGATCATAAGTTAAAATCACAAGTGAAGTTAAATTTGCACAACGAAATAACTGAAATTATTTTCAGAGATGAGAAAAATTTAATTTTTCATTCCTTTTAGTTATGTATACTGCATGTTGTAAAAATAAACTATTCTGCTTGTTCTCTGCTTTTAATGTCCTCCTGATAAGCAATGGACCAGCTGCAATAGAAGAATGTTGTAACTGGTTTCGCAAGAGGATTGAGGAACTGAATGCTGAACAATACCGACAAACTAATCACCATCAAGAGCAGGTCTTAGAATTACTGTGTTTTAATGCTGAACCGTTTTAAATTGCAAATAAATGTAGGCATTTCAATAATGCATAATTTAATTATTTCTAGGCTGTCAATTGTCTTGTGGGGACTGTGGTTTATGAACGACTGGCTGGCAATGGTCCTAAGCTGGGTCCTATCAGTAGAAAATATCCTTTAGTTACCAGGTAATTTTTTTTTTTGTTTGGAATCTATTAGAATATATCCAGGGAAAGTTAGTTCAACGTTCATTAAAAATACACATTTATATGTACAAGTGTATGTTTTCTTTCCCATGGACAAATGCCACCTAATGAATTTATTGTCTTTTTTAAGGAACAATGATAACTGTGTAATAAACAAATGTGACCAAAGAGCATGAAACAATACTCAGAGCACATCGAAGCCTTACATATTGCAAATTGCCCTTGTAGGTGGAAGAGGGGTGGAACTAGGACGGCTTACTTTTCAAGTTTGATGTACTTGATGCCACTCGTATATCTGAAGGTCTAGGGCTTTAATCTTGCACTACCAGCTGGCACCAAGATAGTGGCAACACCTGTCCTTTCTCCTTCACGACATGCTACAAAATAGAAAACTCCCCATCATTTATAGTCTAGCAGCTGGGGGTTTTTTTGTATCTATCTACAAGCCAGTTCATAGCAGATATTTTAATTTCAAAGACAATTAATTTCAGCTTAGGTTACCTTAACGTTTGGGTTTGTTGTCTTTTTTTTTTTTTTTTTTTAATTGCCTGTCTATTCCATAGGTATTTTACTTACCCATTCAAAGAGCTGACTGTGGAGGAAGAAGAAACTATGATACATCAGCCAGATAAAGCTTGTTATTTCATGGCTCATAATGGCTGGGTTATGGGAGATGATCCGCTTAGAAACTTTGCAGAACCAGGTTTGTAAAAGAACTTTGAATCCTCTTATAAACCTTCTGATATTCTAGTCAAAGCAAAAAGTATTTTATTTAAGCTGTCTTTTTTCTAGATGTATTCCTATGAAGCTGCAGAATAGTAGACAGATACTCAGTTTATAGCACTTTTATTTCCCATTCAGCATACAGATGAACTGTAAGAACTGGGATTTGAGATACAGTTTTGCAAGATTTGAGAGGGAAATTACCAGCTTTCTGCCACTGAAATGGGGACATCCTGCCTCCCCACTTCTGTCATTGTCTTTGCTTACTTTGTTCCAACACCACTGCTTGTTGGCATTTCCATAAGACAATGACAGTGTGGCAGAAAACTAGTGCAATAAAAAGGTGGATAGTATTTTACTGCATTAGTGAGCAAAAACTGGATCCTTGAAAGGTCCAGTGAGTGGCAGTCAGGCAGTCAAGACATGACCCAGTTAATCCAAAATAAGTATGCAGATTACTTGTGAAGGCAAGACAGGGTATGAATTTGCTATGCACTAAAATATTGTATTCTAACTCCTTTGGGGACAGGATTGATGTTCAATAAAGCAAGGTTGACAACTCTTGTTTTCAGAGTAGTCATTTGCTTTGTAAACTGAATCAAACAAAGGCCAGTTTAATTCTAATTAAAAACATCTATCTGTGAGTTTGTTGAGTCTGCTTTAAAAGCTAATCTGATACTTCAGAGTGATCTGGAGTTAGCAAACACTTCATTTCTGCAAAATAATCTACAGCCCTTTCACTGCTTTTTATTTACTTTTTTTCCCCTCCTTCACAAGGATGAAGATAATAGATGTTTCAAGGGTGTTTTTGTTCAGTTGCCTTTCAGCTAATTGCCCTTTCTTCTGGGCAGACTGTTGTATTTTTTTTCTTCAGTCACTGGCTGTAGTTAGCATACCTAACTTCTATTACTGAGTTTTCTCTCTTAATTCGTCTATAGCTTTTTGAGTGCTTTATACTTGTGTTATACCTTTGTTTTATGCTACATTCTTTCAACTGAGAATACAGTGTGAAAAGATGATACATAAAGGCACAAATACAGGAATTGTAAAACAAATGCAGCTAGTTCTGTAAATGGCCCTTAAAAATCATGGTATACATCCAAAGAAAGCCATTTTTTCTGTCCATGTAGCTATGTTGCCATTAGTAAAGATAAAAGGTAGGCTGTGCTTGAGTGAATGTTTTTGGAAGTAGCGGTGACTTAGAATCCCTGCTCTGTACTTACTAGCTGCTTACTCTTGTTGTGTGTCTTTCATTGTGTAGGTCCAATCACTTAGGTGTCCATAATGTGAGCCTTAGGAAATTAATCGGGCTGAAAAATAATCTCTTTGCTAAGGCAGGATTGCTTTTCAGCTGCACAAGTTTCCTGACCTGATTCAAGGTTCAACCACTAAAATAACTGTGGGGATGCATCGGTATAGCTGGCCTAGGAGTAGAAGAAAGCAATGAGTACCTCGTCTTACCCATCCTGAGTGTTCCTGGCCCTGTTCATGTTTTGATCAGGTTTAGATAAGGTGAATATCTTAGGTGAGGTGAAGACCTTCAGAAGACTGATGGCTCAAAGATAATTGTGTTTCTCTTATGTGGGGTCTGATTATTGACAATTCCATGATTGTGCCTGAATATTACATGTTGCAAATAGTGTGGGGTTTTGGTGGGTTGGTTGGTTTGTTTTTTAAATTATATTACTGCCATTGTCAAATATGTGATTTATATAGGAGAGAAGTAACATTTTTTAGACATGACTGATTATTTAAGTCTTTGCCACAGTTAAACCTCCGTCAGTATATTCTGTACAGTAAGTATATTACAGGTGAACTCAGATTTAAAGATTTTTTTTTTTATTGATTGCATCAAAAAGAAGGCAAAAAATAGTATATGAAACTAGACTAGATGGAGGATAAATATTTTCATACACACAAAAATTATTTAGGGACATTGTCCATTTAAGTGACCTACCTGCCTAAGTACTTTGGAAATTTGCCTTACATCATCACAGTCTGCTGTTAACAGAAGGTAAAATTTTAATTGTGGCTGTGGCAGTCTATGGTAACACAGTGAGATGCTTTTTTGAATTTGGCCAGTATAAACAACCAAACTACTGATTTTGTTCATTTGTTTGCTGCTTTTTTCTTCTTTTTTTTCTCAAGTACAGTTTTAATACTACTTTGAAGAATAAAAGGAATTTGATTTCAATCTGAGGAATTATTTCAGTATCACTATAGAAGTTAAATACTCCCTTGGAGTAGTCTGAAATTATACATCAGTGTAGGGTATATAGATTTTGAGTTGATACGGTTATTGTTAGAATTTTTACTCTTCATCACAGTGTTCTGCTCTTCAGCAGTAGAAAATTATATACCACACTTTCATTTTGGTGCACATTCTGTACTACATATATATACACTACAGTGAATTTATTTCCCTTACAGGTTCAAATGTTTACTTGAGAAGAGAGCTTATTTGTTGGGGAGACAGTGTGAAACTGCGTTATGGTAATAAACCTGAAGACTGCCCATACCTCTGGGCACATATGAAAAAATACACTGAAATCACTGCCAAATATTTCCATGGTGTTCGTCTTGACAACTGTCACTCAACACCTATTCATGTAGCTGAGGTACGCAAAATTTATTATAAAGCAGCTTCTGTCTGTGAAATAAGTCCCGCGCTCTTGCTACAAAATCTGCAGAATCTACATGGCAGAGTTCAGGTGTGAGTGAATCTTCCTCACAGCATAAGCAAAGTTTCTTGACTGGTGATGTTTAGATACAGTTTCAGCTACTTTAAACAGTTACTAGAGTGATGTAGCTATTGTATCATTTAATTCTCCACTTTAGCTGAAATATTGTGGATGCAAATGGACCTGGCTAACTTTTCCCTTGCGTAGCTATGGACTTAGTGCAATGACTGCCAGTATCCTGTATGTCAGTTTTAGCTGGGGTCATTGCCAAGTCTTGGTTGAAAGTCTTAGTGTTTCTTTGCCATATATATTTTGCTATTGCTGAATTAAACAGGAAGTGTTTTACTTCCCAGAATTTAAAAGTTGGTAAAGAACACCTGCAGAAAGTTTAGTCTGTCAGGCTTATTGCTAAGATTAGTGCTTATTGTTTACCATGGAGCTGACTACATGCAGAAATTGTACTTACCTAGTAAATTAGCTTTAAATAGATTTGAGTAGTGCAGCTTGTTAGTGCTTAGTCTTATCTTGGTTACAGAGCCTACCTAAATCTATGAAGAGCTCTGTAAAACAAGTTGATTTGCCCACACAAAAGTTGTAAGTGGCTCTTAAATGCAGCCATTTCAAAACCTCTGCCATTCTTTCATTTATTGTTGCTATTTTTTGGATGGTAACTTTGGAGGCTTAAACTGAAGTCCTCCTCAGATTTCTTACCTTAACAGGTATCTCTTTTATCCAACCTTTGTTCTTGCATTTTGAGTTAAGATTTTGTTTAAAAACAAAGTTGTAATTAGCTTAAAGTCTTCAGAGAATTTCCTAGAATTACTCAGTCCATAAACAATCTCTGTAAAATACAAACATGATTTTATGAATGTTACCTGATGTTAATATTTTTTAATGAACTGCATATACAGACCACTCATTTATGTTTGGTTAACATTCATGTTAATAATTGCATATACGTTGCTGACAATGAATGTCTTGCATTAAAAATGTATTATGATCTATAGGAGATGCTAGCAACAGCCAGATCAGTCAGACCTAATCTTTATGTGATAGCTGAACTCTTCACGGGCAGTGAGTACATTGACAATGTTTTTGTCAACCGCCTGGGAATTACCAGCCTGATTAGAGGTACAATAAGCAGTTGAAAATTATGTAGGATTGTCGTGTATGATTTGGAGTTTTTAATATGAAACTAACATTGGTATGCTTTTTTTATTTTTCTTGCATATTCATGTTCTTTGCTTATGCAATTACCTTTTCTTCTTCATGTTCGGTTTAACTTCTCCTGTGTTGTATGCCAATTCTTGATTTTGCTTTTGTTTGTGTGTCCTCTTCTGTGTAACAACTTTTTTTGTTCCTTAATTTTGGCTTTCTATTTGTCTTTGCTGCATGGCATTTTCCTATTGTCTAATCCCTGCCTAGCTTTGAAACTTGTCCTTTTTCGTATCTACCTTTCCCCTTTCTGTGGCTTTTTTGGCTGTGCTTTTTGCAGTACATGCTGGACACAGCTAGAAAATTGCGAGCCGATTTGTATGTAGTGGCTGAACTGTTCACAGGAAATGAGGAACTGGACAATATCTTTGTGAATAGGCTGGGCATTACCTCCTTAATAAGAGGTAGGCTTGCTGTGTGTGTGGTCTCTTTCCAATTGGAGATTATAGATGACGTGCTTTTCCAAGGAAAAGGTTTCTTCTGGATTATGCACTTTTAATTTCATACTCCATGTAATCAGAAGTACAGTTTTTGTATTGTGACTTTTTTGATGTTCAGAAAAAAAAACAGTACTAGCTGTAAAATAAGAGAAGACATCCTGCATTAGTTTAGAGAAGGTTAAATGTTTCACTCTTATTCTAGCGAGAGAAAAAGAAGTTGTAGCACAGTTCTGTTATGCAAGTGCTGCATCATGTCTGATTTTTGTTGCATGAGTTTCTTAAAGCCTATGAGAAACAGTTTCAGATCTCTGCTTTTTTCTCCCTTTTTTCCCCCTTACCTTTCTCTACCTTAATATATTATAGTAAATAGAATACTCCAAGGTTGTGTATCCACATTGGAGAATATAGTTCTAATGTGATTTTTTTTTATTATTAAAATGATTGAACACACCAATGTAACAACTGTAAAATGCTGCGTTAACGTCTTTGTGCGTGCTTTACTCTATGGTAGTTATTCTTAGGCAAACACCTATTTTGTTCTTTAGAGGCAATGACTGCGTATAATAGCCATGAAGAGGGAAGGTTAGTTTATCGTTTTGGAGGTGAACCTGTTGGCTCTTTTGTTCAGCCACGTTTGAGGCCTTTGATGCCAGCTATTGCTCATGCACTCTTTATGGATATTACACATGATAATGAATGTCCAATTCAGGTGAGTACCTAAATGGAAAACCAAAGTTTACATTTACATTTCTGAATTGACACTTCTGAACCATGGGAGGGCTTGGGGCAATCTGGATGTTTTTCCTGAGCGATATTTAGGAAAAATGTGTTTCAGATCTTCAAGTTTTCATGCAGAGAATAAAATTTTATAACAACTTGCTCTGACATTCAAGATTTTGTCTTTCAAGGGAAAAACTATATAAAGCTACTTAATGAGCTGTTTTGATTCTTTCATTGCAGCTACTATAAGTGGTTGTGTCTTTGCTTGTTAACCTGTTCTCCTAAGCTCCTGTTTTACAGGAGAGAATGAGAGTGAATGGTGGGAATTGGAGTGCTGATTTTTGAGCGTTTCTCTTAAATTGCTTTTTTTAGTGCATTTTTAGTGATTTCTTTCAATAATTCTATTGTGATTGAGAAAACGATGATTGTGTGATTAGCAGTTCCTCTGTTAAACTGAGTATATCTTCTGTATGCTGAATTGGGAGGGATGAATTATGTCTTTGTTTCACTATTTATTACCTATTTATTTTTTAACGTAGCACCGATCTGCGTATGACGCTCTTCCTAGCGCAATGATTGTTTCCATGGCATGCTGTGCAACAGGAAGCACCAAAGGCTATGATGAACTAGTACCACACCAGGTATGTGTCCACAGTTTAACTCCTAAGTTATTTTTAAAAATGTATTTTAAAAATTTATTCTTGTCCTAGGACATATATTTTAACGTTGTTTATTTGACATTCCAAGCAGTTTACTAGCTGGCATTACTTCAGATTGTCCAATTTCCTATGAAACTTGAAGTGATTATATAGTTGAGACCTCCAGCTGGTTTTTGGTTTTTTGTTTGGTTGGTTTTTTTTCAGAGCAGTTGATATTTGCTTAAATCTTAATTTCTTTACAGATCTCTGTAGTATCTGAAGAGAGGTTTTATGCAAAATGGAATCCAGCAGCATACCTGTCTTCTGGTGAAGTTAATTTCCAAACAGGAATTCTAGCAGGAAGGCTGGCCATAAACAGGTTGCATCAGGAGCTGGGGGCTAAAGGCTTTAATCAGGCAAGAAGTGAGGGTAACATTGCGATTTCTTCATATTTATGTAGTGAGTGAGCACAGTTGCAATGGTATGTCTTTTCTAGGTGTATGTAGATCAAGTTGATGAAGATATAGTGGCTGTGACAAGACATTGTCCTAACACACACCAATCTGTTGTGGCTGTAAGTCGAACTGCTTTCAGGGATCCTAAAACTTCCTTCTACAGTAATGAAGTACCTGAAATGTGTATCCCAGGTAATCAGATTTCTTTTCAAGAGATGGCAGGTGTACAAAAAATTCAAGTTATTCTAATTCCATACTTTTAAACTTCGAACACATGGAATCAATATGAGAGTTTTCAGTATATAAAACTCCTTTTAGATGTACTAACATGCATGCACCAAAAGTGGTTAAAGAAACAATAACAAACTTAACTTGCTTAGGGTTTTCAAAGGCATTCATATTGAGTACACTTCCTGCTATAAGCTCCCCATGAGGGTGTGGTTTTATTTACTGTCTTGTTTGTGAACGAGTAAGAAACAGTTAACAGCAAGATGGTTAATTGTACGGGGTGGGGTGGGGATTACTATTTATTAAGTGTTATACTGGGGAAAAAGGCTAAAATCTTATATTTGTTGATGTCATTGCTGTTCAGCTTTCTTATATACGACTGTTCTCGTGGCTTTAAAATACATCTTAATAAGAAACAACATGCTTAAGTTAATATAAAGATAATATATAGTTAATACATACATAATATTAATTAAATATGCAAAGTATTTACTATACTTAATAGTAGCAAAGTATAATGACTTCTACACATTACCTGGCCATATTTCTGAAGAGAAGCTTTCCGGACTGGTTTTTTAAGTATACTCAGTTCTTTGAGTGTGTGTGTGTGCCTGGTTTAAAGTCAGTCACATTATATGTTAAGACATTTGCAAATGGCTGCAAGACTTGTATACCTTAGTTTGTAGATTACTGAAAGGACAGAGAAAATTAGAATATTTGAATATTAATATAAGTTGTTACACTTTTAAGATAAACCAACTGTAGTTGCAGTTTGGAAACCAATCTAATACAGTCTCCTAAAAGATAATAAGGTAACTAACAGAGCTGGTGACCAATAAAAGACAGGTTATAATTCACTAATTGTTGTCTGATTTTTATGGTTAATTTATTATAAAATAAAAAAATTTCAGTTTTAAATACAATACAATCAATGAATATGTAATGAATGTTTATAGTATATTTAAAACACTTCCCCACATGTTTTGTCATGTTTGGTTGTTCTTTAGCTATACAACTGAGACTTGTATTTTGAATATTTAGATTTTTAGTTTTAGGTTTTGCTTCATGTTTTCAAAAGAATCACTTTAAATTAAAAGTATCTTAACAGCTACAATACAATTTAATTTTTCTTAGGAAAAATAGAAGAAGTAGTATTTGAGGCTAGAACTATTGAGAGAAATGCTAATCCTTACAAAAAAGACGAACGTTTTATAAATGGATTGCCTAATTTCACAATGGAACTCAGAGAGCATATCCAGGTAATTAGCCTCCTTCACCCATGTTCTGATGTAATATTTTGTAATTTGTGATATTTTATATTAGAAAAAAGACATTGACTTTGAGTTGCAAATGTGTTTTCTTTTCTAAGATTAAAGACAGTAAAATTATAAAGCAAGCTGGAACTGCCATAAAAGGGCCAAATGAATTTGTTCAAGAAATAGAATTTGAAAAATTAACACCAGGAAGTGTAATAGTATTCAGGTATGTTATTGCAATTGCCAAATGGCTGTGTTAGTTAAAATAGAATGATAGGATTCTTTGTTTTGAAACTTGGGAATAGTTATTTTAACTGCTACATTTCAACAAGTTATACATTCATATTTACAGAGTTAGTCTTGACCCAAAGGCACAAGAGGCTGTTGGTGTACTCCGCAATCATTTGATCCAGTTCAGCCCTCATTTTAAATCTGGAAGTCTTCCTGATGATCATTCAGCACCTATATTAAAAACGTTATTTTCTTCGTGAGTATTCTTCTAAATTTCTGAAGTAGAGCCGAGAGAGCTGCAGTGGGAGTGAAGAACAGTCTGTAAACTTAGTGAGGATTTTTTTTTTTTTTACTACTGATGGATTTGGATTGTCAGAGTGCAATGAAAACTGAGATATTCTTTTTGTATGTATAATGCTAAGCAGGTTAATACTTAAAAACTTCCCAGGCTCTTTTGCTCACATTCTGTGTAACTGCTGCTTAAAGTAGACTTACTAACATGGAGTGCTTGTCAGTATTGGGGTATGACTGTTCGGGGTTTGTACTTAATACTGCGTTCCTAAATAAATACCAAAACATCTGAGAGAACATCTCAAACATCTGAAAAATCAGGCTCTTAATTTCCAAGATTAAGTGGTGAGAGAGTTGTATATATTTAATTATTTTAATGTAAGTCTGAAACTAGAATTGTTTGTGAAATCTTTTCTTTGTTTCCCTACTAATGTTGCTTTTGGGTTTGGAATTTTTTTTCTCTCCACTGTTTTTTCAGTATTGCATCTAAACTAACTTTGGCTGACCTAAATCAAGTACTGTATAGGTGTGAGGCAGAAGAACAAGAAGATGGTGGAGGTTGTTACAATATACCAAACTGGTCACCGCTGAAGTATGCAGGCCTCCAAGGTAATAGTTTCAGCATTCTTTTTTCTGTCAAGAAAAAAAGTAAAATAGAGCTGCCTAAATCTAGATCATACCTTAATGCTATTTTATGGCTAAGTATTTTATCCATTGTTTGGATAAAAACCAGTAAGGTGTTTTTCTGCTTGACCATGCTACTAATCAGGGTTGTACCCAGGAAATCACGTACTAAACAAGAAGCCTCTTTCTCGATACTCTGGGCTGCAAAATTAAGTTTCAATATGTGTTTTAACACCAATGCCCTTGCTTTTAAAATAAAAAGAAAATACATATACCTCCAGTGAAAAGTCTCATTAATTAAACCCTAGGCATTACTGAGGAGTGTCAATCATTTATCAAATATATGAATTCCATCATGCTAGTTATTCCACAATGATTTTCATAACTTTTTCATAATTTTCTAGGATGTACGCTGAGGAAACTACAATTGAGTTGTATCCTAACTCGTTCTGCAGATCAAGAGAAGTAATAAGTTAAATCCAGTTAAAGCATCTGTTGCTGTGTACCTTTTCCTCCTGAATTGTAATTGCTGTTTGTGATAATGATGTGTCTTTTAATACAGAGTTGGGTTTGTATCTTCAGGGTTAATGTCAGTGATGGCAGACATTAGACCAAAGAATGATTTGGGTCATCCATTTTGTGATAATTTAAGATCTGGAGATTGGATGATTGATTATATCAGTAACCGTCTGATTTCACGTGCAGGAGCCTGTGCAGAAGTGAGTAAAAATACTTATTTGGTGCCTTCGGGGTTTTAAATTACTAGTTTGTTTCCTTTTCAATTACTGGTATATTTTTAAATTCAGTCTGTCTATAACTTATTGCTCGTCTAGGCAATTTCTTCCAGGAGATTAACCCGTTAATATGTTTTTCTTCCCTCTCCTCAATCCTATTTAAGAATAGACTGCAAAAGGGAAGTGAAAAATATGTAGGGCATGGAGGGATTGTTAGCTCTTACATAAAGGCCTGCAGGGGTCCTTCCCTGTTTGTTTATTACTTTTCTTCAAATAAAAATGAAGTAACCTTTTTTTTTAAGTAAGTGCTTTCAAAAGAGGGCCTAAATACTACTGAGGCATACATGGTTATGATACAGTTATAGTAAGATTGCATTGTCAAGCACTGAGAAGATAGGAATTACTGGGATTCAAGTTACCCGTATAGCTGCATTACAATATAGTCCTTTTCTTTCTTTGTCATATTTTATTTTCCTGCATGGCAATTGCTTTATTAATTTCACAAGATGAAGACCTGATTTGGGTAACTTACATAATTAATATCATAAAGGCGTTAGCATTCTTATTTCATTTTGTTCTTAAAGTCAAGTGTAAGTGATATAAAGCAGAAGAATGGATAAAGCTGTCTAATGCTGTACTGAAGTGAATGCTGAATCTGACCTCAGAGATGGAGCTTTTCTAGAAGGGAAATTAGTCTGATACTTACCAGATTTACTGTTCTTCAAAGACTGTTGCTCATTTTTTCTGTGTATTTTTTGAGTTCTTACTTTGTAGTGTCTCATTCTGTTTTGCAGAAAATATAAACTACCTATAGCTATGCTGAAGTCACATGAAACTAAACTTTACAACTTCACTGTTTACATAAGCAACTTTCCCTTCATAATTTCCAGGTTAAAAGTATAGTGTCATCCTGTAATATATTGACACATACTTTCTTCATCTGCGCAGTCTTCATCTGCGAGGTTTAAATCTTTAGTGACTTTCTAGTAGGTTGTCAGGATGTTCTTTAACAGTACTGGAAGGAAAGAAGAGAAATACTTCCCAGGTGTCAAACATTTTACAGTGACACAAAGATGGTGAAGCTCCAGAATCCTGAGTCCTAGACTCAGATCTCCAGATCATTTTCACTAGTGGCCATACATAATTTAGCCTTCTGATAATTTTTCTGCCCCTGGTCTCAAGCTTCATCTCTTGAAGTCCTATCTCTTTAGCAATGAGAAACCTCCTTCCCACACTTGGGTCGTAGTGATGCCTCTTGAGTTGCAGCTTTCCTTTGTTACTCAGTTTTAATAACTTTTTTCTGATAATCTTCTCTCCCCCCCGCCCCCAAGACTATCAAAATATAATTTCTTTCTATAGTTGATGTTCTTGCCCATTTATGTCGTAGTACAGATACAGTACAGATTTTTTGCTACAACTTTTCTTAGAGTTCATCTCTCAGCTGAAATTTTGGAGCAGGAGGATACAGCAATTCTACCACAAATATCTAGCATGGACAACTTCTTAGACATGAATGGTTGCTTGGTAGTGGTGTTATTAACTGAAGATAACCTCATCTTTGTGGTGGTTGAGCATAACTTGGGTGTAATAAAAGTACAAAAACTGTGACAAATACTTTTAACTAGATGGATCCTGAAAGCACTGGTTTTTGAACCCTAGTGTTATCAAGTTCTAATTATATTGTATTTTAATAGGTTGGTAAATGGTTGAAGGCCATGTTTGTCTACCTAAAGAGAATTCCACGTTACCTCATCCCATGTTACTTTGATGCCATATTAGTGGGTGCATACACAACGCTTCTGGATGTGGGATGGCATCAGATGTCTAGGTATGCTTGGCATATCAGAGCTATAGAGGTATCTGTATATATATGCACCTTTTAAGTTTTATCTGCTGGAGAATGCAATTTGAATATTTTCACACTTGTCCAATGTAAAAGGGTAAAATTGGTAGTGAATATCAAATCCATCTTCTAATGGTGGTGGTTTGGAAGGTTGAGAGTTCAGATGTCTATCCAGGGTTTGAATTTATAACTACTGTTGGCATTGTGCAGTAGTAGGAGGAAACCTTAAGACACTGCTTCTTTGCCAGGTTTTGGAAACTTTTTTTGCTATAATTTTAGTCCAACTGCAATGATTCCTTGAAGTTCAGGGAAAAAAGAAAATACTAGATTGTACTTGATGCTGATGCTTTGTTCAACATTTCTTCTCTAACACAGCTAAATATCCTTCGTTATCTGCACACTTTGCTTAGTTCTTGAAATAACTGTTTAATCTTCAGTGTCTGCTTCTCCTTTGTTTCTTGGAAAGGGAAGGGAGATTGATTTACTGGAGGCTTTATTCTAGCAATGAACATTCTGAACAAATTGTATTGTTTTGTAAAAATATATATGTTAAAATGGGCATATAATTTGTTATGGTTGTGAAATCATGTGGAAATTGGTATACTTTATGAAAAAATACTTGGAATGAACTAGTCAGGAGTGCAGGTTGCATTATTTTAGACAATGTGTTAACCGATGTATTGATTTACAATTTTTTATGTATATGAATATATAGAAAAATGTGTGGCAATCTTTAAAAATACTGACTAGGTTTGGCAGAAACTTTTGTTGATAGTAAAATAGCTTTTATCATATTTTTGAGGTCTTAGGTCTGTAGGTAGGCATCAAGTAAACCAAACCAATTCCCTTTTTTTACTCTTTTCCCTGGAAGTATTTGACATAAACACTCCCATTGGCATTAATAGATTAAAATTTAAGGCTAACAATGGACACCTATTTTGGGGAAAAAAGTGATTTACAAATTAAAGCTTATTTACAAAATTAGTTAGTGCAAAATACTAATATTAACTCATTGTTAGTTTATTATATTTGTTATGCATAATACTTACAATAATCTTTTGTAAATGAAAAAGGGTACATTTTATAGACTGATATTGCTGAATGCAAAGTTATTTTAATTTAATTATGTTGAATTACAGCTTTGTGCAGAATGGATCAACATTTGTTAAACACCTTTCCTTGGGTTCAGTCCAGATGTGTGGGATAGGAAAATATTCTTGTCTGCCAGATCTGTCTCCTTCCTTACATGACGTTCCCTATAGGCTGAATGAGATTACAAATGAGAAAGAACAGTGTTGTGTTTCCTTGGCAGCTGGTAAGTGAGGACAACATTTAAAAAAAAAAAAATTCTTCCAAAATAGTTAAACTGTTTTTAGTAACTATATTAAATTTGTCTCCGTTGGGCTTGGGATCCATGTGTCAGCAACCATGTATAAAATGTAGGTAGCAGTTTTCCTCACTTTTCCCCTGTGTTTTAACTTGTGTTTAAGGTAAGGATTTGCCCATATTAAAAACATGGGAGTTTTGTCTAGCAGTACTTCTTGGGGACGAGCATTTTGTTACTGCTCTTGCGGGGTGGTGGTGGGGGAGCTTATAAATGCTTTATTTAGAGACATTTTTAGCTATATCCACTTTTATCATATATGGAGAACCACAAGTATGTTCTCTTTCTTTCCAGGAGACTTGCTTGAGATAAATATACGTAGCATAATAGGTTTTAGTTTATCTTTTTTAAACATGAATTTAAGAAATTAATTGCAATGGAGTACAAGGATGAATTTATTGTTTACAACTTCTCAGAAAAAGAAAGAACCGTTAGCAGATCAGAAGAATGCTGGATCTGAAACTGTCTCCAAAAGGAAAGAGCATAAAAGCAGTCAGCAAATAGTGTTTATACCTCCGAATGTTCTGCCAGCATCTGGCATTCTTTGAATTGGGCACTTTCCTATGTCAAAAGTATTATCTTCTGTGTTTAGTGGCTTAGAATGAATTTATTTTTGGTTTGAGTTGGCCCATTCCTTTTCTGAAACCATAGAAACTTTTAACATCTACAGGTTCTATGGCATCTGTCTCACTGGGGTGTTTATTTTCTTCTTTTTGTCATCTGTCTTTCACGGAGTTTTATTGCTTTTAGTTTCTCGTTTTTAGTAACATTCCATTTGCCTGCTTTAGTGTTACCTAGAAGCACAGAGGCACCATGTTCCCTTAAATTGGTCATAAAGATTAAAGGGTTTGGTTTTAAATATTCCCTTCACATATTCACTGGTAGTTGTGTCTGTGAGATTTTTAACTCATACAGGGATTGTCATTCTCAAGTGCTGTTGCCTTACATCTGAGTATTAGCAAATGCTTTGGAAGAGTAAGTGATAGAAGTTAAAATGTTGTTCTATCAAGCATGCACAAGAGACTGCTGTTTTGAAACTTTACCATATGGAATTTTTTGTTTGTTAGATTGAAAAAGTTAATAAATGGAAGAAAAGACAAGGATGGACCTTACTGTTGTAATTATTATGCTTTATCAGTCAGAGTAATTCTTAAAGTTACATGTTATAATGTCTGCAGTAAGATGTAGATCTAGAAGCTGCTGGAAAAGAGAAGCAGGATTCCTTTTATAGTGGCTGAGAACAATTTTGGGCTGAAGAAATCCATAGCTCTCCAGTCTTATCCCCTTTATGCTACTGAGGTGGCACGGCTCTCATCTTGCCAACAAAGCATTGTAAATCTTGTCATAGTTTTGCCTTTTTGTTTGTTAGTTTTCTTTCTGCTGCTTTTAATTAAAGGATGGCACTTGGTTAAGTTACAAAATGATTTAATAAAAATGTAAATGTGACTGTTATTGATATGAGAAATTCTGTTCTGTGATCTTGAAATTCTAGAAGATAATTGTTCTGAAGTGAGGTTTTATTTCATTTTATCAAGAACTTGGTCTAGAAGATTGTTTACTTTAAATATCTTGAAATATCTAGGAAAAAAATTATAAATATGAATATATTTTTACTAATGGTTATTTTACACATATATGTTGTCGTTGTTTAACCTGGCAGGCAGCCAAATACCACGCAGCTGCTCGCTCACTCCCCCCCGTCACCCCGTGGGACAGGGAGAGAATCGGAAGGGTGAGAGTGAGAAAAACTTGTGGGTTGAGATAAAGACAGTTTAATAGAACAGAAAAGAGAAAATAATAATGATAATGATTAGAATATACAAAATGAGTGATGCACAATGCATTTGCTCACTACCCGCGCTGACCGCTAACCAAGTAGCGATCGGTACTTCCTGGATCACGCCTACCATTCATATACTGAGCATGATGTCACATGGTATGGAATACCCCGTTGGCCAGCTGGGCCAGCTGTCCTGGCTGTGCTCCCTCCCAAAGCTTGTTTTGTTTTGTTTTTTTCTTAAGCTGAATGTCCTTGACTAGCAGGGTACTTAGCAACAACTGCTAACATAAGTGTGTTATCAACATTCTTCTCATACTAAATCCAAAACACAGCACTAGAAGAAATTTAACTCTATCCCAGCCAAAACCAGGACATGTGTACTTGGAGACTTCTGCCACATCAATAAATGAGATGAACAATGACATTTCTTTTTAGGTTTACCTCACTTTTCTTCTGGAATTTTTCGCTCTTGGGGAAGGGATACCTTTATTGCGCTGAGAGGTCTAATGTTAGTTACTGGGCGCTATCTAGAAGCAAGGTAAGACTGACTTATACTTAGTTCTTACTGGTTTTGCAGGTAGTCAGGGAAAAGGCATCCTCTCAAAACCTGAGATGACACACAAGCTGTTAGAAACAGTTGATGTGCAGTATAAAACTTTAATGGCCCTCGACAGATTTGGGAGTTCTCTCTAAGTGGAATTAAAAATACCACTTAAATGATTCTCTTTTTTTTCTTAGCACTGATATGAAGCTGATGTTCTGTATAGATAAGGTAGTTTTAACCCCTGTAGCACTACTGCTTGTCCTTAAAAAAAGTGATTGTGTTTCACCTGTACTTGCATCATTGTTGCTGAGCAATAATTTCAAAGTTATTTATTTAAAAATTTGAAGTAGCAATAGAATACTGTTTTAATCAGAAAGGTATGATTGCATGTCTGTTGTGATTGTAACTGCTAGTATTTGTCTAGTAATACTAGAAATTAGCCAATTGTGGATTGTTACAGTCTAATATCTGTTCGTAAATGTTTAACGTGACAAATAAGCCAGATATAAGCCAGATCTATTGATTTTATATTTCCATTAATCTTTTAATTTGGGTGGAGCTTGCCACATGATACAAACATAAAAATTAATTGTTTAAAATTAGCATGTATTTATGCTAGTGTACATTTGACCAACTACTACCTTTCTCATGCAGTAAGGTCTGCAGTCTACTAGTATGTTTATATTTCCTTTTAAAGCTAGTTGTAATCCATGTTTTCTGCAAGGTATGCACAACGGTTTTCAAGAAACTTCTCATAACCTCAGTTGCTGTCACCTCTCTGTATTTTAATTGGAAATTCCCATCTACTTCTGCCCTCCGTCCCCATTTCACCCCACCCATCAGAATGGATACCAGGGTAATCATAAACAATGTCAATAAAAACCTCCCCTGTGACCTTAGTGGGATTTGGATTTAGGCTCTATATCACTACCTATGAAAAAGTAAACTAGCTTTTCCATATTAGCAGATGTTGTACGTTTTGTACAAACTGATTTAAATGTATTCATGTTGGGGAATTTGTAGGGAATAGATGACTTTTTATTGTAAAACAAGTTCATGCTAAATGAAGTAATTTGTAGCTTTCAACAGCAAACTTTTGGCACCTGTCTTTAAGATCCTGTTTGTCTCCTTGACTTACCTTGCTATTAAGGTAAACTTGTATGCTTTGTACTTAATACTTGGTCCAGTAATGGCCTTGAAAGTAACTGAGTCAAGACTGTGTTTTTCTTTTGTCCTAGAAACATCATTTTAGCATTTGGTGGGACTTTAAGACATGGTCTCATTCCCAATCTGCTTGGCCAGGGGACACATGCCAGATACAACTGTCGTGATGCTGTATGGTGGTGGCTTCAGTGTATCCAGGACTACTGTAAAATTGTTCCAAACGGATTAGACATTCTCAGGTGTCCTGTTTCTAGGATGTACCCAAGAGATGATTCTTCTCCTCAGCCTGCAGGCACTATGGTAAAGATCACTTCTGATTTACCTATTTAATACAACTAAAATTTTTAATGAAAGAATATAATTTTTCTGGCTACAAGAACCTGTCGCTATCTGTTGTTTATGGTGAAATTTGATTATAGCACAAGAATTCCATATTTTGGTCACTTCTCGCTACATCTGCATCGCTTGATTAGACAGGTGCAGGGGGTTGGGGATGGAAAAAAAATGCCATCAGCTTCTGAATTTTTTCTTTGCTTTTTGTCTTGAAAAAATGTTTATGTTAAAAATTGTATGCAATGTATTGCCATGACAAAGATGCCACTGAAAATGTTAGATGCTTTTATTTTGAAGTGTCATAAACTAGAGGCTAAGAATTGGTACTATTTGCACTTTTCTACTTGTTTTTCATCTTGCCTTTCACATATCATCCAAACATGCAATCTAGGATCAGCCACTTTATGAAGTTATACAGGAGGCAATGCAACGACACATGGAAGGCATAAATTTCCGAGAAAGGAATGCTGGCCCGCAGATAGATCAAAACATGAGAGATGAAGGTAACACATATAAAACACTCGCCATGCAATTCAAAAGATGATGATTATATTTTATATTTCTTTTCCTCTAGCTATGGAGTATATTTTTGAAAAATTAATTATGTTTATTGCAACTAAAACTATATTACTTTAAATATATTTAATGTTTAAAAAGTGCCTAATTGTTTATTATCAGCAACTGTTTATATGTTGTGGTACAAGTTATCTTTAAATAAAAGTTCACTTAAAAAGTACAGTTGCCTTCAGAAACCCACCTCAGATCTCGTTTGGAGGTTTTTTTGTTTATTTAGGAGGTTTGAGCTGGGGGGGGGGCAGTTGGGGTTTTGGTTTTGTTTAAAATATAGACTTCTCATGTAATATTCTTGCTTGGCAGGTTTTAATGTAACTGCAGGTGTTGACCGTGAAACTGGCTTTGTCTTTGGAGGGAACCGCTTCAATTGTGGCACTTGGATGGATAAAATGGGAGAGAGCGACAGAGCTCGCAACAAAGGAATTCCTGCTACTCCAAGGTACAAAATCCAGGCTTTTGGGGGGGATTTTTAAATTATTTTTTTAACTGAAATTCTTCTGCAGAACTTCTGTGCCTTCCATTAACATATCTGAGAGGTGATCTCTCAAATGTTCCAAATGTTTCTGCCTACTAAAATGTTAATGGTAATTTTTTTCTTTGTGCTTATTTGAAGAAAAAGGGTGTGGTTTTTAGCAGGGTTGAAGCCCTCAGCTTCTGGCATGGTCTTAGCTCCATGCAGAGTCAACTTTTGAATTTAAGTAGTAAAATGTAATTTAGGAAAAACTATATACTTGTAGTACTAGCCCTACTTTGTTATTTAGACTTACTGTAGGAGATACCTATTGATAATTGTTGTGTTGTTGGAATACTTCTTATTTAGAATTCAAAAACATCTAAGTTTTTAAAGTTGAGATTAAACATTTTGAAAATAAACTCTTTACTATGTGCTAGCAAACTGCTGCAGGCATTCTGGCTTGAGTTTAGTACAGCATCAGTTTCAAATCTATTGCCATCTGTGGGTGAGAACTGAAGGAAAACATTGTCTTGCTTGACAAGTCAGGCATTTTAATTGGGAACCAAGAAACGTTGAAGTACCTGCCCTAAAGAGGCTAAACCAGTGATGCCGGAGAAAAATTTTACATCAAGCAGGGAGTAAAACTCAGTATGATATAATACGAAATTTATGCATATGATGATTATCTGAATATCACCTGAAAAAAGCAAGCCCAGGAAGTGCATTTAGCACTTATTTTAATGCTTCACTTTTGACTTGAGTAATCTATTATGGCAGAAATATTACCTAAGTTACCAAAATGCATGTGTAGATGAGAACTTCTGTATTGAATAACGTTTTATCATCAGAGGATCAAGTTCTTTGGGGCTGATCCTTTTTTCATTTTCTTAATCACTGGTATGAAATTATCTTAGATCTGTGCAAATTAGCTGGGTATGATAATACCACTTTAAATTGGTCTGTTGTACAGAAAAAAGTGTCTGTTAGCCAGATCCCTTGTTCCCTGACTGTTAGCTGGGAGAAAACCTCACCTATTTTCCACCCTTTCCTCCATGGTTTCTTCATCAGGTGGAATCCTACTGATCTAAATAAAAGTAAATTGACACAGTCTGCTTATGCTAATGTTCTCTTCTCTTACTCTCGGCCCTTCATGAAACTCAAAGTACGTTATAAAACTGAGTGTGCCTAAAAGTGACAGATAAGCTGCAGTGTAGATGAAGTTAAGATATGTATCTAGGGGAAAAATAGTCTAAACCACGCCTACACAATGGTGTCGGGGCTGAGGTACAGCATATGAAGGAAATCTTGTCATTGGTAGCTTTCTGAAATCGTATCTTAGTGTACAGCAGCAGCCAAAAAAGCTAATAAAAATAATAATACTGGGTGTCTTCAGTAAAGGTTTTTAGAACAAGACAGAGGGCATCATTCTGCCTCTGTGAAACCCTGCACCTGCAAGATGTGCTTGTACCTTGAGTGCTGTGTGCAGTGCTGGTCTCAAGAAGGACATAATAGATGGTAGAGAGACGGGCAGCTAAAACTCAAAGGGATGGAGTAGCTGCCTTGCAAGGAGATATTGGAATGTCTAAGGACTCTTCATTTTCAAGAGAATATGGGTGAGAGGGGTATGACTGAAGTTTGGAAAATTATGACTATAGTGATGATGATGGAGCTGTTGTTCACAAAACACTGCAATACTGTAGAACTTCGGGATGCTCCTATAGGAGAAATAGGGGAATAGTAGGAGAATAGGGAAAAATAAAGTGTCTAAATAAGATACGTACAGATTATTTTTTTCCAGTCACTTATTGAACTTTAATAGCCTTCTTAAAGTAATTCTTGGCCTTTTTAAATCATTATTATTTTAGAGATGGCTCTGCTGTGGAAATTGTTGGCCTGTGCAAGTCGGCTGTTCGCTGGTTGCTGGATTTATCTGGGAAAAATGTGTTTCCATTCCATGGAGTCACCGTAAAAAGACATGGTAAAAACAGGCACATCTCATAATTGTATTACTGGAGTATAAAAATAACCAAAACGATGAAATGGTGACCATACAACATCAGGGATGATTATCAAACTACTCAAGAAGGTTTAGAGGGAAAAGGAGAAAAGCTTGGGAAAGTATCTTGTATGATTAAAATCTTTTGTTGCTACAAAAATTTATTAAGAGTTGATATTGTCTTGCCAATATTTCCAATATCTTATTCTATGTATTAAGGTGTGGATTACAAAGGAATTTTGGAGCCTAAATACCATTTCTCAAAATGGATATAAGTGATAGGATTATTATGTATTATGATGATACGCATCATTCATTGCAAGAATACTAAGTAAAATGACACAAGACGCTTCCCCCTCCCCAATATTCACAACACAGGAAACCACTTTTTATGAATATTTACGTAAATATCTTTAGATGTCCCTTATATTTCAAAGGGATACTGCTCTGATTACAAAGTTACTTTGAGCTTACCCAGCCCAAGTGAATATACATGCCCTGTAAAGCCTTTCTACTCTGCAGTAAAGGATAATATTGGAAAACAATTAATTTAGTGGTTCTTTTTATTCTATTTTAGAAAATGTGAATATAAGGCGTTTTTTTCCTATCTGTCCTAGACAGTACAGATTCTTAGATCATGAACTTACCTGTCACTTCAGGATTTCTTAAAATCTATGGCTAGAGTAAGACAATTTAGAATTCAGTACACAGCAATATTAGAATGCATATATGTAGAAATAATATTTATAGGACTTGTCTTATCTCTTTTGTTCCAGAATCATAAGCAACTTTTTTTAGATTGAGTTTGATGTGTGTATACTCCCTTCTGTTGTTTATCTCATGTTACTGAGTTTAAATTTCATTCATCTACTGCTGAATCTATTTTAAAACCAGCCTTAATTCGTATTCACGAATAGGCTTAGTGTTAGTTTCTAGGCTTTTTGTTCTTCTGGCGATAACATATTTCAATTTTTGTAGGATACGTATTTCAATTTTGGTAGTATTGTCCTTTTTGCTATATTCCTGTTGTAGCTTAAGAAAAAAAGGTAATACTCCTGTACTCACCTAATATAAAACTAATGTACATTTCTTTACTATTTTTGTTTCTTTCATAAAAGCATTGCTTATTTAAGATGTATGTGTATCTCAGGAAGATATCCCTAGCACAATTCTGCTGACTAAAACCTGATGTTTCTCTAGTCTCACTTGAACTTTCAGTGAGCTATTCCTGTGAACTGTAGAATTGGCCTAAGCGTGGGGAATCACCAGCTGGAGAGAGGTGATCCGAGGTCTGTTCCTGTTATGTTAAGTGTCAGGAATTCAGGAAGAGAAAGCTTTTAAAAGTGACACTTATCCTAATGTTTTGACACTCTCTTTGAAGTCTCCAAAATAGCAAGAGTATGTATACCAAGTACTATAAAAGAGTTGACATGTTACCATGCTGAAATGTTCATTGTAGATTTTAAACTTACTCAATTAAATATTTACTATAGATCACAATACCTCATACTGTTTGCTCCTAGCTAACTGCAAGTTAGAAAATGTTGTGTAAAAAAATTGTGCAGGTGTTGGAGTTGATCTGCAGTATAATTCAACTTTTAAATAATAACTTTTTGCAATGCTACTATGGCCTTTATTGTGTTAGGAGTATCAAGTAAAACTTCAATAAGCAAAACAGTAAAAATAGACATAAGCATGCTTCTGGTGTTACCACTGTGGCTGTTTTCAGAAAATAAAACCTGTATACAACATCTTGCAGGAAAGGAGGAGACTATCACATATGATGAGTGGAACAGAAAAATTCAAGGACACTTTGAAAGGCTGTTCTTTGTCTCTGAGAACCCAGCAGATCCTAATGAGAAACATCCAAATCTTGTTCACAAACGTGGAATTTATAAGGACAGCTATGGAGCTTCAAGTCCATGGTGTGATTACCAACTCAGGCCAAATTTTACAATAGCAATGGTTGTGGTAAGTGAGTTGGGGTGTTTAAGTTTGCACTTAAAATCTTGTTTCTTATTGAACTAAGCTTGCATTGTAAGGTTCATCTGCATGGCATTATATCAGGAACATACATTGCTTAGAATAACTTTTTAAAAGCTTTTCTTTTCCATGCTTTTAATATTGATCTATCTTGGAGTATCTCGTAAAAATACATCCTCGACAGGACTTACCTAAATGAAACTGCTGTCTAGTATATAGCTAGGATAAATTTGTAGTGTTCACTGTATTCAGAATGTCTTTTAAGGTTAGGTCTGGGAGGCCGCTTTTCCCATCAAATTAGCTAAAAAGCGTGCGTTGTTTTGTTGTCTTTATCAGGTTTGTAAAGAGCTTCAGTAATTATACTTGGCAAGTGTATTTAAAATAAAATAAAAATTAAAAAAAAAAGCACTGGATAGCTTCTGTGCTCTTGCTTATTCTGACTTGCAGGTTCCTGAAGTTGATTCAGTAATACAAAACTTGGGCTTTTTGTGGTCTTCTACATTTGTATACACAGTCTTATGTATGTACATGTGCAGAGTTTACTCATTAAATCTTTATTATTTTATTAGGCCCCTGAGTTGTTCACACCTGAGAGAGCTTGGAAAGCTCTGCAGATAGCAGAGGAAAAACTGCTTGGTCCATTAGGCATGAAAACCTTAGACCCAGAGTAAGTATAGTAGAGATAAGAATAAGTGTTAATTACAAAACATGACAGAGGAATTATTTGACATGTGGAGGTAGTACTTCTTTTGTTAAAATCCTCATATATACCTGTGAAATAAGGCTGCAATAAATACTTCCGGAACAATTATTTTGCTGTTATGCAATTGATCTTATTTATGTAGACAATCACCAGGTGTTTTTGGGTGCCACATAGTAAGCAAGTCAAATTTGGTATCATAAAAGGTGTTGAATTTGCATCTTGATACATACTTGCATATGATACAGTGCACAGCACTACAAGTTTGAGTAAAAGCATACGGGCAAAATTATGAATTCAAGTCATTCCAAGATTTTAACCATTTTCCTACTAGTTTAAACCGTACTTGGAATTCCATTGTCATGTAAAATACAGAACCTGGTGGAGACCTCCCTAACTTAACCATCATTAAATGCAAATGCCATGACAAATTTTTGGTTCATTTCTGCTTTACATTTTTCTGTATCATTTTTGTTAAGGCTTTGTTTGCATAATTTATTTTTTCTTTCTTGCAGTGATATGGTTTACTGTGGAGTATATGATAATGCTCTTGACAATGACAACTATAATGTAGCCAGAGGTTTTAATTATCACCAAGGACCTGTAAGAGCCAGTTTCTTCAATTTTAGAAAAAGTGATGTCACCTTTTCAAACTGACAGCTATAATAATAATCTCTTCATTCTTTGTTTAGGAATGGCTGTGGCCAATTGGATATTTTCTTCGTGCCAAATTGTACTTTTCAAAGTTGATGAGTCCAGAGAGATATGCAAAAACTGTAGTTATGATTAAGAATGTTCTTTCTCGCCACTATGTTCACCTTGAAAGGTAAGACACCAACTAACACAGATTCAAAATTCATTCAAGCTAGTGGTATCCACTATCCAATTGCATGTAAAAGTTCAGATCTATAATATAAGCAGCATCTGTTTTCCACATATAAAGTTCACTGCTATATGTGCTATTGCAGATCTCAAGTCAGATTTCAGGTACAGCTGAGATCTAGTGCTTTTTATAGATTGCAGAATTACTAATACTTACCCATGTGAAGACTGGGGGAAATAAACCTTATGTAAAAATTAGGATCTAATTTCATACAAAAAACGAATTTCCGGAAAAAAGGTTGGTGAGTTGCTTTTTAAAAAAATCAAAATTTTCAAAACTGTGTGCAAAACAAAATAGTTAAAGGGCTAGTAGTGACAGATTAAAATTGCGGCAGATGAGCCGATGCAAAATATTGTTAGGATTTCTTGTGTTATAAATGAGGAAATTAGTATGACAGTGTTTCAGAATCTTAATAACCTTGATATTCTAAGAAGGCAGAACTTGCTTATGGCCCTTAAATATTCCTTTGCATTTTGAGTTCTCCCTCTTAAAAACAAACCACCAAACCCACACTGTTTTTCCCCTTTTTCTGTCTCTTATTTATGTTTTTAATTCTTAAGGATTTGAGATAAATGAAACAAACAAAAAAAACCCCCCACAAAACAACAAAAAAATGCAAAGATCTTGCCCTTGATATCTCTTCCATATAATCTGTTCTGCAGTACTTCAAATACGCATTTATTTGTACCCGTAAGAGTAACTCAGCAGGACTGGTTATGACAGAAGGGTTTGTCTGACCATGTGAGGAAGGAATGGGAATTGTTAAGCAACGTTTTGCCTTACGTAGTATCTTGTCCCACAAATACAAGTTTTGCCAAATAACTTGCAGTTTGGTAACGTTCTTTGTTTTTTCTGCCTTACTACTTAAGTAGTGTACTTTTACTCTGTTTTGGTATTTCACTTGTGTACAGAATTATTGATGTGGTGACAGGCTCAACTTATGAGTATTTCTCTAAGTATGTTAGTTTGTGGGGTTTTTTATTCCTATGGAAGAAAAAAAGGCTTATGTAGTCATGCTATCTTCTAGCACATAATCCAGTTTCAAGTGTAGTTTGAATGCCATTCAGTTATCTCAAAGATCATTTGTATTCTTCCAACTGCAAAACTACCTGAATGAGAAACAGGAGAAAAATGCCAGTGTAGTATAAGTTCAGATATTATTAGTAGCAGAGCGTCTACTTTGAAGGAGAGGCACCACCACAAAAAAACTACAATTCCCAGCTGGAGAGAAAAAATTAATTAGATCTCAGTTGCTGAAGAAAATACTGTGCCTGTAGGACAACAGACCTCTAGTCATGGTTTTCAGTTTCCTACTGAGATAATCTTCTAAAAGTTTTTAAAATTAAATGTTCTCTTAATTTCAGTGTATAATCTAACAACAATACTCGTTTGTTTTTTTCTTTTATCAGATCATCCTGGAAAGGGCTTCCAGAACTGACCAATGAAAATGGACAGTATTGCCCTTTTAGCTGTGAAACTCAGGCCTGGTCGATTGGTGTTATCCTTGAAATCCTTTATGACTTGTAAAAGTTTCTTTTGATTGATTTGATGAAACTTCTGTGGTCTTATTATTGGGCATAAATGAACACTTGCTTATACTGCAATGGAAATGTCCTGTTTTGCACAATCACTTAAGCTGTGTCCTGACTTTCAAAGATGCTGAATGCCAGCAGCTCCATGTCCTGTAACTGTGTGGGGCTTGGGTTGTTTTTTGAAAATCAGGCCATGACAATAAAATAAAACTGCAGTGCACGCTTGATGCAGAAACTTTTAGTAAGGAGCAATTTTAAGAATATGCACAAAGTTAATTTTAAGTAGCTTTGGTTTTTTAGACTTTCCAAATCAAAATCTTAATGTAACAAAGTGAGGTCGCTCTTTCCTGAGCTAAAAATAAGTAGCACAGCTCTTATGTTGGTTTTTTTTTTTCTTTGTCTCTTAAAGAGTAAATGGATGTTTTGCAAATGCATGGGGAGTAGACTAACCTATAGCTTCCTGAGTTTGGTATGCTTTGTGCTGTAGCACCATACATTAATGAAGGCATAATATGTTGTCTCTCTGTTGAACTGTATTATGGGGATTTTTTTTGTATGTGTTCAGTTGAACACTCCATTAAGCAACCACAGAAACAAAATTCATGAATACTATAATAAACCAACCTTTGAAGTAATATATAAAATTTTCAAAAACTTTAAACTATTTTGAGAGTTAACTTGAGCAATAATGAGGTAATATCCTATGCTAATTCATTTTTAAATTTATTTAAATACTGTGGGCCATGCAGCAAACCTATTTCTTCATTTAAATCTGTTTTTCACTCTGAGGAATTCATAAGAAACATGTACATGTGCATACAATGCACAGCCTGTACGTTAGGGGAGGCTTAAGACACAGAAGTCAATGTGCTTGACTGTTTGATGAAATTAATATATTGAAGAGGTATGGTCACGTCAGCCCTTTATTCTTAGAAAAATCCTAGGTCTATTGAAGCAGGTGGAAACACTTAACATCAGTGGGAAAAGATACCAGCCTACCACCACAGAAGAGAAGATGAGGTTTCTAGGCCTTTTGAAATTACACCAGTAAGAATAAGCGTGCTACCTCTGTGTGTTGTTCTTTGGGAACTGCATCCAATGAACATGATGCAAAACACATATGTTCGTTCATGTTTGAATACCTGCGTGCCCTTATTGAGTTCAGTTCAGTGTTCCCAAACTGAAGGGTGGTTGACAGAAGTGCAGTTGGTAATTCTCAACTCTCTATTCATGCGATTTTTCCATCTTAGTGCAATAAGCAGGCAGAGAGTGAGGCTGACACCACTTCCCACATCATGGGGGGAGGGACGCAAAACTGATACTGCATTTCTTAATGTTAGACAACATGCTGAAAAAAACCACACAGGATGTAATTATAATGCACTAATAACACATAGGTCAAGGTTTTATTATATTCATATTTTAAAGTTCCCGTACCCTGTCAAAACTACAGTGCAAGTGTGCTGTCTTGTTCAGGGAGATGTGTTACAGATAGATACATTTAAGGGCAAGTTAATAGGCTGAAGATAGATGAATTGTAAGAAGTGGCTATATTCACACTATTTATTTGAAAGGTTAATAAGTATTTGAATTCCCTTGCTGAAGTGTTCAGTACTTAGAAGCTATTATTAGGGAAGGTCTATATTGTACCTCAACTTTTGAGCGTTGGGAAATTTTTATTTTCTCGACACAATGCATGAGAGATGTCATTTGATCAGTTACTGAAATGTCAGCCACAGATTTTTTTTTATGTGCAAGAGGCATATAAAGTATTTTTCATAATGTACTGAACTTTCCAAAATTCTTCATAATGATATTGAGGTTTATGTCCTACTGTATCACTAGCTTTCTACTGTCTTCCTAGATAATTATTTCTTGTTTATTATTTCAAGGTATGTTTTATAGTTCCTATGGTTTAGAAAGCAGGAACAATATTGCAGAATAAATTGTTCTTATTTGATGAAAACATTTTAAAGTTGGCAGTGCAGCTTAAGAGCTATGATTGTTGAAAAAGATTTCCACAAGGTATCAGATTATATACATTGGCAATAACATTCTTTCAGTGTTGGAAAAAAAAAAAAGAAAACATGAGAAATTATTCATCAAAACCTTCCTACGTTGTTACAGATGACTTTCCACTGTTTTGCAAGCTGCACTGCTGGTAGAGACTGCAGATTTGTCACTGCTAGTTTTTTTTTCTAATTTAATAGTAAAATTTTAAAGATAAATCACCACTGTGTACAAAAAAACATATGTTATGGAACTTCTAAACGTGCCTATTTATAATGTTGCTTCTGCACTGATTAGTTGAGCATAGTTTTAGTGACAGATAAATGTTTCAAATAGGAAAAAAACATGTATCATATTGATTGACTTTGCTGTTAAGTAGCAACAAAAGTATGATTTGAGGTTGTAACTGTTGGGGGGGGTGGTGGGGTTTGTGGGTTTTTGTTTTTTGTGTGTGGTTGGTTGTTTTTTTGTTTTTTGGGTTTTTTTTAATCACAAAGCTACTCAACACTTTGTCAAGCCGGACAGTTCAAAAATGAAGAGGGAAGAAAGCAATGCTAAATTTAACACTTACATGAGCTGGTATTCATCTAGATAAACTCTATACCAAAGTCGGCATCCCCTAAAATTAGCTGACTTATGTTGACTGATCCTGAACTGTATTTTCATTCATTAGTATCATTTATATTATACACTCAAAAACTTCTAGTAGTGCAAAGTTATAATCAGTAAAATACGTTTTAGAAATAAACTAATAAGTTTTAGAAATAAACTAAAGAACTTAGTAAGAACTGTGAATCCATTGTGTTCCAGTTGGTGTTTCTTGATCTATATAGTATTGAGACTTTTTCTTCCCCTTCCTCCCAATTGAAATAATGTTGACTGTTACCAGTGTTTGTACAGTTAATAGCTCTTGATTTATTCAAAGATGATTAACTTGAGAATTCAATTAAAATAATGTATCATTCTCGCACTGCATGTTGTAATGTAAAATGGAAAGATGAATTTTACATGTGTCTGTCTAGCACAGCAACAACTGATTTTAGAAAATGTCATTATTCATTTATTTCTGAAATGCACAAAATAAAATTCTTTAATTCAGACAGAGTTAGCCTTTTCACGTGGTTGTTTGGAAAAAAGCCAAACATTAGAGGTGATGCTGCTTGTTCTCTTGGCAATTTTACACACATTGGAGAGATCATGAACTCCAGGTCAAATATTAATAACAAAAAGTGCTAGCAACGATAATCAACTTATTAAAAAAACCACACATAAACTTGAGCCATATACAGAGATTCTTATGTTTGTATCAATGTCAACTGTCTGAGGTGGGTTTGAGTGGGATGGGGTTAGAAGAATTCTGCATGTCCCTTCTGCTATAAATTATTATATAATTATAAGTCATGGTATTGCAGTTTCCCCAAGAGAACGGTTCTAAGGTATACTGATTAACTGTGTATCACTAGGCAATCTGTTATTAGTTAACTTTCTGTGAAAAACTTCTATCACTATAGAGAAGGGATTTCAGTACCCAGCTCTGCTTTGTAAAATCAAAGTCTCACAGCACAGGCGCCTGTGACAGAGAGAACGTGTTTTGCAACTACCCCCTTTCATTGCATGCTTTATAAAATTAGGATTTATTTAATCCTCTATTCAAGCATTTCCTTTAAGAAAGTAATTTCTATTATTCTATTGTATAATACTTTTAATTAAATTTCCTATTGAAAAATTGTTAAGGAAATGTAGAAATGACTGGTCGCTGAGTTGCCAAGGAGCTGGTAACCTCAGAGCTGCCAACTCTGAAACCTCCTGGCACCTCAAGCAGCTAAATCGAGTAATAAATGGATGAAGTGTTAGTGGTGACTGGGCAGGTTTCTGCTGAAAGCTCCTATTGAGATTGCAGATAGCGATCTGGGAAACATCTTCAGTCAGGAAATTTGAGATCTGCCTGTAGGTCACCCTAGAGACAGCTGATCTCATCACCTGCGGAAGGGCTCCCCCTTTCCAGCTGGCTGGGGCGAGGGCGAAGCGGGCTGCCCTGCGGCCTGGGGGGGCTTCCCCGGGGCCGCGGCCCCTGCGCTGGGCGGTGCCCTGAGGCCCATCGCCTCAGCCCCCGGCTGAGCGCCTGCCGGGCGGCGGGAAAGGTGAGGGGCCGGTGAGGGAAACGCCGCGCTGACAGGAGCGGAGCGCGGGTCCGCTTTCCTGCGGAGGGGGCGCAGACTGCCGGGGGCAGGACCGCTTCTTCTGAGGCGGGACGAGCGGGGGTTAGCGCCGTGTGTGTGTGCTCTGAGCCGACGCGCCCGCTCGGGGAGGTGAGGCCTCTGTGTGCCCACGCTCCTCGCCCGCTGGGCCCGGCAGCTGCGGGAGCCGGGTCAGCTCGCTGGCCGCCTTCTCCCTCGGCGGGGCAGAGGGCGGGAAGCTGCGCCCCAGGGCCGGCGTGCGCCTCAGCGGCGGCGTGCGGAGCGGCGCAAGTGGGTGATGATCAGGTTGGTAGAGAGAGAATTAGTCATAACCGTGGGCTCAAACTAGCTTTTAACTGCGTCTGGCATTCATTGCGGCTACTGCGTACTGTGCATTAGTTCACTTTTCAAAGGTTATTTGGGTTACCTTCTGTCCTGGATTCGGCTGGAATAGAATTAATTTTCTTCCTAGTAGCTGGTACAGTGCTGTGTTTTGGATTTAGTATTAGAATAACGTTGATAACACAGGGATGTCTTAGTGTTGCGAAGTGGTGCTTACGCTACTCAGCTTCTCATGCACTGCCAATGAGAAGCTGGGAGGGAGCACAGCTGACCCAAACTGACCAAAGGAATATTCCATACCATATGATGTCATGCTCAGTATATAAACTGGGGGGAGTTGGCCAGGGGCGGGGGGGACCGCTGCTCGGGGACTGGCTGGGCATCAGTTGGCGGGTGGTGAGCAATTGTGGTGTGCATCACTTACTTTGTATATTCTTTTATCATTATTATTTTGCCTTCTCAACCCACGAATTTTACTTTTTCTTTTTTCCCCGATTCTCTTCCCCATCCCACTGGGGAAGCAGGGGGAGTGAGCGAACGGCTGTGTGGTGTTTGGCTGCCTAGCAGGTTAAAACACAACAGTCCTTTTTGGTGCCCAATGTGGAGCACGAAGGGTTGAGATAATGACAGGACTGACCAAAATGTGTTAAAACGAATTTGTTATAAGCATTCATTATATTAGTTTAATTAGTCGCTGGTCGCAATGTTGATTTATTTGCTTTCAAAGTTGTTGTATTTGTTCTCAGAGTTGTGTTATGTAACACCTTACTTGCCATATATACTGTTTATCAGTATTTACGTGCTGTTTATCATCTCTGGGACGTGGATTAAGGTTATCGCTTTGCTGTACTGTGTAACACTGGCTTATGGTATGATAAAATTATTGGTTGTGAGATCGATCTGGTATTTGTAGTTAGACTTACCGTCACATCTGTACTTTGGGAGCCATCCGGTTGCTGGAACTCAACATTATTCTCATACTAAATCCAAAACAGAGCACTGTACCAGCTACTACGATCCTAGCCAAAACCAGGACACCTTTCTGAGCGAACATCTCTTTGTAGGCACAGCCCGTATATCTTCCCCTCCAGCCGCAGGGTAGCGCAGCACCTCATAATTCAAGAGCAACAACTGGCAAAACACAACCCTGCTAGAACGTAATGAGCCAAGTCATTAGGAGAAGTCTCATAAAACTGCGTGAGGAGTTGTTCAACACCAACGGTGGGTGCAGCACCATCCGGAGTAACAAGCGTTCCACTATAGGTGAGCTCCACCTCTGTCAGGAAAATGGGTGAAACTTGCCCTGATTGCAGAAAACTTTTTTTTTTAAAATGTGCCTGTAAATGGTAAGAAGGAAAATGGATTTGATTATGAGGATTTGGGTTGCTGTGCAAACTTCGGAGCTTATGTACCTGTCACTGTAATGTAACAGCATGAGGGAGGGCTCAAACCTGAGAGTTATTCACAGTCTGTGAGACTTACCTGTGCATTTGGTATTTCATAGAAGGTGCTTACTAAATTAAAGCAGAGGCTTCCTAGTTCTGAGTTTTGCATAAAAGTGCAGTTGTCCAAGTGGAGCAATGTCCATTTAAAATGGGGAAAGGGAATGTTGATTTCAAAGCACGAGGAGCATGTACAATCCTGAACAAGGTGCAACTTCTTTATTACTTGTTTTAGTAATCACTGTTTCTCACATGGTCAGATTCCAAAGCAGAATTAGCATGCAAACTTGCCAGCAGTGTGGTGGTAGGAAAATGAACCTGAGAGCAATATACAAAGAAAACTCTGTTCCTGGTGGTTAGTCAGGTGGCACTATTAGCCATCTGTGCTGTTGCAGTCTCTTGAGTTTCTGTAGGCACTTGCACAGTCCTGTGGCCTGTGATGTGTTTGTCTCATTGTGAAATGCCTCCTTGAATCCATTTCTTTCAGAAATCTTTATCTCTTTCTTTGTGATATGTCTGTGTGATCTACAACCTTTCATCCACAGGTGGCTCTTCACCCTGTATAATAATCTGAGAGTACTATACAGATGAAGTTTGGTATCATTGACTATATTTGACAAATAGTAAAATTGTTTACCTCAAGTCATGTAAGCTTATGTAATTTGTGAGACCCAGGAGCACTTCCCTTCTGTGTGCCCATGTGTGTGCCACAGCAATATCTCAGTACAACTTCAGATGGAGATACTATTCTCCCTGAAGTGCCTTTTTGCAATGAGAATGAAAGCTGGCAATGAAAGAAGAGAATTCTGCTGCAGCCTGGCAAGGGTCTTAAGTTGGATGACCCGGGCTCCAAGTACTCATAGAGGTAAGTTCCTCGTATTAAATTTTCTAATAAACATGGAGTCCTATATTTCTGAGTTCTAAGTCTGACTTTGGCAAATAAACTGCAGCCTAATTTTGTGTAGTGATGAGAAACGTAAGATGACGTCTTCTAACCAGTTCTGAAGGAGGAAAGATATTTGCAGTCACTTAGGACTCACAGACTTGTAAGTACAGTTATTATAAAGCATGATGCTCTAAAGTGGGGTTAAATGATAATAGTGGAAGTCTTTTTTTTAAAGTATTTTTAGTGTCACAATCACATATAAAAATTCAGGAAAGCTGAAAGAAAGATTTATTTCTTGCAAGTGACATCTCAAGGGAAAGGTTTCTACAAAATGAACAATCTGTTCTTTTGTGGGATACGTTTAGGAGCTGTTTTTTAAATTTCTTTGTAATTGTTCTTATGGCCCGTGTCTGTAAGGGTCCTACATACAGCCTAGACCTGGAGAGTGCTGCTCTAATAATATGTAACGAAAAATTGGTTCCAAATGCAAAAGTAAGGCTCGCAGCTGCTTGCATAACACCCTGAAGAGTAGCAAAATAATGAGGTAATATTGTCTTAGCAAGAGCCGTCATTGGAGGGCTTTAGTAGGTTAACTATTGTTGAGATGTTTTATAGTATTATGCCTAAGGAGAGTTTGGAGTAGAATTTTGAAATAAGTCAGTATATAAATTTTGTGGATGTGAATGATTGATTTAAACATCATGGGCAACATGTTAGAAAGGATCTTACTTGAATGCATGGTAACCTAGAGACTAGCACTGTAGGCTGGCTGGAGGTGAACATCTCATTAGAAAGTTGGGGTTGGTAGATCGGGTAAGAATAATGCAACTTTTTATCATAGCTGAAAAGTTAACATTTCCAGCTTCATAGCAGAGGGTGGCGCAAGTTTGCCACCTTCCGTTGTTCAGGCTCACGCTAAGACTAGGCTGGGCGATTCAGTTGTCCGGTTCTTCCTTCTGAGGAAGTCTGTGTATTTCTGTACGGCCACACTTGCTTATCGGTGTTTGAATGGCTGAAGTCTCCGTTCCCGCAGGTCAAAATCGTAGTAATGTTTTTAGATGTTTAGAAGATGTTTTGGTAATATATTCCCATATAGGGGAAGAGGAAAGGAATACATCTTGACAGTTTGATGTTTTAAAGTGATAATTGAAGCTAATGAATAGATTTCAGTATTAAAAAGTTCAGGAATCTGTTTATCTGTTTTATTGCAAAGTTCAAGAATCTGTTTATCTCCTAAAGAATGGGAAATGCTAGGATATGAAACCAAGTGTATGTTAGGCATTTATTATTTGTGTTGTAGTTCAGCTAATGATTCTGTAATTGCTCACATTCCTATCTGTCTCCTTATATGTTTTGTTTATGTACAAATAAACTTAATGTGAAAACTGAAAATAATTCTGCCTGGGCAATCTTTCACTATAACTGTGGTTATTTTAACTTAGGTATTTTGTTAGATGGATTTTTTTAATTGCATTCAGCTTGCACACAGCATTTTTCTAGGACAACCAATTGCAAACAGTGAGGCTAAAAATGATGAAACTGTAATTGAAAATTAATAATTTGGGACTCTGGAAAACTGTGTAGTGCTTAGATTTAGTTGCCAGCGTTTGCTTTGAATGTCTTTGTTCTCTTAGAGTATGGAAGATTCATAGGCCTGAGTTTTATGTTGTGATATTGTTAGTTAAAGACAATTGTAAGGCTGTACTCTAGGAATGAAAGCCAGTAATGGAGAAGTCTCGATAAGAATACCAGCAGTAGGAAGAAATCGAGATGGACTTGAGACATGATAAGAAAAAAGAATAAAAAGAGTGATATGAAATGGTAGATCATTTTAAGTGGCTCAGAACAGCTTTATATAAAATACAATACAAAAGAAAAAATAGGGAATCTGTAGCTGAAAAAATGCAGGTGCATCTGTCCTACAGCTTTAAGTTCTAGCCATCAGCTTTATGTGTTTTTAATGGGCTACATTTTCTAGCAGTTATTCCAGTTGCTGAAGGTGGGTGGGAACACCACATTTTCCAGATAATTTTGTAATTTGTAAAGCCTGTAATCAGATCTACTGTGACGGCTATTAAAGAGGTGGTTTTGTTTTCTTGGAATGGCTGTCTGGCTAGTACTGCTCCAGGTCCTCCTCAGGCCTCTGGAGGCCATATTCATACATTGGTACAGTTAGGTTACTCCAGAGTTTTTCCCAAGGCCTCCAGGCACCATTCAGTTAAATTTAAGCACCAGATTCTTTTATCAGCATCAGCTTTTATCAGCTGGATCAGAGTAAATATAGAGTAATTTAATTTTCATGCCGTGAGTAACTGTAGGTTTACTTTTGCATAATTTTGGCTTTAGACAGTTTATACACCTTTACAAACAGCTGTTAAAAGTAGAAATCAAAATTATTAATGCTATAAACTATTGTTTGTTCTAGGGTAGGGAGCCTACACTGTGATTGGATACATTGTCACAACAGGTTCTTTAAAATAGTCATACATAGGGGTTTTTTGCCTTCCTTGCAATAAAAAGACGGTACCTTTGTGGGAATCTAACAGAACAGACTTTAAATTCTGCTGCATTCCCCAAAAGCTGATAGAGTTTTGTACTTTGGATTTATCAAATTGGAGAAAACATTCTCTGCAAGAATATTAAAAGCAAATAAAAGCTAGTTGATAATAAGGTATATGTGTTAGTAGGAGTAGACAGGTGTTCATCTGATTATTTCTGTCATGATTTCAAAGCTGACCTTTGTACAAAAATTCCTTAAAAACATGAAGGGTTTGGAGATTTTGTGCTTGTGTTATTAGAAAGTTTTGTTTTGTCTGTGCTGGAAGATTGACTGGAGAAGTTTGAAAGTTAAGATAGTCAAAAAGTAAATGTTTATTAGTGTAGTAGCTGAGATAAGAAGCCTTCAGTCAGGTAATTAAACCTTTCTTCCAAATTTTAGCACATACTTTTTATCAGTGATGAAGTAGTTGTTCTAAACTGAATGTTGCTGTTAAGTGTCATCCTGCTTCCTATCCTTCTCCCTGATCTCATTTAACATAAAAGGCCCCATTTAATTGCTGGGGGTGGGTGTTTCTATGTCTGCTGCCAGAGTTCAAATTATAAAGCACTTAAATATTTGTTGAGAGGGAGAGCCGCAGTATGGAAGAGAATTTGGAAGAGAGTTTGGAAGAGAATCTCTTGGAAGGCAGAACCTCTCTGTGTTTCAGTACCAGCTTCAGTGCTTCAATTTTAACTTCAGCCTGATTGTCTGGAGAGCAACCTACAACCTACAGTGAATCCTTCAGGAAAGTCGGAGATATGGTGATGGTTAAGGGCAGGATACGAAAGAAAGGGAGAAGGACTTCTATGAGGACACCAAAGAGGGACAAGGAGGATGTTTCCTCAGCTGTGAGTGTTTCAAAGGCAGGAGGCAGGAAGGAAAGGGAGTTCTGGTGTCTTGTGTGGCTGCATGCTGTAGCACAACAAAAATGATGGAGAGGGGGAAGCTGCAGTTTAATGATAGTCTGGGCCTACTGGATGGTCTGTATGACCCTGTCTTTCAGTCTTTTAGGAAGGCAAAAGGAGGAAGCTGTTCAGAGTTGGAGAGATTCTTTGAAAGACAGTGTCTGATGCACTGCAGAGCAAGGATTCAGGAACACTGCCAACATTCTTATTTTTTTCTTCAAATTTTCTTTTGTCATTTTTTGAATAAATGATAATATTTTCTAGGTTGTACCATTTGCCTTGATTTTTCATGGTCCTCTTCTGAATAAATGATCAAATATAATTTAATAGCCTACTGTTCAACAGTATTATTACAAAGGCTTATTATGTCATAGAAGTTTTGAAAAAGAACAGGCATTTTATTTTAATCGTTGTATGTGGGTTTTAACTGTGCAGTAACATCTTAGCTTACCATATTCATGTTGCATAAAAGAAAAACAACACAGTTTCTGTTAGACTAACAAGAGATCTGCTTTTAAATTGTTTTCATGCTACAAAGCCTTTCATCAGATTTTGACAAGTAAATTAGCTTTTAATATTTAACTCTTCAAATGTATCCATTTCGGATTCTGTAATCCTGTATAATATCACTGAAATTATTAAACTGAGGTTGCTTAAACTACCTTATTAATGTTGCATTGAAGTAATTCGCTTTTATCTTTTTTTTTGTAACAGATTAATTCTGAGATGAGGCAGCTGAATGCAAAAAGCAGGGACTTGGGTTACAGTTTATGAGAAACCTTTGCAAAGAAACTTTTTTCAACAATTTGAAAATTTAGATTTAGTTTTTTAATATGGGTAGAAGTTATTGTAGGGGTTTTTTTCCCTAGTTTTGCTTATACTGTAAGCAAATAAAAGAATACTGTTTTCAACAGGAAGCACACCATTCATGCTGGAATAAAATAATTCATGTGTGAGACTCAAGAAAAAATCAGTAAAATGAAGAACAAGAAGAGTGTTCTCAAGTTTTCATGGAGTGTCCATTAACGTATGGGCTGAGGCTGTACAACAAAGGTAATCTGCACTCTGTTACCATGATGTTAATAAATGTACGAATTGAAGAGTCCCTTTGTTGGACATAGCTATCCATGGACTATATTTCCAGATCCTGGAAGATGGAGGAGGAGGAGATGGTGGTGGTCAAAATGTAGTTTGATTTGGAAACAATGCCAACTGCCTGGTTAGATTTGTACTCCTAAGTACATTATGTCCTATTTTTCTGTCTCCCCAACTGCATAGTATGTCCTAGCAGGCATCACAGTCATAGGGTTCTAGTGATATTATACAAAAATGGAATAGTAGTCTGATTAGGAATTCTGGACCACAGAAGGGAAGAGCAACTTGAGGAACTAATTGTAACTATAGATGCATTTCCAAACTTATTTCAATTGCCGTCTGGTTTTCACTTTTGAAAAATAGATACTTTTTTTATATGGAAATCTTGGGGAAAAAAGAACTCCTGCAGAGGCTGAAAAAACATTTTCTACCTGACTGCAGTAAGAATTCTGCATTATTTTGTCAGCCCTATTTCTAAAGCCAGTTGACTATGGTGTCTTAAAGAGGAGACTCAATTTCTCCATCCTTCACTTCACCCTTCTTCAGTATAGCTAAAATACTACTGTGAATTTTACCCAGAAATCATCAAAATCACTGGAAACGTAAGTACTACATTAGATTCTAAGGTTTTACGTGCTTGAACTTCACATCTTAAAGTCTTTTGATGTCATATACAAAAGTAACTCATAATAGTAATTACTATAATAGTAACTTTTGTCTCATAAAGTTAATTCTCAGCGTTCTCTACTTAATTTGCTATAATTATATACTCAATGTACCGCTAATAAATATACTCTTTCAACATGTATATATGTTTGATGTATGTATGTTTTCAAACATGGGTGAAAGCAGTAGAAGTCAAGGATACATTCTTAGCATTTTTTAGTATTAATGCTTTATTAAATATTGTATTACATTACAATTTTGGCGTGAAACTCAGACATGAGGATGCTCTGAAATACTAAACAGTTGTGACAGTAACTAGTACACACCACTCTCACTAGTCTGTTTCCAATGCTAAGAATTTAAGGATTGCTCTGAATTAACTGAAGAGACATTTGCATAGTATGTAGGTCCTAAACCTCCTTTCTTGGAAAATTGTGACTGCTGTACCCTGAGAACTTTTGGTAGTTTCAGGACATGCGGAGGTGGATGACAGCTAGTGCTAGCTGGTTAACACACTTCTTTTGGGAAAGTTTCGATTTTGGTTTCCTGCTCCATCATTTTCACTGCCCTCACCAGTTAATCAGTAATTGTTTTCTGCTGATAATAAGGATGCTGCTAGCCAAACTCCTTCTTAGCTGAACAGGTATCTTCTAAGCAAAGAACCATCGATTTTGCTGCTGCTGTTGGATGTGATCTCTAAATATTGATGCTTCCATTGCTGGTGGTACTATTAACAGAAAAAAACCTCATCTTGTTAACATGTTGATGAGAGGTGACTGGTAGTGGGTAATATTCTTACAGAGTGTCAAGTTCAGCAGAACACAGACATTTAAAAACAGGAAGTCAAGAATTAGTTTCCCGTCCATACAGTGTTAATTCTGCCTGCTCAGATCACTCCCACAGTGTACCAGTAACACTAACATTTGTGCGAGCACTGCACTCATCAGGAGCTGCTTGTATCTGCCCTATCATCAGGACTGTCATAAGAAGGGGAAAGACCTTGAATTCACCCTCCATATGTGCTTGATATGTAATCGTACTGTACATGTGCCAGGGATTATACAGCAGTTTACACTATGCCCAATCTCACAATGCTTTGCAGCAGACCTGAAGGTCCGCTTGTGTACGTGCCTTTAGATTGCACTACCTATAGTTAAATACTTAGTTTTACAGAACACCTTATCTCCTACAATTTACAGCTCCTTTGGTGTCACATCTGTTACATCATATCATGTTTAGGATCAGGAAGCCTCACAGCCTATGCTCATCTCTGACCTAATTGTACACAGCTTTCTATGGGCTCCATTTCAGGCATGATCTCCAAATTGAGTTCTGAAATGTGTCACAAAGGTTTCGAAAAGTCCAGGACAGGTCTTTCTTTGGATCATCATATGGCTTTATATAATGAAACAGCTCAAATATCCATTGAATGCCTTTGGAGACGTTATTCACCGTGCTGCATTCTGTAGAAAATTACATGGTATGTGAGGAACTGATACATGAAAGTTATATCTATATATTACTTTAATGCAGGCTTGAATGGTCTTTTAAAAGATTATTCAATAATTTACATCTTTGGATGTGTAGATCACAGGTTTATAGACTGTGATAAAAACACTCATTTCTATTATTATTACTGAAAGCCACACACTTCTGACTTTTTTTTACTTTCACATTGATGGAAAAAGCATTGGAAATGTGAAAATAAGAGATTCCTTAATGAAGATGAAACTTGTCTTCTGTGAACTTAGATGTGAAGCTGAAAGTATCTGGCTCCTCAGTTAAATCCTGTGGACTACCTAGTTATGAGATGTATGTTCTTCCTCAGCTACTTTTTCTGACCTGAGATGGGTTTGTATTTTCCTTTTTTCCCTTTTCCTATGCTGTTTTTCACTTCTGTTCTCTCTTTATTCCCACTTGTATTACTTCGTTTGAATTAATGTTGAAAGCTATACACAGTGACCTAGATTCAAGTATCTAATTAATATCTTACATGCGGATGTAGATGTGGTTTAACCCTTTTAAAGCAGACACACAAAGGCATATTTATGTATCAGTAGTACAAAGAATAGTATGAGTATGCAGCTATAGCATATAGTATAATGTATTTTCTTGAGTTAGTGCAGAAATTCTCAGTCAGTGCTCTGTGAATCACTGCAGGGTGGTGAATCACTGCCAGGTGGTCCTTAGACATCTGACCTTGAGCTGACTCTCCAAAATATTTTCACTTTCTAAACCTAATTAAAAGATGTATTAAGGATATATATATTCCTGTTTGTCTATAATTACAGTTGCTACAACGATGCTATTCTTTTGTGAAAGGGTGATAAGATGTTAACAAATAGTCTGTCTTTCATACTGTGAATAACATCATACTAAGCTTGAAAGTCTTTAAATTAATGGATTCTAGTAAATGAAGACTTCTCCATAAGAATGGCTACATATTATAATTGCATTCCAATTTATTGCAAAAAATAATGCATTCTGTAAGGAATCCTTTTAATAGATGGAACATCAGATTGGAGGAACTCAAGAAAATTAATTTGCCAGTCCTGATGAGCAGGAACTCTACCTGATCATAGTGATCTGATGGCCCAAAGAAGGCTGGGCTAGACTCTTAGTGCAGAGTGAAAAGACGAAAAAATGCTGGTAGAGGCCTTAAAAGGTATATTTGCCAGACGTGCTACTCACACACTAACTTATTACCCTGGCTTTCTGTATGCCCAGTCACAACAGGTCTAGCACAGCTGTCAGAGACCCTGTACCAACAGCCTTGATGCTCAGCAAGGTCTCTGTGGAACCATCATAACAAAAAAATCCCACTGAAGTAGTAGTGGCCTATGACCTGCACTCAGAGCACAATCCAGCACTATACTAAAAAGCCTGATTTACACTACTTACTACTAAGAGTATTCATCACCATCTTACTACCATTTATCTTCATTAGCTGCAGAACTCTGTGTCATCTTACACCCACTCACAATTGAATCTGATATTTTTGGGTCTTCAAAGTGCTGTGTTTAGCATTAATATAAGTCTACAGGTTGTAGCAAGAGCAGGAATTGGTGCAATATGGAAATCTAATACAGAACATGCTTTTTAAATTTAATGAGAGTACTACTTTGTTAGCGTAAGATCTGGATATGGGCCAACAGTAATAAAGACAACTGAGAAAACATGGATTTGGCATAGGATTTTTTTATGGTAATTAAAACATAGGTGTCAAATTAGGTAGACAACTAAGAGCACTTGTGGTTGGTCTTGGTGATTGTATAAGGTTGTTGAACTGCAACCAAAAGACTGAGATTCGTATGTTTTGGCGTTGTTTTTGGTTTTGTTTTAACCAGATTAGGAAGAACACTAGTTTGCATGAAGTTCTTGCTGCTCTCCCATCTTGTTCAGAATAACACAGTGGTTCTTAAAATAACTTAAGCAGCTTATGTCTGTGCAGCAGACTTTCTTTCCTTTAAAGTACATATCTATTCTGAAACTCTGCTTTTTAGCCATAACCATTTGGGAGCTAAAATATTATTTTACTTGTAAAACTTGAGTCCTGAAATAGTAGCATTACGCTGATACATGCTGATATTTGTTTATTTACGTATGTATATATTTGTATATGCTGATATCATTACACAGATGTAGTGTAACTTCTCCTTGGACTGGAAAGAAAAAAAATAGCTGTAGCATGAAATTATCGTTTGGGTATATAGCATTTAACGGTGAACCTGCCAGAAAACAAAAAAATCTATCTTGTGTTAGCAAGATAGCATTGAGTAACGTTTCTGGGAATGCCAGAGTTCAGTGGTCAGTAGGAACATAAAGCATTAGATCAGAAGTGTCGTGGAGCTCAATTTCCGTTTTTGTCCAAATTATCTTGCATCTCATTGGTATACAGGACTTTCACATTCCATGTGGAGGGCTTTTAAATCTTATATTGTGAGGTTAACACCTAGTGCTGCTTTGCCCTTCCAGTAGAATACTCTGTGGCTCTGACTGTTCCCTCCATTAGAGTCACTCCTTCTCCACCCTGTCCTCTGGCTAAATGGAGGAGTGGATTACTAGGAGAGGAATGTAACACTTCCAATTTGCCATGTAGGTGGTAATTGCTGCATTCCAAAGAGGTTACCACAGCAAAACCCTCACAGATACACCTACCTCAAGTAGAAAGAAAGTATAGCTTCACTTCCAGAGCTTGTTAAAGTTATAAATCATGTTTAGTATGACAGTTAGCACACTTTAACTTAGGTATTTCAACTCTAAGGAAAACCCAAATAAATAGGTATCTTTTTCCTCAAGTGGCCAGCTTCTCACACTAGTTTTCCCTATCAGTCCTAATACAAATTAATTAATATGATCTCAGCCATTTCCTTTTCCTCACCTTCCTATTTTCCATTGCATAACTATAATTATTATTGATTATACCTAATTAGGATTCATTGTGCTTCAAAGACATAATACTTGGTCTCTGCCTCCAAAAGGTGATAATCTTACATTTAAGCTTAACATCATGTGTAATAGCAAGAGACAAGGGGACAATTAGATGGAAGGACAAGAGTTACCACTTCAAAAACACATGATCTTTGCCTTAGTTAACTAGCTAGGTATTTGTAATTAAGTAAACTCTGAGTTCAAAGCATTTTCATGACTAGTATATGGAAGGGAATACTACTAGTGTGAAGCGGTTTATTTATTTATTTCAGAAGAATGTGTTATCTTGAGGGCAGCTGTATTTATCCAACGTATAGAGCACGTGCACTTCACCGGTCTTGTAAACTGAATGGCTTGCGTACACACCAGGGACTCCTTTCTTCCATTTCACGGAAAGGTACCCTATGAATCATGCTTCCCTGTAGACAGCTCTGTTTATATGCCTGTCCCTCACCTGTTGGGAGCTCTTTGTTGCTATGCTCTCTTCAGTTCATTTCTGCATTTTCTTCTATGCTCGGGTCTCTGTGTGCCCCTTATACCCAGGGTTACATGATAATGAAACAGTGATAGGAATTGGACTTCTTTGTATATTCCATTCCCACTGTCCTCCAAAACAGATTCTCCTCCTCAAAATACTAGTTGTGTGTATTCTCATGTTATTACTTCATCTAGGAAGTCACATGTCATTGTTGATATGTCACTCATTTTGCCATACGTTGAATACTACATGGGAGACCAAACTACCTGACAGTCGAGTACATGAGAAACAAAGATTTCGTAGACTAGTAAAAATTATGTCATCTCTGGCTTAGTCTGGTTTGTTAATCAAGCCTCAGGTTTGAAAGTTTTGCCAGAGTGACATGAAAGTTTATAAATTGACTTTGCAAGCCAGGAGATTGGTATAAGCCACAGCTCTCACAGGAAGACCATGTTCTGTCTGATGGAGGAATCAGTGATGTTGTAGAAAAGTGATTAAGAGTGAACAAAAAAAAATAAAGGACAAAAAGGAAAGGTTAAGAGGCCTCAGTAGAAATGTTGTCTTCAGCCTCTAGGTCCTTTGTCTGATATTCTGCTATCTGTAATAAGCAATCTTTGCAAATCAGGCTCTATAGCTACTTGCACTACCAAAGCATGTATGATATATTAGCTGTTCTGAGGCTTTATCCGTTACAAATTTTATCCATTACTGCACTTCTATCTATTGCCATGCAATGGGAATGCCAAAGAGAAGCCACATGCTTTTGTTTTGAGGATGAATTGGTGGGCATTCTGGGGATGACGTTGGTAGGCATTAACAGACTCTATCCCAATCAAACAGTTGGAGACTGGTGAGTATAGGTGTGCCTGAAAACATAGCTTTACTAAATATACTGCACTTGTAACTATTTATTTCAGATATGATTCCAGGCATGCTTAGTATTTTGAAACAAAATGGAAGACATTGTTCCAGCTCTGGGGAGCTGACTATTTATAGAAAGTAAGTTGTTTTTTTCATTTATAGTAGAGAGATTTCAAATTCACCATGAAAAAATGTTAAGAATACTGAACAGAAATTGTTACCTGAGTATTCCTTATAGTGTTAGCTGCTGAAAGAGTGGGACTTCACCTGCTTCTTCCTTTGAAAGTGAAAAGTCTGTGCAACCCTGTTGACATAGCATCATGAGAACACATCCTGCGGTGACTTCTCACTGCTATGCAGAGTGAAAGGAAGGGCTTGGAAAACAGTCAGGGAATACCTTTGAAACTCTCTAGACTCTGATTGACTGACAAGTCCTAAGTGCCAAGACGTTCCAGTCTTGGCACATCTGGAGGAGAGCTTTGAATATTAAACAATAAAGATCAGCTGATTCTACTGGCTGAGAAAGGCCATAGTTAAATAGTTTCTTTGTGGGCTTCTCTTGTACCTTCCAACTCCTTATCGGGATATTAATATATTTGTATTAAGGCTAGAAGCCCCAAGAAGGTGTTCTTGTGTTGAGTATGATGTCATAAGCAGTCATAACCCTTGCTCCAGTAAGCTTACTACTTCTGATCGCAAACATAATTTTTTATTTATTCAATAAGTGTTTTTTTATTTTTACAAATTTAAGCAGTCTAAGTACTTGAAAATGTTAATTCATTATCCAGTGAAATTAAAACCTCTTTAAATTAGTCAGTCTAGTAGGAATTTAGCCCAATAGATACATGCAGCATCTCCAGGTTACCTACTCACTGTAGCTCATCAATAGCCTTCTGCAAAGAAACATGAGAGAAATCTTTCGCTCTGTGTCTGTCACCAAAATCAAACTATTTTTAGATCAATGAATGAAGCAACTTCCAGACTCTAAAATATTTGAAAAGTCATTTACACTTACACAAAATCTGAAAATAGATTACCACCAAAAATTTATTTAACTTACATTTAGAAGATTCCTTCTCGATATGGTATGACAGCTATCTCTTAATAAAAGAAAGAGGAGTGAACAGTTAGTGAGAGATGCTGACTTAGCATAAATAAGGATCTTGTGGATCAGGTAGAATGGGGCATAGTATAGTTGTTGCCAAGGCTAGATGCACTAGAATGAGAGCTCTGAAGGACTTTGAAAAAAGAGGAATAAGATAGATTTTGCTAAAATAAAGAATACAAGTGCTTCAGGAGCAATGTGAAAGTATAATCCTGGTCTGAACTATAGCATTAATATAGGTGCAGCCAGACTTTGCTTAGAATCAGGAGGACTGCCCAAGTCTGAGGTCCAGCTGTCCTATCAGTTGCCTATTCTGGATTACAGTTCACATTCTCAGATTCCATCTTGGATCATTAAAATCTCCTCATTAAATTTTTGCCAGAAGTATTACTTGACAGTGACGCATTTGTTGGGTTTGTCGGACAAATTTTTCAAAATGTTTTTGCTCAGTCTTTGGTATTTGGACTTTTTAATCTACTGTCAACTTTACAAAACATATTTCCTTCATCCAATCCGAGGCAGGCAGTGTAGGTCGTAAGGGAGATTTTCTTCCATTTTCAGGTAAATTCTTCAACTTGTTCAGGACTTCTCAGGACAGGAAAGAAAAGGAGTGTCTTTTTAGGTGGTCACATTCACATTCTTTCTACTGCAATTATCAATAGCTCTTTACTAAATTCTTATTTAATTAAGGTCAAGTTAAGCTACTGATGCTTTTAAGAGTAGGTACACCTTTACGAATCTCCTTGATTTATAAGGCTAAAGATTCTACTGGTGATTGTTTATTTTAAAACAATGAAGCTAGCATAACTAATTTATCAGAAGTAACCAGGTAACAATGATAGCATTGTTCCAAAATCTCTAATGTATGAGCAGGCCTTTTGTGGATGCTGTCTTTCTTGGACTACTCTGTTGTAATTGTTATTTTGTTTCTATATTTTTTTTAAAAAGTCATTGTTATTGTGGTGAGAATGGAATGCTTCTCTGAGAAAGAAGGCCATATCAAAAACATTTTCTTCGGTTATTTTTTCCTCTGTGGTTCCAATTGCTGCATTTGGATGACAAGATCTGCACTGTCATACAGATGATCATTTAGATGGTCATCTTTTAAAAATGTGAAGGCAGATCCTCTAATCTTATACATAGTTCTGAGCATCAAAAATTCTAGAAGTAATCCAATAGTAATTACTGTAAATAAAAAAAAGTCTCTATGTTTGAGTTATGTTTGGCTTAGCTGTGAAAGCTTGGTGAAGATACAGAAAGAAATTGTATTTCCTGACTGACCATTTTATACATTGGTTTTAAAAATATGTCAAATTAGTGTTAGTGTATGATTTCTTGCATAATAATGTTCCTTTGGGTAGTCTAGAAGTAGCTCACAAGCTGAGCATATAAGGAAATTATTGACTGTCAGCAATAGTAAATCTTAACTATGCTAAGATGTATTCGTGCCTAAAACGTGAAAGTAGCTCACATCCAAGAAATAGCTTTAGTTCCAAGTAATTGAGAAATCTTCGTGTATATAAATTAATTAGTTGAGCCACTCAGCAAGGTTTTTTTCTTATGCTGCTTCAAAAAAGGTGAATAAATGGAGATGAAACAATTATTGTTATTTTCAGTTACCAATCTAACTATGTTCAGATATTGGTATGCATCAGACTTCTCATAATCTATCAATACAGAACAAGCATACCATGTGCAGTGCCACTGATCAGTGCCACCTGCCTCTTCCTGTGTCATTTGTGTTCTTCCTCATCATTTTCTTAAAGTACATTTCCTTCATCGCACAACTGTCAAGTGCTTTGGGATGAATTTGTTTTGGAACTGCAAAAATGCCACCCAATCAAACCCTTAGAAATAATTATCACAGGACTGATTTCAGTGTAGCAAGCTGTCTGCAGAAATGATAATAGGCATTGCTCAAGCCTGTCACACCTAACTTCTTGTTTCCCAGGCCATATAAATAAATAGTCGTCTTTGCATATATGAGTGTATCCACACCTCTCCTGTCCCATTATTTCTGAGCAAAGAAGGGTCCTTCATCTAGATTAGCAGATAGATTGAAGCAGACACCCTCCTATTTTCATAACACTAGGTATCATTTTGATATGCTTGCAAGTGGAGAGGATAATTACCATTGCTAGTACTATCAGTGACATTGCTGGTACTGGTTCCCAAGCTTCATTTTAGGAACCTGTTTTTATTCAGTACCAGAAAAAAACAGCTACTTAAAACTTCAGCTCAGATAATGATACATTTTCTCTCACATTCAATTTAACCTTCTATTAATTTTTAGAAATAGTTTTGTTAGAAAAAAATATTCTAAGATATAGCTGTAGATTCTGTACTTTAAAATTTGCTTCTAGTCTTTCCAGTACACTGAACGTGCTCTACAGATAGTTTATGAGTTACAGTCTTGTTAATGAAAATTGCATTAGGCTCTCATATAGTATATGCTATGCTTTTAATTTTCATTCTTCATTAGCACTTCAGTTTTGTAGGATCCACTGGCTTTCTGCATGTCAAGCAAACAATTTCTTGAAAGGTTTCATTTTTTCTCGTTCTAAGCTCCAAAATAATATCAATAGGTCATAGGTCATTAAGCAGGAAGAAACTCAGGTTACTAAGGTGTGTTACCAACTCCTCAACAGTCCAATTCAAAACTAATGCTATCATCTAGAACTTTGGAATGCAGCAAATAATTTGCTTTACTGACTGTTGATGAGCTTGGAAAAAGTTTATGGTCTAGAAGTATCAGTTCAGTGTGAGCTTCTAGAGCACAGAGCCAGGAAGGAGTAGATATCCTTAGGGTGCTGCAAGATCTGTTCCTAAAATTAATTGTAGGGTAAGCCTAATGAAACTGTTCAAAACAGGATATGGTGAAACACAGAGCACTCCCTCGGCTCCCTCACAAATCCCTCCCCGCTCTTTCTATATTCTCTCTCAAAGTACACAGCTGTGGTTAGTTGGAATCAGAGTGCCACTAATGCTAGCTACACTTTCCATTTTAGTTTCTGGGTTGCTGTCGTTATTAAATACTGGAGGCCAAGACTTACATAGATGTGATTTTCATCCATCTCCCATCTTTTTGCTCTTTTTCTGATTTCGGAGACTATCTCAGTTGTTATCCACCATTCATGTTTCCTCAGGTAGAAATTCAGGGTCCTACTGGACCAGTATTTCTTTAGGACTGTGAGGACTAAACCTGCTCCCATGTTGCAATAATAAACTCATGGTTGCACCCTGTTCCAAAGTTTTCACTGTAGTGAAAGATGTCTAGCTTAGCAATGCTGCAGCCTGTGTAGAGTATCTAGGTCTTGTGTTACCCAAAAGTTCAAAAAGCTTTATTTCACAAGATTTCTGATATACAAGAAGAGGGTCAAAAAGGCTCTGATTAAAATAAGAACCTACCTAGATGTTTGTGTCTTGAAGACATTCGAACATACACTTCCTCTTTTAGTGGTAAGTGGAAAATACTGCTCTAATTTACTATTATTAGTATTTCTTAAATATATTAACAGTTCTAAGAAATTGTTAATGGTGTGAAAGGTCTCTCTCAACCACTTACAAGAAGTCCAGTTTGTCATTTCCACAAGCAGCATTGCAGATCAATAGCTGTATCATGGCTAACGTCCTAAGCCAAAGCCAAGGGAATGATAACATTTTGGTCCAATCTCATTTTTGGTGTGAGGGAGTTCTACAGCAGGAGGGTCTCCCCTTTGGCTAGAAAAGCAAAAGCACTGGGATTAGATACAGGATTGCAAATTCAACCATACAAAGCTATGAGGTTTGAAAAATAGTCGTCACTGTTCTCAGTATTTAAAATACAGATGATGTTTTCAATTTTTTTTGCATAACTAGCGTGAAAGAAGGAAGCTGATATTCTTATGTAATCACTTTTCTTCTGGTCCTGAAGAAATTCATTATTGAATCATGAGAATTGACAATGCTGTGTTGGTCAAATTTTTTTTTTTTTTTTTTTTTTTTTTTGGCAAAAGCCTGGTTGGTTGCCTCCAAATGAATTTGCCCAGATTTTCTGTTAGTTTTTTTTCTGCTTTCCACTTCATTTGCATGAAGTTGCCACAGCACACTGAGGAACATGTATATTCTAACTAGCTTGTGTTTCTGTAGTGAGGGAATGAGAATCGAGGTTACCATTAACCAAGAGGCCAGAAAATTTTGTGATGTGTCTCAGCCAGCATCATAATAAATTAAGGGACATCCCAGTTCCCTAGGGCTCCAAGTCATCACCACACAGGTCAGTGTCAGCCCTTGAACTTTGGGTTGCACCCTTACAACAAAGTGGCCCTCTACAATTAAAAGACACTTAAACACTGTCAAAGTATAAATTATAAATGTATAAACTTTAGGTACCTTGCAGCTAACCACATAAACATTACAATTTGACATTTATTATATATATGAATTATAATGAAAGTTAATTTTTATGCTCTGAAATTATAAACTTCCTATAGTTACCCATTAAACATTTAATATTGATACAGGAAGAAGGAGCAAATTTCATTCAGAGAGTAGCTAGGCCGTTGATCATTTTGTTGGTGATCTATGCTTGCTCCTGTAACTGTCTGGACTTATGGGGGGAAAATAGAAAGCTTATGACTTTCAAAGGCCTCTGACTGCTCTTACCAAAAGCTGAATGGGAAAGAGCTACATTTGAAGGTAGTGGTTAGTATTCTTCTCAGTCCTTTAGAACTACTTTAGGGTTGCTCCTGCCTTCTTAGCAAGGCACAAGAGTTTGTGCAATTTAAGAGCTCCACAGTCTGGGCACAGTAGTTTCTGTAGCTGTGTGGTGTGGCATTGTATGTCCTTTATAATTTCACACAGTTCAAATTAGATGGAAAGAGAATCAACCAGGGAGTTTCAGAATGAGCTGGGCATGATATACAATATTATACCCTTTTTTTCCACCCATATAGCCAAATACATATCAAGAGCAAGATTCAGGGGAAAATAAGTAATCTGTAACTTCTTCCTTTAGTGTTTTAAATGCCTCTTCACATTTTCCTGAATTTTATTAATTCCTGATTTTCATGAACTTGTCATACACATTCTTCTTCTTAACACTTTTTTTGAAGAGTAGTTTATTTTTACTATTTTTCACATACCAACTGTATGGTACCTTGTCACTGTACAATCCTTCAGTGAGCATTTCAGTAGAAGAAATAGGCCAAATTTTAATACTCTCGACCTTGCCCATTCCAGTTTATCCAGTCCCAGCTGTACATCTTCTAATGCTTACCTTAGTCATGCCAAGCTCACATTTTTCTCCACTGAGTGTTAGGTCGTGCTGGCAGACACTGCCTTCGGTGTTAAAAGTAGGGCTCATTCTCAGTTGTAAATCTCTGAGTTGTTATAAGATTTGTACAGACTTGTCAGTGATGTCAGCTTATACAGTGTAGTTACTGCATTCCTTTTGTTGCAAGCAAATATTTGGAACTTACATGCCCTGATTTAATTTTAAAACCACAGATTCTAGAGTATAAACACGTACTAGTAAAGCCCCAGCTTTAGTGGATGATCAGTTTTAGGTGTTGGGTAGGCCTTGTCACACAGTACATCTATTTTTAGGCAATCTGCAAAACAGGTGAATCCTTCTTGTTTTAAAATTTGTAGTAAAGTTAATCCAAGAGTTTTCAGAGGTTTAATGCTGTCTCCTGTAGTATATCTGCTATGGTTTGTCTTGCAAAAGCCTGTATTGAGCACTTTAGAAGACGTACATATTAAAATGATTCTTGTCGCAAAGGCTTACCAGAGCACAGGAACAGGCAGAAAACAGTAAGAGAACAGGATCGGTCCATTCAGGTATTCCTACATCTAATTTGTAACCTTAACATAATAATTCATAATTTGTCATCTACTTAATGTACTGCTACTAACAGAATTTGCATTATGCAGATACTGTCAAGCAGAAACAACCACAGTGGTCCTATGTTACAAATTCCTATTTCAACACTCATTTGTAATTGAGTTTTTGAAAATTGCTATAGTAAATGGTAAATTTTTCTTCTTTTCGGGACTTCGACTAATTATTTCGTGTGTTTCCTGAGGTGCTGGTTCTAGAATGAATATTTGAACGTGTTGACCCACTATATGACCACTTATATATCTTAACTGGTCTTTTGTTTTACTTGGGTTGACATGAATCAAGTCATTTGGTGATGGAACTCAAAAGTGCAGCTACCTGCAAATCTATTTCAATGACGTCTTTTGGCTCCACTCAGAATTGCTCACTTTCCAACGATACAGCACTTCAATAGGCACTAGTGTGATGCTGTGGAATCTCTTGATCTTTAAGATATGAAACCATGAAATGTGACTTAGGTGTGAGAGGATCCTTATTCAGCTGTGTTGCTGTGGAGAGGTTGCAAAATGGTGTAATGAAGTCTTAAAAATTGGTTAGCTACTAGCTGCCCTGTGTTTGACAGAAAAACATGTCAACAATATGACAGAACTGAATACGTAAAGATGTCGGGTTTTTTTCTGAAATATGGATCTCCTGTGGACAGATAATGTTTCCTAGAGAAAATTCATTTAAATTCATAAAGCATTGTGAATTGAATGGATTAGATAGGACCAATGCTACAGTTTCTGGTGCCACTACCATTAGAAGACTTTATTTGTGCTATGATTGTAATAACATTCCTAGTAATCCCATGAAAGCCATGCCTTACCTTTGAGAATGTGTTGTGTAGACAGTGATACAAGAATAGCTTTCTCTGTCTCATATATACTGTTTTCTCTATTACATAATGCTGTTCTAATTCCTTGTTATTTACTAACATGCATTTGGTGAAAGTGAATGTTTGATTAAGTTCCTTTTTCAAGTAAAAAGGTGGCTTGTTATTTCCTGTAGTCAAGGTACTGGGTGCGATATCAATAATTTTTTAAGATATCAGTAGTGGGGTATTAGGTATTTACAAACAGGGTATATAAACAGCTATATTTACTTCAGGTGATCTTTTAATTTAAAGAGGAAATCAACACACGTTCATTGACATTTAACCAACATTAAAACATCACAGAGGATTTAGGTGCCCAGTATTAATCCTTTATAACAAATGAAATGAGAATTGCTGTGGTGGAAGCAGAAGCATCAGTTTCAAGTTGTTGCCCAAAAATAAGTTACCAGTCATTTTGTCAGCATGAGTTGTTTGAGGTTGTAGGAGACAGTCACGACATTTTTAATGTTATGCTGGCCAAGAGCACTATAGAAGAGTATTTGATGTCATGCCCTCTTCTCAATTAATGGAATATAAACCTAAAAAAAACTAAAACCAGGAATTATTGATGAGAAGGAGGGAGATAATGGGACACTGGAGAGAGGTGAGGCTTTGGGAAGTTAGAACTGCTGAATATGTGTGCCTAACATTAGGTACCTACATCCATAGAGAAGTTCCAAAAAAGGTTATGTGGTTTTTTTTAGAGATTCTAAGCATGTGTGGTTTCCACTGACTGAATGAATTAGATCTATTTTTTCACAAATGCGTTCAGAATCTGTAGCTGCATTCCCATCTAAAAGTATGTGAATGCCAGATACATTAGTTCAAGACCCATCATTTTCTAGAATATCAGAGGAAAAATCAACAAGGAACTAATATCTCTGCTACTGTCTGTGACTCTGATCTGTCACATGGTGGGATGTACTAGTCTGTAGCAGATTTTAAAGCCCGTAGGCATGTTTCTAAACCTTTTGTAGGCTGATGCTTGCAGTTAGATTCTAAGACTAGAGAAAGGATGTGTCATTCTCTAAAGAAGGTATCTCTTTCCACAGACTTACAGGGTGTTAACAGTTTTTCTTGACTTTGGGGTCCAGACAGTATGCATAGGTACCACAAGTGAAGTAAAACACAAATTTCTCAGTAAGTGACTCACTTGATTAGCCAGGCTTGTCTGTGTAATGCAGAATTGGGATATTGATGTTACAAAGTGACTCTCCTAAAACTGTCCCACCAAACATAATCATGCTATTATTGTTTACTCTGACAGCAGCTTCCTTCCATCCAAGGAGCTCAGCACATTTCACAACCATTAAGCCTCCCAATGAAATAGTTAAATATCATTATCCCAATTTCTAGATGAGGCATATAGAGATTAATGACTTGCTAGAGTCACACAGGAAATTTGTGACAGAGCAAGGAATAGATGGCAGCTCCCCCAGCTCCCATGCCTATTATTTGTTTAGAAAATTACTCTTTCTGTCCCCAAAGAAAAGGCACTCCTGGTTTTGGAGCAGCACTACTAATGTGTGAACTGAAAAGGTAGATTACTGAACCAGTAAAAGAAAAAACCAAGAGCAGCTCTGCTTCTTTTCTATCAATATAATGGAGGAACTGAGCTATTATTGGTATAGGATTGCTTTTAAGAAGAGACAGGTTAGAAAGAATGCAAGAATCCTAGACCTGAATTTGAAGAAGGTGAGGGAGGGGAGGGGAAGGGGGATTTCAGCAGTTTGATGCAGCACCAGAAATCTCGTATGACCAGCATAGAAGAAACAGCTGTTAATCTGGTCTTGAGTCTTGAACATACTGATTCTTTCTTGGGCTTCTTGATTTGGCTGGAGCTGAACCTCAGCATTTTTGTTTAAACTGAACAAAAGGCAGTGTTCACTGTGTGGGTCACAGGGGATGATGGTGTTGTTTTCTCCTCCCCAGTGTGTGAAAAAGGCACAGATCACTTCTGTGGCCCATATATATCTCCATGTTAATTCCTTTTCTATGTATGAAGAGGCCCATATTTAATTGCCAACTCACGGACTATGTCCAGTTTCTCAATCTAGAGTTTCACGCAGATAAGAGAGTAATGTTTTTCTGTTTCCCTGTCCAACATAGCAAACTTCTCTTTATGGGTTAACAACAATCTCCCCAAATTCACATTGACTTTTTTTTTTTACTTCACAGAGTTGGTTGCTCTATTTATTGACTGCCATGTTGATCTTACAAAAAGACCGGCATTCAGTGGAAAGACTGTTTCCTAAGATGCATATGAAATGCAAATTAACATAATGTAAGTTAAAGTAAATTAAATTACAAAAGGTGTTTGTGCTATAAGGGTCTTCTGAAATTTCAAAGTGTATAATTTAGCAAACTATTAAACAGTAAAAAGAAAAGAACATTCCATTGTTATGTGCACAAAGTAGAGCTTTGAAACAAAAGATTCGGGGTGTTTGTTCAAATTCAGCAACAGAAAAATTAAAGTGAGGAAGATAAGAAGAAATTTCTTAAGTTAAGACAAAGTTTGGGCAACTGAAGATCTAAGACGAAGCTCAGGTTTCTGCTTTACCAGCAAGAAGAAAGGGACATGATGTGCACTTAAGTTTTTCATCACCCAAAGACATCGCCCAAACTAAGTACACTAACTATCCTGATACACAAACACACAATGAAATAATATTATGTGAAATGCATCACATAAATGCTTACATATAAAAATACATCAGAGATTTTGGTTGGAAAGTTACTGTAAAAGTGAAATACATGTGGGGTTTAATTTTTTAAGATTATTCTTGCTACTTTTTACTATAAGGGTTATATACTTAGAGATTTCCATTTGTAGTATAACAGTGTTTATAATACAGGAGGTATTATGCTATTCGTGATTTGACTGTATGCGTATATATATACACACATAGTATGACGTGAATTGTATGAAACTTTGAGCTGATTTGTATTGTGTAGAGAAGGAAGGTGCATTTCAGGAGTAGAAATTGGGAGGTTTGTGTCCTGTGTGTGTTCTGAGAGAAATACCTATGTATCTTTGAAAATAATTACTGCATGTATTTATTGTGTGGTCTATTTGTGCAATATTATCCTGCCTAGCTACATAGTTTTAAATTAGAGGAGTCCCTTAGGAGGAATTCCTGGAAGAAGTGAAAATAAAGTAGAATGCTGGAGATAATCGGGAGTCCTAAATGAACAGCAGGAAAGCTATTAAATGGGGTTCATGCTCAGCCTGACTCTGACTCTGACCAGTCAAGGTTAGGGTGGAAGATGATACTTATGAAATCTTAAAGATGCTGGCCTACGCAGAGAAAGGGGCTGAGTGAACTTTTCAGGGAGTGTCACTGAGTGCTGACAAGGACTGACGCATACCATTAGTGGCAGCAGACTTTCTATATGACCTTGGCCGAGTCACTTAATCCTTCTGTGACTTGGCTTCCTCATCTGCAGAATGAGGTACAAATAATAATACTTCCCTACCTCACAAGGAGATGTGGGGATTATTTCATTACTGTTTGCAAGGTGTGTTCAGAGACAAAAGATGCAGTGGAAGTGTTATTATTTATTGCTGGAACGCTGTACAGTATCAAATGCCTTGTTGATCGTGTCCTGGAAAATATATTGTTAACTGGCTATTGCTTGGGAATCTGATATTATTAGAAACCCCATGAGCCCATCATACTTTCCCTCTTTCTGCTGCTTCATTTATGCTCTTGTATTCAAGTACTTGTGCACATGTTGTTAGGCAAAATTATACAACCTCTCTGCCTATCAAAAAAGTATGCCTCTTTCTGTGATGGCTGCTTTTTGACCTCTGTAATGATGAACCTGAGACCCTCCCCCCAAAGCTACAATCACATTCTCTTACCTAGGAACATCCTGTATAGATTGACATAAAGATAAGTAATAAACTTCCTTTAGTTACAGTTTCAAAGAAGTGGACCCCAAGTGTTTAAGTTGATTTTGAAATCCAAAGGAATGTCCACTAGTGTAAGCATCTCCCTCTTGGCCTAGGAGATTGAAAGAAACTCTTATAAGCTGCAGCTCTATGTTTATTAATATCAGATCTGTGCATTGTCTGATCACATAGTAGTGCAGATTTCATGGGTGTCAGTTATGGACATGCAACAGCATTTGTTTCAAATTAGCCAAAACTCAATTAGCCTAAGCAGTCAAAATTTTTGAATGAATGAGAGTGCATCAGCAAAGTGAATTTATACCAGTCAGTTTTTGTATCATGTAGCTATAGTATTTTTGACCCTGTACTGTCGGATTGGTAGACACTCTAAAGCTAAACTTACATTACTGAACCCTAGCTGCTCACTCATGAGTGGACCACACATGCATATATATGCATTGCATTAACTCCACTATACAGGTGAATCCTCTAGGCCACAGGGATTTACAAATAGCCTGTAAACATATTTCAACTGTGCTTGAAGTATTCTGGATCCATAGGTACAAATTACATACAAAGAGAATTTTTCAGTAATACCAGTAGGTGGTATGTGTAAGAGAGACCATTTAGCTTCTCTGTGACTGTGAAAACAATGACTTTTGATTGTTAATATTAAGGCTCCAGGTTTCTTTTGGACTGCATATCTCAGTAGTGGGATCCCTCTCTATAATGTCTTCCATTCCATGAACAGATGTTTACATTTACTTAAATCTGAATATAGAGTCTGTTAAATCACTAACAAATGCTAGTCACTGTGGCTTATATGAAGTATTGCGTATGTTTGCAGCCACACCCAAGCATTCACCTTAAAAGCACATAGGGACAATACTATTTGTTAGCTTGCACAATGCATGAGATAAGATGACGCAATGTTCATATGTCATTGCTGTTGTATGTGCTGTTCATGTCAGGTGTTTCTCCTGAGCAGCATGTAAGTGAATGGCATCGATAAGCTATGCACAATCTTTTTCGCCCTCATCTCCACTGTGGCAAAAAAGTTCAGTAGAAGTAATCCATTTAATTAGTCCCTTTCTACTCTTTTGTAGTCAAGTCAAACCTTTTTTTGCTCACTAATTCTCATGTAAGGCTCCCAGTGACATCATCTAACTAGGACTTTCGGGGTGTGGACCATTGTTGTTATTTATAGAGTACCAGACTTACACTAATGTTGGCAGGGTTTAAATCAGACAAGAAAAGTGCTAACATGAGCAAAGACATGAAATTAAAGACAACAAGGAGTTGAAAATTTTTAATATGTGAGAAAGGATAAATTTCGTATCTTCTTTTTTTCTAGAAAAATGTGTAAATTACAGGTTTGCTGAATTATCAGACAGTTACACATTTATTGAGAGTACATTTAATATATTTCCTTAAGAGTGCAAAATATGTAATATTACTATGTAAATTTTAGTTCGCTCTTCCAATGTACTATTTTAATGTAATATTATTTTTCTGAAGAACAACACTATACTTAGTTATAGCTAGAGCTATTTTGAGCTGTAAGTAATTCTACTGTATTATATGTTGTTGTATTTTTAAGAAGGGAATATAATTATTGAACGTAGGAAGCATAATGTTCCTTTATAAATAAAAAATGTGGCAAAACTTAAATGCCTTGGAAATAGGATATAAATATTGACATGCTAGTATAAGGCAGAAGAAATACTGTTTTTGAAGGAAAAGTAAATAAATATATGTCTTCATATAATCATTATGATACAATTCACATAGCCTATTAAGAATCCTCATGACTAAATTTAGACTAGAATGTGTTTCAAAATAACTTCAGTTGAGTACTTTCAAATTACAGAAAGTATGCTGAAGGATTGCAGCAATGATAACATCCTCTTAATAGCACTAATACTGTACCCTGAGCAAACCACTTTCATTTGGAGATGAAATGTAGGATATTAGAAATTTCTTGTGATTGTTAAAGTAGGTGTCAGGAAAGCAAATTTTATTTTTAACATTTATAGGAGTTTTTCTTGGCCTTCCCTCTTTGAGCAAGGAGGAAACAAAGAAAAGGACCTGGAGAGCTTGGGAGGGCAGCTGGCACTTAAGAGGAGGCAAGGATGTTCCGTAATAATTGTTTTCTTTGTCAGAATTATGGAAAATAGTGTTTGGAAGAAATAAAGTTTCTTTCTTTCCCTTCCCTCTCACTTTTATTGTTTCATAGAGTCAGTTTGGAGTACTCAACAAAAGATGTATATGATTATAATCTCACCTCTTCATATCCGTAAGACCACTTCTTAGCACATTTTCTCTGAAATAATTTTGGAATGGTTACTGTTTTATCATTTATTGTCTCCCAGCACCTGAGGTATCCAAGCAAATAGTTTGTCAATTCTCCTGCAAAGTCCAAGACTCAGTGGTATATCAATACTGCATACTGGAAACATCAAAGCAGTTTGATAAGGATACCAGACCCTGATAAAAATAACCCTCACATCTTTTATCTTGTTATTTGTGTGTATATGTTGACATTAGCTGAAGCTTTGTTATGCTTTCTAGCATTTCCAGTTGCAATGTAAGTTACCAGATCAAAAATAATCTTTGGCTCAGAAGTTGCAGAGAGAAAGCCGAAGGCTGTTGAGAGTCGTGAAGGCAGTTGGAGGTCTTAACGTCAGTGAGGAAAAAGGAGACAGGCTGCATGGTCTGGTTTGGTTTAAACAGCTTTTTTAGTAGAAACAAAATATTTCTAGAAAACTCTGCCAGGGTTTGCAGTCCTTTATTCAAGAAGATACTCTTTTGCTTAAGTGAGTAGCTGGCTTCCCCTTTGTCCACCATGTATCCTTTAAAATTTTCACCTGCTGCCCAGTAGGGATTCCGTTCCTTTCAGTGTTCTGGACTCTGGCTTCTCTCCCATGTTCCCTGGCTTGTTCCTAAAATGAATTGACTCACCTTTGGTGGCATAAGTCTAATGTGATTATTTTAAAAAAAGACCAGCTAACTCTATATGGGCTACCGTACAATCAGAGATCTAAGAAAAAAAAAAAAAAGAAAAGTGGCTAAGGTTCCCACAGGAATATGCATTGAATGCATTCCAAGCACCAGGGAAGTCCATGTGCCTACAGCGTAGGGCTGATCTGCACTTGCACAGTAGTTTCAGTACATAGCAAACTTTGTAATCATGGTTTCACCAGAGTCAGGAATTCACCACTAGTTCAGTTGGTACTTAATTTATGATCTCAAAATTGTCCTTTCAAGTGTGGAGACCTGAAAAACACTTTTTTTTAACTGGCAATTCTGGAGTACAGATAAATTAATACTGAATCAATGTCCTATGTTTGATTCAGTGGAAATACTGTTCCTTTGAAATAAACCGCAAGCAATATGTTGTGTAAGAGCTGGGACAGCAGGTTTACAACTCTCATATTGTAAACTGATGGTCTGAGTCTTTACCAGCTTATACAATATAGTATTTTATTAGTGTTACAGCCAACATAAGCATATTGCTTGTCTTATCTATGCTTCTTTATAACCACAATATTACCGAGATTACAGCAATTCATTGCCTGACATTTATGTATCTGCCTGTCAAACCAAATATTCATGGAATACTCATTGCTGCTCAGAGTAGCCTGGAGTAACAGTTCTGATCCCTCTGGTTACCTCTCAGTATCTCCTGGCTGGTAGTGAAGGAGGTCTTGCGTATATGCATTTGTAAGATCCCATCTCTTTGTTTATGTGTTTCTAGTGCAATCTGTTGACATTCATTTATTTGACAGTGTTGCCAGTATGCTATTGCATTTGTGGTGTGTAGCGTGCATTTTCATTACTATTTATAACATTGGTATCAATGGTAAGTTTGGTGGTACAGTAAGAGAAGGAAGATTATGATCTCTTCCCCAATGGATAGTAGCAGATAGGAAGTATGTCTTTCATAATGGAATAATGTAAATAAAATGCTACTCATTAATTAAAGGTGATTAACTGAAAGAGAATACAGTTAGTTAAATATGCTAAATCCTAAAAATAGGTAATATTCTTAAAATAGTATCAGCATTTTGAATTTTAAGTACATTTTAAATGCACAAACATCAAGAAGTTGAAGAAGTTTCTTGTGAACAGTCTTTGGTTTCCTGATATTCCCTGGTTAAATAGAAATGTCTGTCATATTGTTAAGGTCCTTGAATAAATCCAGAGGAGGGCAACAAAGCTGGTGAAAGGGCTGGAAGGAATGTCCTATGAGGAGCAGCTAAGGAGTTTGGGTTTGTCTGGTTTGGAGAAAAGGAGGCTGAGGAGCAACCTCATTGCTCTTTCCAGCTTCCTGAGGAGGGGAAGTGGAGAGGGAGGTGCTGGTCTCTTCTCCCTGGTATCCAGTGATAGGACGCATGGGAATAGTTCAAAGCTGTGCCAGGGGAGGTTCAGACTTGACATTAGGCAGCATTTCTTTACCGAGAGGGTGGTCAAACACTGGAACAGGTTTCCTAGAGAGGTGGTCGATGTCCCAAACCTGTCGGTGTTTAAGAGGCATTTGGACAATGCCCTTAATAACATGCTTTGACTTTTGGTCAGCCTTGAATTGGTCAGGCAGTTGGACTAGATAGATGATTGTAGGTCCCTTCCAACTGAAAATATTCTATTCTCTGCTATGCTATTGTATATGTCATCCAGCTTTTGGACTTCTCCCAATCTTCAGCAGAGACCTTGTGAAAATGCTTCTGAAGAGAAAAAAAAAATGTTTTGTTTTTAATGCAGGTCAGATGCAATAATTTCAGATCCTTCCCACAAGGTACATGAGATAAAACAGCCTCATTAACTCTTTGCTCTGAGAAAATGCTTGGTAGTATTACACTGATTGGAATTTTCCATGTGTTTTCCAACTGTAAGAAAAGAGTAAAACAGTGAAAAACTAGCAGCAGAATACTCTGAGGTCAAATTAAACAGACTAGTGTAGAATATTTTACCGGAATTGTTCGTGAAATAGTAGTAAGCCTTTTGTATCGCATAATTCTGTAGATTTTAGTCAACATACCAGTTTAGGCTATCAACCTTCAGAAACCTTTCCTAATCCCAGATCCCTAGGTAAAGGTCAGAGGGGGCATGATTCACCTGTGAGGAGTGTGTGTTGTCATCGCCCCAGCTGGGCAGGAGAGTCCCACCTGTGGTGTCCTAATTTCCACGGCAGAAGCATGGTTGGCCCTGATTGGCCACGCTGGCTCCCCGCCTCGCTGCGGATTGGACAAGCCTTCCGCCTCCTCTCTCTCATCTTGCTGGGGCACCTGCACAGCCCGGCTGCACTCTTCCGCACTGACCATAGAGGGACCGGAGGATGCCCACGCATCAGCACTTGGTCGATAAGGTGTGTTGTTGGGGATGTGGTGGACAGGGTGCATGCTAACTGGTGGTATTTATTCTCAAAGGCTAAAGAGTAAGTCTGTGGCTCATCAAGAGCGTTCAGGAGGAGCAAAGAAAGGAGAAAAATACTCATAAAGAATGGGATTAGAAAGGGGTATACAGGACTGAGTCTTAAACTGTTGGCAGGATGGACTTGCCAGGACTGTGTTTTTCAAATTACAGAAAAGTATTTAACATATTAATTAAATGCTCTATATTTAAAGGCTTTTAAAACAACTTCTGTCTCTATTCAGAAGTTTGCCCAAGGCTCTGGAGAAGCAAACCACCAAAGTGTCTGTTCCTGAGTCCACTAGACTTTGAACACAGTAGCTAACTAACTAGCATCCAGAGATTTAATTGTTGGCCTGAAGTGGTATCAGACTAAGTGTGGAAGAGGATTCTTAAGGTAGCAGCTCAGGTACTCCAAAGATGAGAGCCATATAGGCTCGTAGGAAGAAGGAATTGTATCTGTGATAAAAAAAGAATTAGAATTTTTCCATCAGATGAAGGAACTGAGGATACAGTTAATTTTTCATAATTATATCCAATTAGAAGCTTGCAAATAATATTTATTTGCCAGAATTCCCTATGCTTCTATTTTATAAATATTTGCTTTTAGTTTCTTTACATTTTTCATGGAGAAAAGGTAAATTTGTGATGCAAGGTAACATGATTGCATTGAATATGCATTGGAACTTGCGTTCCATGGAAATTATTTTCTGCTTCTGCCTCAAGTCTGGACTTGGAATTTTGTAAGATGCTAATATATCTCTCTTCCCCATCTAAAACCTAGTTCTAAAGGATGGCATGATGAGACTCTTAGGATAGCTGTTGAACTGTTAAATCACAGAGCTGATGCAAAGAGAGGACATCTCAGCCGTGTTTCAACTTGTTGTGCTTGTGTTTCTGGCTCTCTTCTAGCCAGAAAAAGAGGAAAGGAAATTTCAGAGTGGTTTTCCTTCATGGCAGAGTGCAGCTCCAGACAATTTTCCAGTCCCAGCTGAACTAGCGCTAAGGACTCTGTGCTTTGAAATAGAACATCTAATTAGAAACAAATTTTTTTTCCATCTCTCCATGAGTCGGACAAAGATTTCAACAACACATAGACTGGTTCATATTAAATCACTGTTTACCACATCTGTTAATATAATAGCACCTACATGCTGTATTTAAAATTTAATTAGAGGTGGGCTATGTCAAAATCGTCACAAGAGCTTGGATAACCACACCCAGCGTACTGATACCAAAACGTAATGCTTACCAGGATCCCATTTAAGTGACATTTTCCTGAGACTTTTGGGAGGGATAGTCTTCATCTGCTTTAAAGACATGATAACTTGCATATATAGCTTTCCTGATTGCTGCACTTAACTGGTTGTGACACCATGCAAACCTTCATCATCTTGCTATAGGAAATCTTTCAACACTTCACAGTCACCTGTTTTATTATCTGTTGACTCAGTGGCTTTTTAAAAAAGTTGTTTAAGTGCATGGGTGTTTGGAATTGTGTTCCGAAGTTTTTTCCCCCTGCTTCCAGATGCTTCTGTTACTTATTTCATTACCGCATACAAACCAGAATAGTCTTATGCATTTGTGCACAAATTAAGATACACAGGTAGATGATACAAATTGAACATATCTCTTACGTTGTGTTTGAAATGCTTTAAAAAATCTCAAGTAAATATCTCCATTCTTTCTGTTACAGCTTATTATATCACACAAGGCAATCCTGTAGAGACAGGCATGAAAAATAGCATTATTAAATACTTGTTGTGATTTAACAGTTGTATCAGCATTTTTGTAACTGGAACAGTGAGATATTTATAAGATGTAATGGCCTTACAAATCATGTGGTGCCACGGTTGAATATTTAGACTTTGAACATGGGCCATAAAATCTGGTATTAAACACCTGAGAATACTCCTGGGAAGTGTTTCCTTTCTTTCTTGGAAACAGTTTACTATCAGTATCAGTACTACGAGCGAATTATAAAGAAAATACATTTTCTTTCCACTGACAATCCTTGAAGACTGGACTTTTCAGTCCTGCCTCTTAGTTATTTTTATGAATTTCTGTACTGGCTATAATTTATTCTTAACCCATAGGAAGCATGCACTAACAATTTAGTATTTTTAAATTGTTTAGAAGTTCCAAAGGACTTTGCAGAAGTCTTTTGTTAAGTCCTCCAGGAAGCAAATATTTTGAAAAACTTCTAAAAGTTCTCCAGGGCATTTAACAATAGATTTCTTGTCTGTCTCTTGGAAAGTGGGAGTAGGCAAAGCAGTCAAAAGAGGGCATACTGGTCATGGTTATATCTACAAAAAGCAGTCTGAGAGACCAAGGATTGTGTCTTAGTTCTTGAATAATGAAGGAGCTAAGCTAAATCTGCCAGCTCAACAAAAAGGAAGTTTGTTTACAGCCTTTTCTAGTGCAAAGCCATAATGCAGCAGACATGGCTGTTAATGGGTTGCTGTCATGTAACCAAACAATTTAAACTTCCATTAATAATTCAGTATTTTAAAATGGAAATATTTGTGTTACTTATTGCACTGCTCTGCTAGTGCATATAGGTATTTTATTTTAATTTATTGTCTTCAAAATACATTAATGCAATGAAAGCCCAGCTTTCTAGGCTTGTTCTGTTTCCTACCCTGGAGAAAAGCAGATATTTGTCAAACATGGCAAGTACTAAAAAGAAGTTACTATAAACTATATTGTCTTTTTGTTCTACAGATGAGGAGACACTACTGCTCTGTTTTTTTGTTCTGTGGGATATTTTTGCCCAGAATCCTTGGTTTTCCACAGACAAATACCTCAATTGATTGTGATTCTTTGTTACCAAACTATGAAGCTGAACCACAGACATCTGCACCACCATATCTTATTACTGTATCTTTTGACAACTTTGAGCCAGGAAATGAAATCCAAGGTAAATAATCTGAATGACATAAAATCTTTATCTGTGTCTCCCAGTCTTCACCAAAATTTCCCCATTTCCCCCTCAGTCTAGTTAAATTCATTTTTCAATTTCAATCTTGTTCATCTATACCTGAGATACTAATCTTTTTTTGAAATTTTTTATATATATATGTATGTATATATTTGTATAACTGAAAATATATTATCTCTTTTTTTCTTTTCCGTATCTGATAAATAGATCTTAACTTTATGCTATAATTTTTGTGACAAAATTAAAATGAAATGGGACTGCTGGCCAAACTGGACTAATAATTAGTTGCTCTTTAACTTTGTATTTGAGTATTTGCTGCTGTATCAGGCCTCTGCAATACAAAGGGATCCTACTCATTAGATGTTCACATGCTGTCATCTTACAGGAAAATAAAATTTCAGGATGCAGTATAAGACAACTCAAGAGTGAGACATTTTGAGTCATCCTTCTAAGAGCTGCATCCCAGATTTTATCAAATTGTAGGAGGTGGAGCTATTGTGGCTTAAACCACCTTTTTATCTTCCTAATCCCAAATTGCTCTCTGGATGGAACGCCTTGACAGCCTTGTTTCTCCACACTATGATGCCATCTCATGGTGCTGTCACACTTTAAGTGGCTTGTGAATGCTTCTTTTCTAGCCATTTGCTGGAAAAAGCACGGAAGTGGAAGTGAGTTGTAACCCATCACATGTCCACTGTTGTATCTCAGTAGCTGACAAAGAACATAATTCACTAAGTAGCTACTGTCCAGCTGGGGTTCTGTTTTACCTGAACCTAGTAGCATGGATGTGCTTCCAGGAAGAGTGATATGTAGGGAAAAGAATGGAGAAGCGTTGGAGTCCTATTATAGCTGCCATTCTTGGAAAAACATGTGTGAATAACTCCTTTAAGGATGGGAGGGCTGTTTGATTACTGATAGCTGTTTTTAACACCGTATTGCCAGCAAAATGATGGATAGATTTAAGTATATGCAGACTGTTCTGTGAGGTTATATAGGATTTACCATGACAAAAATATTAAATCCCAGATGCTACTAACCTTGCCTGTTTTTTTTTTTTCTTCCTTTTTTCTCTAACCGTGCTTTTCTTGCTTTAGCACTACTTTTCTATTGCTTCAAATTGTAAGCATCCAGTACCTGGTCTCAGGCAGCTGCATTAGGTTGCCTTTCCATTGAGTATATTGCAGTTCACCTGTGGCATGCCGTGTGCCAGCACTGACAGTCACATCTGTGCTTGATTTAACACTGCATTCAAGTGTTGGATTAATCCCTCCTGTGAAAAATTGTTGAATTAGGACTGAAAGTTGGTGACAAATTGAAAGGCTAATTATGCAGGTGTTTGGAAATGTTAAATTGTCAAGGTATGATTGGCCCTTGCCTTGACTTCTGTGTCATTCCCAGTTTATCTGTCCTTATTTTTAATGACTACACATACCTTTAGGCATAAACCATTATTCTGATTTCATTTCCAAAAGTGCCTAATATTGGCATTAGCAGAGCAAGTTTATAATAGATCATAACAAATTTGATTATGCCTCTTGAAATTTAATTTCAATTTGGATATACACAAAACATGAAATTGCTCTCTTCCATATTTTTCTGAGCTCCTTCAGTAACAAAATTTGAGTAAAATTGCGTAGTTCATAATTATTAATTTTTCGTTTTTAATATAGAACACAAGAGCCAGTTTCTGGCTAGTTTCTCTTTTTCCAGTTATAACACATTAAAAAAAAAAAAAAAAGGTTCTGCAATTCAGCCTTAGGCAAAAGTTATCTTTTCTTTTGAAACAGAGGTAGAAAGAAATGCAACTCTCTTTCTCCCGTTGCTATTTTGACTTCATAGGCCTAATTAGACAGAAAATAAATAACTTTTTGGTCAGCAGGGCCATTGGCCAGTATTCTGAGTATTCATGGGGAGCAAATGAGATTAATAAGAAAGTTGTAGTCATTCAGTAGAGCAGAATTACTTTTAAAATTGTAAGTAAAACATATATTTCATGTTACTTTACACAGAAATGCCTCTCCAAATTTCTTCCTTTTCCTTTATTGTCATTCTCTTGATAATTAATAAAAACTGTAATAAACCCCAACATTTTTAAAAATCATTAAAGGTTTTAAGTAATTTCCGTACATGCAGTCTTGTGCTTTGGAGTGAGGGAAATTAGTTGTTAAAAATTTGAGAGGTTTTAGTTGTGTATGAAAGTTAAATTTATCAAAATGTCTGTTTTCACAGTGACTCTAGAAGCACTTAAAGATGTTGGTTTTAAAGGATTTAATCTACAAGCTCGAGAAATAGAAGGAGATGTTCCTGTTGGTACTTTTAAAATTACAGATCCAAACACTAAAGGCTTGAAATGTCGTAACGTGACGGTATGTGTTCAGTCTTTGGAATACTTACTTAAGCTTTGTTTCCTTTTAAATACTTTAATCAGAATTGATAGAAGAAATGAGCATTTTTTATATGGCAAAGTTATTTCAGCAGTAGAGTTTAAAAATTTAGAGTTTCTCAAGAAATACATGTATCGTCTATATGTGATATGAATCTAATGTAGAAGCTACCTGGAACTTTTTAGGAGGACATCAGTGTTACCTGTTACAGTAGAGACAGTTCCTCTAATAATATAGGTAAAAGTCACTTTCACATCTTATATAATTATATGTATTTCTTTTTAATTGCAGAATTCAGCAGTAAGTCATGCAAATTCAGATGTGAAGCAGAAAGTTACAACAACATGGATTGCTCCACATGATGTTAGAGATCTTCAATTTATGTAAATAATTGTTTTTCTGGGTTTTTTTGCCTTGAAATTTTATTTCTATGGATTATTTTGACATAGATCTGTGTTGCTGTTTCTGATCTTCTTGTTTTGCCACAATCATGGGTTTTTTCGTAAGTTTGTCATAACTTCCCACTGTGTTCATTAAATAACATGATTTCCATTTCAAGGTATAATTATAAAAGGTAAACGCTGTCCTGCAGATGTTAGTATATGTAAAAAATTCCATTAAGCACAGTGTTATTAATGGATCTTTGAGTAACCAGTTTTTACGCTTTGACCTCTTTAATTACAAGAGCAACAATATGATTGTAACTAGTTCCCCGAATCAGTGAAATTCAGACTCTATTCATTTATAACTTTTTTCATTTTGAACAGTGGAAGAATAGTAGTTTGATGTAAATGCTTGTAAGATAAATTTAAAAATAAGTTTACAACCCATGAACTAACTCCTGAAAACAGGAGAAGACAAATTTATCCTACGTTTAACGCTACTTCTCTTGCAAATTTGAAGCTTGTAAAAAATATCACCTGGTCTAACAAAATGCATGCTTGATGTAATTGGAAAATATCTAAATATTTGATAGCTTGATATTGTTTGAAGTGTAGATTTATGGTAGGGGCATCTTGGCCTTGCTTCATTAAATCTTGAGGAATACAAAAAGGGGCAAAAGAACAGAAATTAAAAACATGATCACTTCCACTCGTTAATGCCATGAAAATCAGTTCATCGTCATAGATTGTCGGAGCGGGAAAGAGGTGTGACCATTTTTATGGACATTTGAGCTGATACTCTCCACTGGAGTCAGTGCTCCTTCAAATAGTGTCCATTCCTCTTCTGCTTCTTCTCAGCATCTATTTTATTTATCTTCAATATGATGTTGGATGATAATACAGTAACTGGAAAAGTATTCTGGAAAATGATTATGTTCTTTTCAAGCTTGTACAGTATACCCTTAAAATCGAGTTGATTTTCTTGGCTGGGGCAGGGGGGAGGAGAGTTTGTTGGTATTTTATACTGAAATATTTTGATAGAAAAATTATTATTATTATTTTGTTTTCTTTCCAGTGCAACAGTTGTTCAAGATCTAGAGAAATTTTGGGTTGGAATTCAAAGCAAAACTCTCACGCCTATGCGTTCTGAGTCAGTTAATGGGACAGGAAAAAGTAAAAGGAAGGTATGTTTTGAGTGTATCTGCATACTAGAAATTAATACAGTAAATAAAAATATCTATGACTTGATACAAGACATAAATTCGTTGTCATGTATTCATTAACTAAGATGGCCAAAATCATTAGATATTTTCAACACTTTTAACTGCCTAATCCTCTTACTAAATTGATGAAAAAATAAGTATTATTTTTTCCCCACAGAAATAAGGAAACTAATAATCTAGTTATCAAAACAATCTATAGCATAAAGACAAAGAAAAAAAATGGGCCATAAGGGAACTCTACTGTGCTTCTGGTATACTGTGCTGTTCTTAACTGCTGCCCCAGTCCCTGGAATTATAGCTGTGTAGCATATTTTTAGAAATTAGTTTGTTTATTTTTTGGCCAAGAATTATGCTTATATGAAACATCTTAAACATGATAGGCAGCTAAAGTAAAGAAAGTCTGTTCAAATCTACCTTATTGGTTCTTGACTGTAGCAACACTGATTTACATCATCTTGTGATCTAACCAAGAGTGAATACCTCTCTTTTGTCCCTCGCTTCACCAAATGTATTTCCTGTTTCCTATAAAAAGCTGGTTTTTTTCCCCAGTAAATAATTTGTAAATGTTTCCTCATTTTTCTTCACAGCTTATGATAGAAGTAGAATGTAACAAGGTAAGAGCAATTTTTCTTCAATTTCCCAATTTTCAGTTGCCTCAATTGTAGAATTCCTGTCCTACTGGTCCAGTTGTTTCATGGTAGTAGCATGAAGATTATATCGTACCATTTAAATTACTTTCCTAGAGAAATCTCATTTATGCTTACATTTTCGTATGTAGTTTTGAAGGTATTTTTATTTTTAATTAGTTAACGTCAGTCGTCAGATCAGATTGTTACAATGTGTAAGGTATTGTAAACAATGAATCACTTGACTTCTTCACTCAGACCATGAATGTGAATTCAGTTGATTTCCTGTTTAAAATAATTTGGTATTTATACACCAATCAATAAACAGTAACTGGAACCTATACTTTCTTGCAGCGTGGAGGGACTTACACAACACAAGGCCGCTGCATCATGGTAAATATTCTTTCAATCTTTGCTCAAGATCTCAAGACCTAGTCAAAAGCTGCTTCTAGTCATATTTTTATCGCTCTTGTCACTCAATTTATTCTTCTTTTTGGCAATTTACTGTGGTTGATTAAAATCCCAAACTTTCTAAATGGTTGTCAGCCTTGTTACCATTTCCTCCTGCAGGTTCTCTCTAGCTAATCTGGAGTAACTTTCTAATAGAAGTTTTCTTTTTTCTGTCTTCACTTTTTAGTCATAGGGCTTGCTTGCTTTTCAAGATCACTTATTTCAACAGCGCTGAAACCTTGCCTTTTGCAAATCATGATCTAGATATAAAATCTAACTATTTGATTTTTTTTTTTTCTGAAGACTATCACTTTCAGCTCAGTGAAGAAGCCTCTTTTTCTTCTTTCCTTCCTCCCAGCAAATATGCCCTACATTTCATAGTGTCCAGTGATTACATAGTCATACCAGTAAAAAGTTTTCATCTACTTTTTTATGATCTTGAAAGTGTAGGTCTCCTCCTCAATGATGGACATCAAGTGTATGAGGCCAGATAAAAAAGGGTGCAAGCAGCAGAATTATGTTAATTTATACCAGGTGTTTTGGTATAGTTTTGATTATTTGGCTTTAAAGATCTCTGGGATAATTTTAATAGTATCAGTTGGTGGAAGGAAGTCACAGAAAACTACTTTGTGTGTTCTTCCTTTCCCCACCAAGTAGATCTTTCTTCCCTGAAAATCACTTATATAAAAATCAATTTTCTGCAAAATAATAATTAGCCTTTTCATTTCTTTACAGGTTGGACCTTCCGGTTCCTCTCAGAACAGCTATTCAGGCAGTCAGGTAAGAGTACTAACTTCCAGCATTTGTACGTTTTCCTTTAGTAACCTTGAACAACTAAAATTCTGTAATTACAGAGTACTGAGGTGATTTAATACCGTACTGAGATATCATCTCTGCTAGTTAACGCAGAATGCCAGAGTTATTCATCCAGTAAACTGTATGTTCAGTACCTGGACTAGGTTCAACTAACTACACTATGTTGAACCCAATATCTTGCTGTCAGTATTCTTACCTACAAGATGCTTCACCACCTCTGATTTCACACATCAAGCATTTTTATTAAGAATTAACTTGACCCTTTTGAGGAAAAAAGAAAAAGATTCCTTCCATCTTCTGAAGGATTTCTACCTGTATGTGCACATGTACATGCAAATATAGTCACAAACCATTTGTTTTATAGTTTCAGAGATATCTGGCATAATGAAAATGAAACTGTACTTATTATTAATTGATTTGTTAGGCATTTTTCTTTTTTTTTTGTTTTTGATAATCAAAATAAAAGGACTAATTATACTTGGGTTTCACTGTCTTCTACACAAAAATTTGCAAAATTTCTCCAAACTTGACCAAATATTCATGCTTATATTAAAGCTCCAGTATAATGTCTGTATCACTTTTAACACCGGATTATATTTGCAGTTGAAAATTTGGGGATTTCACTGTCTAGTTAGCCTTTTAAAACTTCTGGGGTATGTATGTATGCATTCTCACTGATCACTTTCACTTCTTTAATCACAGAAATGTATACGTTGTTCTTAGTTAATGATTTCCACTACCATAATGTGCCTATTTGCACTTGAACTGTCAGATGCTTTCTGGTATGTCTCCAGTTTCTTGAACTGAGCTTCTCAGGGATATATTTCTTACTACTTACTAGTGATTATATTTATTAGTGAATTATCTGGAAATATTCCATTTGTTCAATCTTCACTATTTGTAAGTGGAATTACCAGACTCTGAGAAATACCAATTATTTTGATGTATATACTAAATACTGATTTTCTTCATTGTATTTCTTTCATATGTAATACATACTCCTTTCTAAGAGTTGAATTTCTCATCTTGTCACGTAACTACCTGACATTATTAATTTTTTCTAAAATATAGGCCATTTATTAAAACAAGTTGTGGATTTTGAAAGGTTACATGACCAATGACAAAGTTATATGAAATGCAGATAATGACTAATATCTCATACTAAATTAGAATTGTTACAGCCAGTTGCCAATGAACTAGTAACCTCTGTACTTGCTTATCTATCCCATATTTGCACGTACACATTGTTAGTTGCACAGCTTTTCATGCCATAAACAGCCGGGCTTTTTTTTTTCTTTCTGGCCCCGGTCCCCCCCCCTTTTTTTTTTTTTTACATTGAAATAATTGACTTCTGTTTTTATTTCAGGGTGCAGTAGTCTACACAATAAGCAAGAATGGATGTGGGCCTGTAAGCACTTTTCTTGCGTTTACTTTTTTGCCCCCAACATAACTATATTTATAGTAACTCCTAGCCTTCAATTGCATTATTTATATGTGTCATGTGGGAGTTTCTGTTGCAAATAGAAAATAATGAAGAGAGAGCTAGAAGATGAATATTACGGTTTATTCAATGATATGAAGTAGTTGGCAAACAGAGATGTTAAAAAGTTAAGTAGAAACATACAGATTGTAAAATCATGAAAAAAGGACTGGAAGGGGTTGTCTGTTGCAGTTACATTACACTCTTTGTACAGGTTGTCTGTTCTCCCCTTCTACCCAAGACAAGACTGGTGTGAATTGGTCTGCATGTTCTAAGTTGTTCCTCTTCTCAGAAGTAATCACACAGATATCTACAATAGCTAAGGCTATTTCAGTTTTTCATTCTTTCATGCAGCAGAGATACTTGTGAAGTTACGAATCCTAGACAGGTCAAGTCAATCATCCAGAAATAAGTGAAAGATGCAAGAGTGCTCTAATGTGATGCTGAATAGATCAAAAACTTAGCTGACGCATTTTTATCAAGATGGTGACTAATTGTATGGACTAAAATATTTGCAGATTTGTGTAAAATATATATATAATTATTTTGGTTTCCTTTCAGCATTTACAGATAGGATTTTTATTTTTTAATGCAAAGTTACTATGTTCAAACATTTACTCAATATAAAAAAAAGAGAAAAAACTTGAAAGGTAAATGAAACAGTCAAGTTTACTCTTTCTATGTCAATGACAGGTTTTTTTGCTTGTTTTTCATAGTATAGCAAGTAAACAAAAACAAGCTAGTCACGTAGTTCTATTGCTAAGCACTGTCAGTTGCCAATTCAAACTAGAAAAATGGGGATGACTCAGCACCAACAAGGACAATGTTTCCAAAAACATAAAACATTCATGTCGTCAGTACTTGTAAAATGTAAAATTCATCACAACGTGTATTGGTTTTTTACAAAGAACAAAAAAATTACAGTTTTTTGGGGAGACTATTGATTGTATTAATAATAACAGGTGAGATTTACTTTAAAAAAGGAACTTTATTTTTTATGCTGGACCTTGATATTTTATATTTGATTGACTGTAAATCAGAAAGGTGTTAATTCTTGTTTCTTTCCAGTTTCTGCTTCCTAATTTTTACATATATGTGTATGTACATATTATATACATAATATGTTTGAATTACAAGCATTGTATTAAAACTTTATAATTTATTTCTATTAAAATAATGTCTTGACAGTGCCTGTTTTGAAATGTTGCCCAAGTACCACTAGATCATCACTAATATACAAAGGGCTAATGTGCCTGGCTCTTATGTTCACACGTGGGTGTTCATGCATTAATACAATGTGGAGACTACAATACTCTCCTTATCATCTATTCTTTACATACTCTACATAAGGATTGGTCAGAATTGAGGGTGCCTGAAATGTGCCTTTTCTACTTAAGCAATTATAGAAGAGAAATAACTGGTTTCATTTTTTTCTTAGGGCGGTGCTGCTGGTGCATATAGTCAACATGCCTGTAAAGATGTAAGCTGGTTATATATGTATTTACTGATCATCTACTACTATGCTTCTTAACTCATCTCCTTATTGCAAAATGCATTTGATTCTCTTTTGCAGAGCTATATTATTCCTCCTAAATATATTAAGGAAAATGGTGGTAGTCTGAGGTATTATTCTGAGATTAAAAACCAAAATTAAAAGGTGTTACATTGTCACTTCCTTAAAATGTAATCATTTATGTTATAGGGGCTACTCATCACCTATTGTAAATGCTTGATTTGTTAGCCTACTAAAATGTCAGAATTCTTACTGCGTAACGCTTTTTATTTGTCAGAGTAATTGTCTTTGGATATTGCATATTGTGCAATGTTATCTGGGTTTTTTACAATCTTTGTGTATTAATCCAACAATTCTTCAATTAGTAGAGAAATTTCTATTGTCAATCTCATTTATTTCATTTTCACCTGAAACCAGATTTATTTTAAAATCTAACTTATTCTCCATTTTTAAAATCACGAAAGCAAGTAAAAAAATCTATCAGAAAGACAACACACTCTCTAATGCCTGATGTGAACTGAAAGACAAGCCAAGAAACTGCTTAATCATATGCTTAACTTTAAATACATCATTAGTTATATTAATTCCTAAATATTAAATATATTTTATCTTTGTTTAATATGTAAGTGTAAACTGTATTTGTGATAGAACAACATTAATCTCATGACTATAGTAGAATGTTGGAAAATTTTTACTTCAGTTATCTTTAAGCAAGTTCAGTATACTTTACCATTGCCCTAGATTTAAGTATAGGTGAAATCAATTTGATTCGAAGTATACATCGTCTAAGGAAAAACTGATGACTTCTAGATATGATTAACAAAATATATAAATGAATATCTGATTTATGTTTTTATTTCAGAGTGCATCCTCATACAGCAGTGGTCTTAGCTATGGCCAGGTAACTATATGCTTTCCAACATGTTTTCAGTTTCCCAAGGTATTCCGAAACTAAGCAGTTATGCCCAACTTCTACCAAACAATAATAAAATTCATGGAAGGGGGGGATAAAGGAGGACTGTCTTCAAATGGTTAAGTAATAATCATATCTGGAAATAACTTCAACAGATGAGTTACGTGTCTAGTGTATGTTGTAATATCAACTTTGTTAGAAGTTATTTACTGCTGTTTTGCACAGAAACTCAATTGTATTTATTCTGTAAATGAACACCAGTTACTTCTATTATGATTTTCCAAAAGTCAGTGCTTTGATAGTTACTAAGAATTAAAAGTATTTTTTGTGGATTTTGCCTATGCAATTGTACATATGGGTTGAGGAAATGGAAAACTTCGCTGCACATTATTTATGCTTCATTTAAAACATTTCTGTTCTTATGCGCATCCCATTTATTCCAGTTTATATTTCAACAGCAGATATTTTTTAGTTTTGGAGGGATGGGTTCTGGAGTTTGGGTTGGTTTCTTTTTTGATGAAGGTAGAAGAGAGATTTTTTTCCCTATCAATAGATTATTTTTATCATAAACAAACTTCCAATTTGATGTTAGATGAAACATTTGCAGCTTTTATACAGTGCTGTGTAAAACTAGCAAAATAATTGGGGTTTGTAGAAAAAATTAAACCAGTTGATTTATTTCATCTGTTCATTTATTAATTGCCAAGACATTAATATTTTTCTTCAGAATCTTATTTTGTTTGGTACTTTGGGGAAATGATGTAAGCTGTAACGTTCTTGTGGAAGATAGTGCTGTAGTTAATTTGTTGTACATTTACCTAAGTAAAAAATGGATTCTGTATTCTTTACAGTCTGTCCCTTCAAGCAGTTCAGATTCCAGTAAGAAGGTAAACACTCCTTTTAAATTCAAAAGGAAAAATTTCTTACAGTTTTAACTTGGCATGACTCCTTTTATTTCAGTGGTACTACAGTTCCTTTTACCAGTTAAGACTTTTCAAGGTTTTAACCCAGATTGATTCATAAGATTTGAATCAGCTTGGTTCTTAGATACCTTATACTAACTAGCTGTGCTGTGGTGACTTTTGTTGACAGTTGACTTAACTGTATATAAAATAAGATTTCATACATGTTTATGGAGATTTGTTTTAAAAAAGTTAGGATAGTGATTGTGATGTAATTAGGACTTTCAAGGATATAGATTATGTAATTATTATTCAGATAGGGCTGGAGAATGAGTGTGACTCAAAGCAAGTGAAATCAATAGAATTCATATTACTGTTGAATTTGACTCATAATATTTACATGGACTCTTTCTCTCAGTTCAGTCCCCAGGAAGCTCAGGGCTCATACTATGGTGTGTTCAATAAACACACAGTGTACCCATTGATGTCCTCACAGATATATTTTTTCATTTTAATTTCCCATTGTTTTACGACTTCAAAACATACTGATAAGATTATTTTTTTAATAACTTAGTTTTAAAAACATAATACTTCTCTCTGTTTTATACTAGAATTCTTCACTTTTGATAGCACCAACTATCCTCTTCCTTTTTACACCACTGGATAATATGAACTGTTTTCAGTTTAAAAAAAAAAAAGGCGGGGGGGGAAGCTTCTAATTAGAAAACATTAAAATCTGAACAGAAGGTAGTACTATTGCATTTGGCTTAATTTTTTTGAATGAACTCAATATTAAGCCCTTTTTTGGCTTAATACTGAATAAACAGAAGAGAAATTGGTCTTCCAGTTTGGGGTGGAAAGTTGAAGATCAGAAAGGACACAAAGTATAGGCCAGCGGATATGGTACAATACATTAAATCCTGCTTCTGCCTCTACAGCTGAGTCATTGTGTGACTGGGAGCCAGTCTTTTATCTCCTTATACTCTTGTGTAAACCATGTATACATATATATTCTTCTTTGCTTGGTAATGTACATTAAAATCTTTTATAAAAATACTATTTTATAAAAGTGATCATCCATAGCATTATTATCGGAGTTTGTAAATTTAGAAAATTCAGTATTCTTCATTTTCCTAACATATTTAACTATTTAAATAAATTCCATGATGAGTAAACAGCTTTCTCTGATTTCTCTATAGGTAGTGGTCATTGCCAACAGCAACCCTTTTCCACCTGTGGTAAGCAGTTTTTCTCTACAATGCTCAGAATTTTGACTCAAAAAGCTTTCAAATATCTACATGCTTAATTTGTCAGAAAGATTCCTGGTGTATGGAGACAATTCTTTGGCAGGCAGAGTTTACCCTAGGTGCATAATTATCTTCAGGGAAAGCCAGTAGTGAGATAGCTACAAATCTCGTGGTTCTATGATTGCTGTTAGTACTTGCAGAGATATTGGATTAGCTGCAATTACAGGTCTCTCAATGCATACAGCCTCTGTGTTCCTGAATAGTTTTGATTTTCTGTTTCTTTTGCAATTTTCTTTTGTAAATTCACTTTCATTCTCATCTTTAAACTATTAAATTTCCACTCTGCTTACTTGGAACTCATACAGTCAGTCAAAAGTAAGTTTAGCCTTAAGGTGGTTAAAGTGAGTTTGTATGACATAACATTTGATATACATGTTTTTCTGATGTCTGGTTTCTAATCAAACATGTTGTTGTTCTAACCTGAATGAAGATTAAAATGCATTTGTTCTATGCTATCCTTTCCACATCTTTCTTTCACATTTGATTGTGTGTTGCATCCAGAAGATACGGCCCTTTTTCTGCTGCAATATTCTGTTTGGACAAGCCCTTGTGCAAAATAATTAAAGATTGTTTTATTTCATTTGCAGCGTCATACCTACCCCCAGGTAAGCATACTTTTATCTTATGATTTCTATAATAGTAATATAGTTCTTATGGGATCAAACCAGTTGCCTCAGGATGGTGTCTGCTACCCTTTTACATTTGTCCCTCATGCCCCAAATTTCAGCAAACAAGTGAATGGGTCAGGAATTGAATTCATATGTGTGGTGATATATGTCCAATGCAGGTGACAGTGAGACAGGTTGTAGGGATGATGATGTCTTAGCTTCACTCACCACATTTGGAAAAGCCGAGCTGATTGGTAGTGCAAAAAGGGCATAGCCTGTGCTCTGCTGCTCTCCATATAAGCTGTAATAGAAGCAGGTGCAGGTGTAGAACATTACTTAGTAGGGTCAGGCTGCCTCCCCAAACTTTCAGAGCTGATGATAAACTAGTTTAATACTGGCTGTTAAGAATCAGATACTCAGTACGTCACGCGTACAACCTTTCCCTTTATTCTCCCAAGCAAAATAGTACCATTTGGTATTTTCTGTTTAACTGCATTGCATTTAAACAAGTCAAATTAAATGTTCTCTGTTGTGGTTTTTTGGTTTTGATTTTTTTTTTTTTTTTTTCAGAGTTTGGGAAGTTCTGCTACTAGGATCATAGTACAGGTAGACATTCTTTCTGCGTTATACTTGAGTTTTAACCGAAGCCCTGTCTCAGTAAACTAAAGAATGATTCATCTCTTTGGGAATAAATAAGTATGGATAACTTAGAGATATCTTAGATATCCACAAACTACAGTGGTGGAGTAGGGTGTTTCTGTGGTTACAGCAAAGTGGATCCTACTTGGTTGCTGATTAAAGACCATTGCAGCTGTTTTCTACAGTCATAAGATATTAAAACCTCTGTATGCTAATTCCATAGTGCTCTCAAAATTTGCAAAATTTAACCATCTCAATCCACCTAGGAAGGCGGATGGAATTCTAGAACTTAAGCTTGAATGTTATTCGATATTAAATCAAATATGCATAAATCATAACCTGCACAGTTCCATGTTCATTTAAACAGACTATTTTTTTTAAACAAATAGTTCAGCGTCACATTTTTTAAAATCTAGTTAGTGCTTAGGTGAACTTCTGTTTGCTGGTGTATTTATAATATTGCTTCTTGATAACCAGGGACTTGGAAAGTTGATTACAACTCAATCTCATTAAGAGCATATTTGCAAAGTATTATGGATATCACTTAGGCATATTTTTTTCTGGGTCCTTTGCAATTTTAACCTACCTACCATTCTTCACGATTTAGGCTTTCTTTCCTTCACATGACAGTCCTTCAGACTGTGACAACAAATTCTGACTTTCATTGAAAGATCAGTAGCAGGTTACCCCAGCTCAAATTTGTCTTTTGAAAATCATTAGATTATAGCATTAGATTCTTCCATAGCTAGTGATGAATGCTGGCAGAGAAAGGAATAAGATTTCCTTGTTATTTTATTTTTGAATTTAAATGTATAGTGTTTTGATTACATAGGTTAAATATTTTCAATGTGTATATGTAAATAAAACTGAAGACTATTTGATTGCTCTTATAATCCACGTACTTTATGGGAATTGAAAGATTTTTTTGAAGTTACTTTTCCTTTGGTTAAATTGTAACTATGGCTTTTCCGGTTTTGGTTTTGACAAAGCCTTTATCAAAAGTTTGTTGTGCTTATTCATGAAAAAATCAGTCATAATATGAATATAAATGGATATGAGTTTAACGGCAATTTGTGATACATTTGAAGGGCAGAATTATTTAAATTCATTTGAAATACCACAATATGACACAACGATGTATTTATGATGAATTTTCATTAAGAAAATGACATCAAGATGTATAAATACTTTTAGCACTTTTATTTATGAAGAATCTTTATATACTGAAGTATTGAACATTGTAGCACATGGAGGTGACATAAATAAAGTAAGAAAGGGCATAAGGAACTCCTCCTGGCTTTCAAATGTCTCGTGGATATAAGGATAGAGTTGCTTCTTGAAATGTCTTAGTGCGTAAGCAATTCCTCTTAAAAATAAATAACCATTTTTTTTGTTCCTGTGTAGAGTGGACAAAGACAGCAAACCAGCAGCAGTACTTATGTTCAGGTAAATGAACTTAAAAAGGTCTAGTAATATTCCTGTAGACTTCACTAAAACAGGGCCAGCACAACTTGGAAATAAATGATTTCATACATATTTAAATGTATTTCACAGCGTGCAGATATTTCTGTTTCTCTGATTTTTGTTCATAAAATTGTCATCTGGTATTGGTATTCAACTATTTTTGTTTGGAATGCTCATAAATGTATTTCCATGTGTGATTGGTTGAAGTGAAATGACTGTATTCTACTCAATGTGTCCTCTAAAAGGTGCATAAAAGTCACGGCACTGAGAGGAAGTGATTCTAGGCTCAGTATCACACCATAAATCCCATACTGGTAGATTCAGACCCCATGTATATTAGATCTCAAATTTCCAAAAGTTGTGAAGGATAGTTGCTTATCCATATCAAGAACGATAGAAAATCATAACTGTGGACCCATGTGCAACGTGTTTCAGCCTTACTTAAAGCCACGCAGATAAAGCTACTTGTGTGAAAAGCAAGTGTATGAATTTAACAAATACTAACATAATGATAACATAAATTGCTGCGGAGTAAGGCATGAGAATATTCATAGTATGAACTCAAGTATGAAGGCATTTCAGACTTCATCCTCTTTGCAGGGCGGGGAGGGAAAAACCAAAATGCAAATGTTTGTCAATATTCTCAGTACTACTACATGCAACCAGGAAAATGTTTCACAAGGGTAGGTATGACTTCTAGGGATCAAGGCTACAGGGAGGCCAGAACTCAACATCACAAATACTCAACATGCAAAAGGTTGGCAGTCTGCGTCTCGATTCGATTCATGCCTTTTGCTGAGAATAGGACAATCTACTGCACAGATGCTAGCGTACTGCGCTGTCTCCTTCTCTCAGGAAGAGCCTTTTTGGGAAACACTTGTGCAGCTGTATTTCCATAAACATTATGCTCTTTATAGAAGCCTCGTATGCTCCTATAGAAGCCTCCTTGTCAAGGTGGTAATTATCTTCTCTTTTTTCAAAGGGTTCCCAAGGCAGCCTGTCCTCTGGCCCGGTGAGACTTTTTTGCTCAAATGTATTGAGCTTTTCTGTAGGGGCCTGCCTTGTAAATGGACTTTGGGGTTTGATGGGACTTTTTTCCTTCTTGGTGTTGTGGTCCGTGATTTTGGTTCGTACCACTGAATTACCGTGAAGGAAAAAGAATACAGTACAAGGAACTTTTAGTGGAAATGGGCTTTTCTGTCACCACTGTGTTAAGACTATGGCTTTGTTTACAAATGAGTTCTTGCCTCTCTTACAGGGCTACCAGCCTCAAGGTGGCAGTTCCTATGGCCAAGTAAGCATCAGTCAGTATACAGCATTTGAGAAAGTGGAGTGCCATGGCACTGCAAAAAGTAGCAGATTTTAATTTTTTTTTTTCAATTTGTATTGAGTTCTTAAAAAAAAAAATAATCTCTGAATCCATTTCAGAACTTTTGTGGTGAAAATGACAGTTGTGTTTTTAATGGGTATCTGCAGGAAGCATGGGTTCCCATTGCTATCTGATCTTTTCCATGGGCATGGAACTTTCAAATTTATGGTAGAAATAGTTTATTTGGTGCTGTTCCTGTTCCAGTTGATTTACATGTGAAAGACAAATGTATAGACAGTTCGTTTGCTGTCTGCTTTGGTCTCAGCACAGAGAAACAGTGTGGAGGAGCTAAGGAACATTGGGTCAGGTCCTCAGCTGCAGGAAGATTTGGTCTTAGAGCCTGCAGCTGGTGAATGTTTACCTCCCTTTACAGTTTTTATGTGAATTAAAGCAGCCCTAAGATAGCTATGAATTTTGTCAGGATCTTTATGTCCAATAGCAGAAATAGACAAGATAGTTCAAATCCTTTTTGGTAATCTCTGTTTTCATAACTCTCCCAGACAGCTGTGGCACAGGTCTGCACGTACATGAAACATCTGCTCTTTTTTGACATTATATTGAAGGCAGATTGCATCAGCAGCTTATAGTTACCCACTTCATATTACTGAAAGTTTTCCAAAAGGTGCTGGCATCCTTGACTAATTCATTTGACCCGCTACTTCTAATTGCATTGTTTTGTTTCCATTTTATGAACCTGTATTTTTTTTCTAGGATTCTTTCTTAATTTTTTAAAATTATTTTTCACCTTTATTTTCCCTCAGAGGAAGGGAATTGTGCAGCTGGGGCTCACCAAAAATACAAATAGAGCAAATCAGTATTCACCTACTGTTAGCCATCTAAGCCCAGTGTCTGAGAAACAGCAGGCAAAAGAAACAATAAGAAAATGTTGCGTCCCTTCAATGTCCTGGAAAACCTTCATAAGACTAGAGTCCTGTCTGAGACGGATGTAAAACTACTCTGTGATTGTCGTTTGATAAGTACAGTGTCATCAGATATTTGTCCAGAATAAGAAATATCAAAATAATTCTAGTTAAGCAGCAGTGTCTGTACATTCTCTGTCTTATTCTGTTTTTTTTTTCCCCCACAAAGAGACAAACATGAGAGAGGCACCTGCTTCATAAATACAATAATTATGAATCAATAATTCCTTTCTTACAGGGCTACCAGCCTCAAGGTGGCAGTTCCTATGGCCAGGTAAGCATCAGTCAGTCACCAGTCAAAATACAGCATTTGGGAAAGTGGAGTGCCACGGCACTGCAAAAGCACTTAGCAATCACTCAGAATTTAAACTTTAAAGGACATTTTCTCTGTAAATGTGTATTCTCGCACTCAAAATTTATACATGTGCTACTTATTTACCTGGAATCCCAGCATGTGAATACATCGCACTCGGCATCATTGTGAGGACCAAGAGGAAGACCGGGCTCTTCATACTAGCCTGCATAGCTTTAGGATGTAGTTGCTTGCTTTTTTCTTATGCAGGCTGGATCCCTTACCAAAGGGAAGTAACCAAATGGTGTCCTTGTCTTAGGGCGGGCCAAGTTACTCAGGCAGCCGCGGTTCTTATGGCCAGGTAAGCAAACTGGATATTCTGTAGGAAGCTCTTCACTGAGCTCTCCGTAACCAGCACGACTGGCAGATTTTTGAGAGTGGTTTCCTTTGGCAGTCTGCGTCTCAATTCGATTCATGGCTTTTGCTGAGAATAGGACAATCCGCTGCACAGATGCTAGCGTACTGCTCTGTCTCCTTTGGCTCAGGAAGAGCCTTTTTGGGAAACACTTGTGCAGCTGTATTTCCATAAACATTATGCTCTTTATAGAAGCCTCCTTGTCAAGGTGGTAATTATCTTCTCTTTTTTCAAAGGGTTCCCAAGGCAGCCTGTCCTCTGGCCAGGTGAGACTTTTTTGCTCAAATGTATTGAGCTTTTCTGTAGGGGCCTGCCTTGTAAATGGACTTTGGGGTTTGATGGGACTTTTTTCCTTCTTGGTGTTGTGGTCCGTGATTTTGGTTCGTACCACTGAATTACCGTGAAGGAAAAAGAATACAGTACAAGGAACTTTTAGTGGAAATGGGCTTTTCTGTCACCACTGTGCTAAGACTATGGCTTTGTTTACAAATGAGTTCTTGCCTCTCTTACAGGGCTACCAGCCTCAAGGTGGCAGTTCCTATGGCCAAGTAAGCATCAGTCAGTATACAGCATTTGAGAAAGTGGAGTGCCATGGCACTGCAAAAAGTAGCAGATTTTAATTTTTTTTTTTCAATTTGTATTGAGTTCTTAAAAAAAAAAATAATCTCTGAATCCATTTCAGAACTTTTGTGGTGAAAATGACAGTTGTGTTTTTAATGGGTATCTGCAGGAAGCATGGGTTCCCATTGCTATCTGATCTTTTCCATGGGCATGGAACTTTCAAATTTATGGTAGAAATAGTTTATTTGGTGCTGTTCCTGTTCCAGTTGATTTACATGTGAAAGACAAATGTATAGACAGTTCGTTTGCTGTCTGCTTTGGTCTCAGCACAGAGAAACAGTGTGGAGGAGCTAAGGAACATTGGGTCAGGTCCTCAGCTGCAGGAAGATTTGGTCTTAGAGCCTGCAGCTGGTGAATGTTTACCTCCCTTTACAGTTTTTATGTGAATTAAAGCAGCCCTAAGATAGCTATGAATTTTGTCAGGATCTTTATGTCCAATAGCAGAAATAGACAAGATAGTTCAAATCCTTTTTGGTAATCCCTGTTTTCATAACTCTCCCAGACAGCTGTGGCACAGGTCTGCACGTACATGAAACATCTGCTCTTTTTTGACATTATATTGAAGGCAGATTGCATCAGCAGCTTATAGTTACCCACTTCATATTACTGAAAGTTTTCCAAAAGGTGCTGGCATCCTTGACTAATTCATTTGACCCGCTACTTCTAATTGCATTGTTTTGTTTCCATTTTATGAACCTGTATTTTTTTTCTAGGATTCTTTCTTAATTTTTTAAAATTATTTTTCACCTTTATTTTCCCTCAGAGGAAGGGAATTGTGCAGCTGGGGCTCACCAAAAATACAAATAGAGCAAATCAGTATTCACCTACCGTTAGCCATCTAAGCCCAGTGTCTGAGAAACAGCAGGCAAAAGAAACAATAAGAAAATGTTGCGTCCCTTCAATGTCCTGGAAAACCTTCATAAGACTAGAGTCCTGTCTGAGACGGATGTAAAACTACTCTGTGATTGTCGTTTGATAAGTACAGTGTCATCAGATATTTGTCCAGAATAAGAAATATCAAAATAATTCTAGTTAAGCAGCAGTGTCTGTACATTCTCTGTCTTATTCTGTTTTTTTTTTTTCCCCCACAAAGAGACAAACATGAGAGAGGCACCTGCTTCATAAATACAATAATTATGAATCAATAATTCCTTTCTTACAGGGCTACCAGCCTCAAGGTGGCAGTTCCTATGGCCAGGTAAGCATCAGTCAGTATACAGCATTTGCGAAAGTGGAGTGCCATGGCACTGCAAAAAGTAGCAGATTTTAATTTTTTTTTTTCAATTTGTATTGAGTTCTTAAAAAAAAAAAATAATCTCTGAATCCATTTCAGAACTTTTGTGGTGAAAATGACAGTTGTGTTTTTAATGGGTATCTGCAGGAAGCATGGGTTCCCATTGCTATCTGATCTTTTCCATGGGCATGGAACTTTCAAATTTATGGTAGAAATAGTTTATTTGGTGCTGTTCCTGTTCCAGTTGATTTACATGTGAAAGACAAATGTATAGACAGTTCGTTTGCTGTCTGCTTTGGTCTCAGCACAGAGAAACAGTGTGGAGGAGCTAAGGAACATTGGGTCAGGTCCTCAGCTGCAGGAAGATTTGGTCTTAGAGCCTGCAGCTGGTGAATGTTTACCTCCCTTTACAGTTTTTATGTGAATTAAAGCAGCCCTAAGATAGCTATGAATTTTGTCAGGATCTTTATGTCCAATAGCAGAAATAGACAAGATAGTTCAAATCCTTTTTGGTAATCTCTGTTTTCATAACTCTCCCAGACAGCTGTGGCACAGGTCTGCACGTACATGAAACATCTGCTCTTTTTTGACATTATATTGAAGGCAGATTGCATCAGCAGCTTATAGTTACCCACTTCATATTACTGAAAGTTTTCCAAAAGGTGCTGGCATCCTTGACTAATTCATTTGACCCGCTACTTCTAATTGCATTGTTTTGTTTCCATTTTATGAACCTGTATTTTTTTTCTAGGATTCTTTCTTAATTTTTTAAAATTATTTTTCACCTTTATTTTCCCTCAGAGGAAGGGAATTGTGCAGCTGGGGCTCACCAAAAATACAAATAGAGCAAATCAGTATTCACCTACCGTTAGCCATCTAAGCCCAGTGTCTGAGAAACAGCAGGCAAAAGAAACAATAAGAAAATGTTGCGTCCCTTCAATGTCCTGGAAAACCTTCATAAGACTAGAGTCCTGTCTGAGACGGATGTAAAACTACTCTGTGATTGTCGTTTGATAAGTACAGTGTCATCAGATATTTGTCCAGAATAAGAAATATCAAAATAATTCTAGTTAAGCAGCAGTGTCTGTACATTCTCTGTCTTATTCTGTTTTTTTTTTCCCCCACAAAGAGACAAACATGAGAGAGGCACCTGCTTCATAAATACAATAATTATGAATCAATAATTCCTTTCTTACAGGGCTACCAGCCTCAAGGTGGCAGTTCCTATGGCCAGGTAAGCATCAGTCAGTATACAGCATTTGCGAAAGTGGAGTGCCATGGCACTGCAAAAAGTAGCAGATTTTAATTTTTTTTTTTCAATTTGTATTGAGTTCTTAAAAAAAAAAATAATCTCTGAATCCATTTCAGAACTTTTGTGGTGAAAATGACAGTTGTGTTTTTAATGGGTATCTGCAGGAAGCATGGGTTCCCATTGCTATCTGATCTTTTCCATGGGCATGGAACTTTCAAATTTATGGTAGAAATAGTTTATTTGGTGCTGTTCCTGTTCCAGTTGATTTACATGTGAAAGACAAATGTATAGACAGTTCGTTTGCTGTCTGCTTTGGTCTCAGCACAGAGAAACAGTGTGGAGGAGCTAAGGAACATTGGGTCAGGTCCTCAGCTGCAGGAAGATTTGGTCTTAGAGCCTGCAGCTGGTGAATGTTTACCTCCCTTTACAGTTTTTATGTGAATTAAAGCAGCCCTAAGATAGCTATGAATTTTGTCAGGATCTTTATGTCCAATAGCAGAAATAGACAAGATAGTTCAAATCCTTTTTGGTAATCCCTGTTTTCATAACTCTCCCAGACAGCTGTGGCACAGGTCTGCACGTACATGAAACATCTGCTCTTTTTTGACATTATATTGAAGGCAGATTGCATCAGCAGCTTATAGTTACCCACTTCATATTACTGAAAGTTTTCCAAAAGGTGCTGGCATCCTTGACTAATTCATTTGACCCGCTACTTCTAATTGCATTGTTTTGTTTCCATTTTATGAACCTGTATTTTTTTTCTAGGATTCTTTCTTAATTTTTTAAAATTATTTTTCACCTTTATTTTCCCTCAGAGGAAGGGAATTGTGCAGCTGGGGCTCACCAAAAATACAAATAGAGCAAATCAGTATTCACCTACCGTTAGCCATCTAAGCCCAGTGTCTGAGAAACAGCAGGCAAAAGAAACAATAAGAAAATGTTGCGTCCCTTCAATGTCCTGGAAAACCTTCATAAGACTAGAGTCCTGTCTGAGACGGATGTAAAACTACTCTGTGATTGTCGTTTGATAAGTACAGTGTCATCAGATATTTGTCCAGAATAAGAAATATCAAAATAATTCTAGTTAAGCAGCAGTGTCTGTACATTCTCTGTCTTATTCTGTTTTTTTTTTTTCCCCCACAAAGAGACAAACATGAGAGAGGCACCTGCTTCATAAATACAATAATTATGAATCAATAATTCCTTTCTTACAGGGCTACCAGCCTCAAGGTGGCAGTTCCTATGGCCAGGTAAGCATCAGTCAGTATACAGCATTTGCGAAAGTGGAGTGCCATGGCACTGCAAAAAGTAGCAGATTTTAATTTTTTTTTTTCAATTTGTATTGAGTTCTTAAAAAAAAAAAATAATCTCTGAATCCATTTCAGAACTTTTGTGGTGAAAATGACAGTTGTGTTTTTAATGGGTATCTGCAGGAAGCATGGGTTCCCATTGCTATCTGATCTTTTCCATGGGCATGGAACTTTCAAATTTATGGTAGAAATAGTTTATTTGGTGCTGTTCCTGTTCCAGTTGATTTACATGTGAAAGACAAATGTATAGACAGTTCGTTTGCTGTCTGCTTTGGTCTCAGCACAGAGAAACAGTGTGGAGGAGCTAAGGAACATTGGGTCAGGTCCTCAGCTGCAGGAAGATTTGGTCTTAGAGCCTGCAGCTGGTGAATGTTTACCTCCCTTTACAGTTTTTATGTGAATTAAAGCAGCCCTAAGATAGCTATGAATTTTGTCAGGATCTTTATGTCCAATAGCAGAAATAGACAAGATAGTTCAAATCCTTTTTGGTAATCTCTGTTTTCATAACTCTCCCAGACAGCTGTGGCACAGGTCTGCACGTACATGAAACATCTGCTCTTTTTTGACATTATATTGAAGGCAGATTGCATCAGCAGCTTATAGTTACCCACTTCATATTACTGAAAGTTTTCCAAAAGGTGCTGGCATCCTTGACTAATTCATTTGACCCGCTACTTCTAATTGCATTGTTTTGTTTCCATTTTATGAACCTGTATTTTTTTTCTAGGATTCTTTCTTAATTTTTTAAAATTATTTTTCACCTTTATTTTCCCTCAGAGGAAGGGAATTGTGCAGCTGGGGCTCACCAAAAATACAAATAGAGCAAATCAGTATTCACCTACCGTTAGCCATCTAAGCCCAGTGTCTGAGAAACAGCAGGCAAAAGAAACAATAAGAAAATGTTGCGTCCCTTCAATGTCCTGGAAAACCTTCATAAGACTAGAGTCCTGTCTGAGACGGATGTAAAACTACTCTGTGATTGTCGTTTGATAAGTACAGTGTCATCAGATATTTGTCCAGAATAAGAAATATCAAAATAATTCTAGTTAAGCAGCAGTGTCTGTACATTCTCTGTCTTATTCTGTTTTTTTTTTCCCCCACAAAGAGACAAACATGAGAGAGGCACCTGCTTCATAAATACAATAATTATGAATCAATAATTCCTTTCTTACAGGGCTACCAGCCTCAAGGTGGCAGTTCCTATGGCCAGGTAAGCATCAGTCAGTATACAGCATTTGCGAAAGTGGAGTGCCATGGCACTGCAAAAAGTAGCAGATTTTAATTTTTTTTTTTCAATTTGTATTGAGTTCTTAAAAAAAAAAATAATCTCTGAATCCATTTCAGAACTTTTGTGGTGAAAATGACAGTTGTGTTTTTAATGGGTATCTGCAGGAAGCATGGGTTCCCATTGCTATCTGATCTTTTCCATGGGCATGGAACTTTCAAATTTATGGTAGAAATAGTTTATTTGGTGCTGTTCCTGTTCCAGTTGATTTACATGTGAAAGACAAATGTATAGACAGTTCGTTTGCTGTCTGCTTTGGTCTCAGCACAGAGAAACAGTGTGGAGGAGCTAAGGAACATTGGGTCAGGTCCTCAGCTGCAGGAAGATTTGGTCTTAGAGCCTGCAGCTGGTGAATGTTTACCTCCCTTTACAGTTTTTATGTGAATTAAAGCAGCCCTAAGATAGCTATGAATTTTGTCAGGATCTTTATGTCCAATAGCAGAAATAGACAAGATAGTTCAAATCCTTTTTGGTAATCCCTGTTTTCATAACTCTCCCAGACAGCTGTGGCACAGGTCTGCACGTACATGAAACATCTGCTCTTTTTTGACATTATATTGAAGGCAGATTGCATCAGCAGCTTATAGTTACCCACTTCATATTACTGAAAGTTTTCCAAAAGGTGCTGGCATCCTTGACTAATTCATTTGACCCGCTACTTCTAATTGCATTGTTTTGTTTCCATTTTATGAACCTGTATTTTTTTTCTAGGATTCTTTCTTAATTTTTTAAAATTATTTTTCACCTTTATTTTCCCTCAGAGGAAGGGAATTGTGCAGCTGGGGCTCACCAAAAATACAAATAGAGCAAATCAGTATTCACCTACCGTTAGCCATCTAAGCCCAGTGTCTGAGAAACAGCAGGCAAAAGAAACAATAAGAAAATGTTGCGTCCCTTCAATGTCCTGGAAAACCTTCATAAGACTAGAGTCCTGTCTGAGACGGATGTAAAACTACTCTGTGATTGTCGTTTGATAAGTACAGTGTCATCAGATATTTGTCCAGAATAAGAAATATCAAAATAATTCTAGTTAAGCAGCAGTGTCTGTACATTCTCTGTCTTATTCTGTTTTTTTTTTCCCCCACAAAGAGACAAACATGAGAGAGGCACCTGCTTCATAAATACAATAATTATGAATCAATAATTCCTTTCTTACAGGGCTACCAGCCTCAAGGTGGCAGTTCCTATGGCCAGGTAAGCATCAGTCAGTCACCAGTCAGTATACAACATGTGTGTGATGTTCCCATATATGTACTGAGAATTCTGTGGTTTGTTTCTTGAAATAATATAGTAAGTTCTCATTAGAAGTAAGAGTTGTGAACTTTTTTTCATATGGGTCTTGGAACAATAGGCTCATTGAAGCAGCACTTTCCCACATAGAAAGGACTGCATGTAGGTGTCAGCTTTTTGATGCACTATAATATTCAACATACACAATACTTTACAAGAAAATTCACAGTAGGATGTAGCTCATCTTCTACCTTTTAAGGAGTCAGGCAACTAAAGCCCCTTAAAATTTATTTCTGTATTTGAAATGGAGAACAGTAATATTTGGATTACTGAGCTGCTCTTTTTTTTTTCCAGCAGGGTGGATCTGCTTCAGGTAGCAGCAGTGGTTGTGGACAAGTGAGTCCTCTTTCTCCAAACTATTTGAAAACTAGACCTAGCTTTCTCTGTAGTAGTAACATTTTTTTCAATAAGTTATATAATTTTCATTAGTTGGAATCTTTTGTTTTCATTGTTACATGGAATTATCCAGCACAGAGATCAAGAAAGGCTGATGTTGTTGGTCATTGTAACCAAAATGAAGTGGCTTCTCCCATGTAGCGTTACACACGAAAGATGGACAAGTAGTGATTCATCTGTCTAGTCAGTAAACAGATAAAATCTTTCCTTGGGAATGATTTTTGGATGGTGCTCCATTTAGTTGCTATAGAAAGTGATAGGATCAGAGAGTGGCTCCTGTGGAATAAGAATTAGATTAGTAGTTTTCATCCTGGTTCCATTTCAACTTGTGTATGCCTACAACAGTGTAAAAACTGTGTTTTCAATGATGAGATCCCAAGTGAAAGGACCATGGATGAAGCCATGATAGTAAACCTATATTCAAATAAATATATTGGGGAGAGCAGCGAGAAGGAAAGAGAAGTATAAATACAGAAATTTTTAGCGGAAGTATTTAGCAGAACTATTAGGATTGGTATGAGTTAAGTATGAATAGAAATGCATGTGAAAATATCATAAGAAGCAGTACAACAAGGACACAGTTAATAGCAATGAAACTGATAAACACCGAAGAATGTGTTATTTCCCCCAAAGCTGTGTCATAGGTTGACTTATCAACAGAAGACCTATGTTCTAATAATGGCAGGGTGACAACCAGGGTAGAACTCATTGTGTGTACTGTTTCTCATCCTGTTATCCCAACCGGAAGACTGGCTGTAGCCAAAATATACCCAAAACAGGGAAATGAAAGGCATTGGGCAGCAGCATTGCCTAAGATCTATGATCAGTGAATCTAGCAAGATTCTGAGGTGGATGGCTACACAACAGTAACTGTTGATTCCTAAAAGAACTGTCCAAGAAAAAAAAACAGTTCATGTTTACCAGTCAAGAGGAACTAGGATGATACAGAGAGACATCTATTGCCAGCCTACCTCGCTTTCCATGTGGCACACAAGTAGTCTGGCTTTGATCATCTGAGTGCATGTATTTTGGTGCTTGTGAGTATGTAGGTATGCAAGTGACAAAGGGTAAAGCCACAGACTTAAGGAGTTAAATAAAATTAAACTCACCTCTGTAAAATTTTATGTTGAGTTTTGTTATATTAATTCTTACATAAGAAATTTTAAGAAAGCTAGTTACTTTGTAAGAAAAAATTAAAATTTGGTCATTTACCTTTTCGTTTGTTTGTTTTTTAACAGGGTACTTCATATGATAGCAATCCCTGCCACCAGGTAAATGGCCTTCCTCCTCTGATTTTAAGATGCATCCGAAATTAGTTTTGCCACTAACTCAATTAGTACCAACTTCAGATTCATAGAGTGCGAATCCATGTAATCTTACCAATTATGAGATTAGAACTCACTATCTTCCTATACACAGGAGCATCACAGGAGGTTGGGGTCTTTTTTCCCCCTTTTTCCTAGCATTATGTCTGTGAAATGGCTTGCTCTATAGGATATTAAAGCCAGATTCTGGAAAGAACAAGTCCGCTGCAGAGTTGCTCAACTGGCACTACTTAAATCAGGGCTGGAGCTCACCAGCCTCTCTGTGGACTTTTCCCATCAAAAGTCAGAAAAAATTTTAGGACTGCCACTTGAAGTTCGTGAAAGAGACCGGCTTAACAATTCATTCAGTTTGTGCAGTGAAGTATAGATGTGTATTTGTTACAAGTTTCAGTGTTGGAACTCCAAAAACCACTATCCTAGAAGATGTCTGCTATGTTTAAAGAAACAATCTCTGTAAATGTTAAAAATTAGTAAGAAAACAGCAATAGATTATCTCTTTTTTTATTCATGATACTTCTCTTGATTCTTACTGATTTTTCACAAGAAATAGAAAAATCGGATAGATTCATTGTATTAACAAATACCGTGTTTTAGCAATATAAATATATCGTATATTTATAAATATACAAACAACATAGATGTTGCTATAATATTATTATAATGTGGTATAGTAAATACAATACTCTATGTAATATATTATTGTAACTTGAAAGAATAATATATGGTATAGGTATATAATTATATTACTTTATAATAGCTTTTCAAGTTTTTTTATAAAGAGGAGCTATTTCTTTCTAAGATTAAAGGAAACACTTAAATTTTGTTCTAAAAACTGCTAGAACATTGAAAGATAATACTTTTTTAATTTCATTTTCCTTTGCCTTTTCTGGATGAAGTCTCAGCCGCATTTTAGTGAATGGCAAATATCCTACTCACTTCAATAGCTCAGGATTTCACTGTTCTTATGCACTTTTGACACCAGTACTTCCACAAAAATCTCTTCTGATTTCACTTGGAGGAGTTACATTCCTCTTCTAAAGAAGGCATGTTGAAACATACTGAGTGTTTTATTTAAAACCTTTTCCTCAAGGCCACTGTATCTCACAGCTCACGGCTTTCTGTGTAATGCTACCAGGGGAATTTTTCATTCCATTTGTATAAATTAGGTTTTCTACAGGAGCAAAAAAGATATATTCTCTAGAGACTGTTCAGAATGAAACTCATCTGTGTACTAGGCATTACTTAAAGATAAATGTTTGTGGTTCCTTGACATGTGTCTCATCTGATATTTACCTTTGCACTATTGGCAAGCTATGCTTGCTACATTAAAAACCGTATCTATATTGCATACCTGTTTCTGCTCCTTACTCCTCCTAAGCAAGTATCGTAGCTTTCATTAAAAATAATCCGTAGCCAAACATTAAGTGTCTAAAGCATGCATAATTTTTGCCTAATTTACAGGATGGATCACAGGGTGGTCAGATAGGTAGCTCTTTATTATTCATTGGTAAAAACTTTTTAAGCAGTTCTAATCCAGAGTATAGTTTTCTTGCTTGTGAGAGTATAGACTCTTGCAGAGTCTCCCCAGCTCCAGCCTGTAACTCATTCTCTTCAAACGTACTTTTTATCAGCCCTGAAATTCCGCTTACATAGGAAGAACTCAGCAACCTAATAAAGCTAGCTCTGTGGATTCTGATCAAATTCAGCTCTCCAGCATTATAACTGTTGCTATTTTGTTTTCACAGGGTGGATCATACTCCTCACAAAACTATGGTGGTAGCCAAGTACGTACTAGATTATTATTTCCCACTGAGGTTTTATTTCACACAGGTTCCACGATGGCTGATCAATATCTGATCTGCAATATTGTAATATTAATTCTAATTTTTTTTTTTCGCTAGCAGAGTGGATCATCATCGTCACAAAATTATGGTGGCAACCAGGTAGGTAGATCTTGATTTTTCTCCTGGTAAGAATTTTTATCATATCTGATAAGTTACCTAGATATCTAGAAAGTTGTATTTGTTCAAAGGAATCCCAGGCAATTGTTTATTCCAGCTTTACAGCCCCCGAATGAAATCACAGTTTTTTCTGAAGTAGGATTTATATTTGTTTGTTTTATAGGGTGGATCCTTCTCACAAAACTATGGTGGTGGCCAAGTAAGTAATGCTCTATTTCACTACTTGTACATCACTCCATACAAGCCTTAGCCTCTGCTCAAAATCAGGGTTTCTATATCCTAATTTTCTCTGATTTTGGTTTGTTTGTTTATTTTAAAGGGTGGATCATCCTCCTCAGACAGCTATTATGATAGTCAGGTAACTAGTTCTTTCTTTCTCCTAGTTATATATTATTTCATGCTAATCTTTGTAGTCCCTGCATCATCTTTCTCAAAGATGTAATAAAACATAATAGTTTCTGTGCTCTTTTTGGTTTTGATTGTTTTTGTTTTTTTTTCTTTACTGAAGAATGGAATATTCCCTGTAAGTAACTATTTGTCGTGGTTTAACCTGGCAGGCAGCCAAACACCACACAGCTGCTCGCTCACTCCCCACCCCACCCAGTGGGACGGGGAAAGAATTGGAAGGATAAGAGTGAGAAAAACTCGTGGGTTGAGATAAAGACAGTTTAATAGAAAGAAAAGGAAGGGAAAATAATAATAATAATAATAATAATAATGATGATAGAATATACAAAATGAGTGATGCACAATGCAATTGCTCACCACCCGCGCTGACCGATAACCAAGTAGCGATCGCTACTTCCTGGAACACGCCTACCATTCATGTACTGAGCATGACGTCACATGGTATGGAATACCCCATTGGCCAGCTGGGCCAGCTGTCCCGGCTGTGCTCCCTCCCAGCCCCTCATGCGTTTGGCAGAGCATGGAAGCTGAATGTCCTTGACTAGCAGGGTACTTAGCAACAACTGAAAACATTAGTGTATTATCAACATTCTTCTCATACTAAATCCAAACCACAGCACTAGGAAGAAATTTAACTCTATCCCAGCCGAAACCAGGACACTATTGCAGCCATGTATTTGGCTCCTTATTTTCCTTATAAAGATCTTACTTTAATTTAACTCAGCTTTTTCTTTGCTTGAGCCTCAATTCTGTCTTGCAGAGTACAACATCAAAGTGTATTTTTAACAATCCATTTTTGTGAGGAAATAACTGGTATCTGATGTCCTTCTAGGATTCACAAGATTCTTCAGACGATAATCCCAATGCTTGTGATGATGTGAGTGCGTTTTCTCGAATATATTTTCATCACAACATTTTTCATGTAGACGGGAAAATATTGCACTGTTAGATGCAGTCTTGCGAGCAGAATAATCCAGAAAGAATGTTGAGTTCCCACACTAATAGCGGGAACTATTCAGCAACTGCACGTTTTCTTACTCAAAATTGTCATATAAGTGTTTACAGATACATTTTGTGCTTTAAAATGCATTTAACTTGATGAAATGAAATATGGATAAAAAGATTTCAGTGGCTTTGCAGTAACAGAAAACTTTGCCTGAAATCTAAGGATACCTTTTACAGTAATTTTAAAAAAAAAAAAATCCCATAGACAAGCTTTAAATACATACAATGAAAGAAAGGAGAGAGATACAGCAGCCGATGTTCCACTGCTTTTCATGTTACATTTGTACCAATCTAAAGTTGCTATTAAAATGTTTTTCAGACTGGAATGGTAGGATTTCAAACTAATTTAGGCAAGGCTGTGGAGGATGTGAGCAACAAAGGATTTTTTTTATGTCTGTATGCAGTATCAGAAAGAATCAGGTTTCTGTAAGCTTGCTGTATTTAAATAATTCTTAAAGAAGGAAATAATTTATTCTTTCCCAGAATGACACTACCTATAGCGCCAATGGTCAGGTAAGTGCTTTTTTTTCTTCTGCAGTATTCAAATTCTTAGGATTAATGACAGTGTTAGTAACTGAACACTTCTACATTAGACCTGTGGGGGTCTAATTGTAGTGTATGATTGCTTTATAATACCCTTCAAAAAGTTAATTAAAGAATGAGATATTTGATGTTATGTTTCTCTGTACTTAGTCCCTTCTAGCCATTCTCAAGGCGGCTGCACGATTATTTAAAACTGCACAATACTTCTAAGAATATATACCAACACAGTTTTTTGTAGTATATGCACTTTGGCTGGATAGTTATTTGGAAATTAACCATCTGTGTACGTGAGGCATGTAGCCACGTCAAGCTTCATCCGCTTGTTCTAATTTAAATTCGCATATATGCTAGTATTGTAAAGTAACATTTATCCCCTGGTAATACTCTCTCTGTCAAGACTTTCCATCTGTCCTACAAGAAAAAACTGTGATTAACATGGATAGATCTAGACCAAGCAAATATACTGTTGTGTAAATGAATGACATTTCTCCGTACTTCTTTCTGTTCATAGAAAAGCTTTTTCCATCTGTTACAGCCTCCTTTTGTTTTACTGCCATCTAGAGTAACCTTCTTCAGTTGTCAGCCATATACTTTACTGCTTCATTATTTTCCCTATTTTTCCTCTTTACTTCTTTAGTACTGCACCAAACGTGTATACTAGGAAGTAAGGAGGCCTTCTGAAAACATCTTTTGGTTTTGCTTGTATTTACCTTGAATGCATTGCATTAGGTTTAATGCAAAAGGTTCTGCAAAAAAAATCCTTCAGCAGCAAGCCCTATTTAAGAGTCTTATCACTTCCTCCTTTGTTCACAAAAGATGCTTTTATTCCCTTGGTTATCCCTATCCAGTGTGTATTGCTGGACTTCATTGTAAAAGAGTTTGCTTCTAAACATTCTCACAAAGAAGGGTGGGGAATGTTCAAAAAAACCCCCCAAAAATCATTATACAGCTTGTTCTCTAAACCGCAGTGGTTGAGCTGAGGGAGACTCCACTAGGCAGGAACTTCTGATGGAGTGATAAGGTGAAACCAGATGAAGAATATGCTTTTTAAGACTCTTACTGATAGTAAAATGATAGCTCTGGACATTTTCCTGTCCTGAAATATGCCACCTTGACAAGTTTAGGTATATTTTTGCTGAAAGTATTTTGTGTGGATGGCTGCATCTGTAAAGTAATAACTGGCTTCTGTCTCCTTTACAGAGTTCTGGTTGTGCAAACAAGAAAGTTGTTGCCCGAGTAAGTAACTTTTCTTTTCTTTTCTTTTTTTACTGCCTGTAGGATTTTTGCCCTAACTATACCTAACTTGTCCCAATTATGCCTAGTTTTTCCTAATTACACTTGTTCTAATTAATATTCTCCTATTTAAGGAAAAAGTAAAATAAAATAGCTTGGCTCTTTGGGTGAATTTACTTTAAAAGAAGTACATATATAAAAAAAAGACATGAAAATTCTGCTATGAGGTATAGGGCAGCTCAAATTCCAGTTCTTCAGGAAGCACATACAGAGTTGGTCCAAGCTAAAGTTAAAATTAAATAAGTGTCATACAAACAGAGGACAGCTAAAATTTTAGCTGAAGTAAGATAGAATAATGAAGTAAGAAAGAATCATGTTTGGTAATTTATTGTGCTCAGCATGTTGTGGAGGAGATGGAGATATGTGTATTGTATAGCTTCAAGTCAGACTCAGCGGTGGCCTATAAAAATTATGTGCAAATAACCTTTGTTTTATAATAAGGCATTTCTACTCAATGTATGCATTAAAGGGTCTGCAGTTGTTATAAATAAATAATACGGAAAAAAAGAAGGCCTGTCACTGGTCATAGTGTTTTCACCTCCTAATAATAAATGTCTTTGTTTTTAACAGGATACATCCCATGTTTTGAGCAGAAGAGACTATGATGTACAGGTGAACCATTCTTGTCACTCTTTCTGAACTACTACTGGTGTTACAGCTCCTCAGTGTATTATCTACAAAAAGAAAAATAAGGATCTAGTTTCCACAACAGAGTATTCTCTTTAGGGTTAGGTAGTTCTTTCCCAATAGAACTATGTATTTTAATTTATTACCGTTACAGAAAAATGAGTCATTTCTTGTTTTTTCACAGAATGAGTCTTCTACTTCAAATAGCAGCCACACTAACCTCCAGGTAATAACATAGTGTCTACTGCATGATCTCATTGCAAGGAGTTTTCTGATAAATTATATTTCATTTCTGAAAATCAGATTCCACTAATTTATCTGTGCTGAAGGATGCTATTTTGATTTGGCAGCATTTTCCCTATAATGTTATAATTTTGCACAAGTTGTAAATAATGATAATGGGCCCAGAATATACTGTCTCCTCTGTTCCTTCACTCCACTAAGCAGGTAAGCATTGCAGGTGTTTCTTTACATAACGTTTTGTAAAAGTTGTTTGCAAAACACAAAAGAAATAGTTTTAGAATCTTTTTTTAGAAACAGTCCTGCTCTAGTGATGTAATGGCCAGATATATAATTCTGTTTCATTTAGAATTTGGTCACAAGATGCATCTCAGTGATTATGTACTTCTGTTACAAAAGTACGTTCAACTTTCATGTTCTGTAGACTTACGTACTGCTGCAGCAGTGTATATGTTACAGAATTGTGTGAAATTTTAACTGATCCAGAGTGGCACCAGATTTTTTTTTTTCTTAATATTTTGTACTGTATTTGTACCCACCAGCTTCCCAGAGATCTGTAATCCCACTATGCCCAGCATTATGTAGATGTAAACGCTGGCACAGTTGCCTGTCTTAGAGAGTTTGAAGTCTAATTCAATGGTACAGTCAGATCTCTGAGCTCCAGAGAGTAACAGTTTTCTTAATTAGTTTTCGTGATACCCATTCCCTGTGTCTTGTATCCAGTCCCTAATTAAGTTTCATCCAAAGTTATGTTTTCACAGGGATTCATACAAAGTGTTCTGAACAGTTAATGTTTGTTGGTGCAGGGAAGTAGTACAAAGAGTTTGTCACCTTACTTCTCACTGTGTAATTTTATACATGTTAGAATCTGATAAAATGCTTCTATAAAAAATAATTGGTTTCTTCACAGGGTGGATCATTTATTGCAACCGGTGGTGGATCAAGTAGTCAGGTCAGGATTTTCTCTATTTTTATCTAATCTTGTCCAGCTTCCTGGTAATTAAACTAATTAAATTCAGGAGTCAGAGTTTAAGTCCAGTAGTTTTGCATGGGGGATTGGTGATGTTATGCATTAAATTGTAAATGAAGTGACCCTGTTCAGATTAAATTTATCTGAAATGGCTCTCTGAAATCACTTCTTAACACTGTGTCAATTTCACACATGGTTTATTGGTGAGAGCATAATGGTGATTTTCTGTACTCTTGACTACCCAGATAATTCTCTCTTGATGAGGCATCTGTCATTGAAACGTAGCACTGAGAGATGTAGTATCAGCCTAACTTCCAAAGCAAACGTTAAATGTATAGAGCTGTGCCGTCCCCTCATTTGTTCTAGGTATAAGAAAGGTCACAGCTGCTCTGTAGTCCCACAGTCTTTCTTCTCCTAAACAGTTTCACATCTGAAATAAGATTTTATTTTAAACTTCCACAAAGCAATAATTGTTTCCTTTTTTTTAATTTATAGGGTGGTTGCATTTGTCCTGATGGAAGCAGTGGTAATAGACAGGTAATTCTTTTTATGAATTTATACTTTCATCTACATAATGGAGTATTTTGAATTAATCACCCAGTAAGTATAGACACTTGGGTAACACTAAACATTATTGATAATTTCCTTAGTATAGATAGAATTATATGCAATGAAATGGCAGAATGAGTCCCACTTTACTTTAACCGCGTAATTACCATTTCTGTAACTGTGCTTTATAATCCAGATGCTCTGTCAGTTGACTGTTATGTGCTAACTATTCATTACTTTCAAAAACCAGAGTCAATATGCCCTGTAGTAACCACAGAATTTAATTGCATCCAGCTTGGGTTCCTTGTCCTTGTCACTGATGCAATAAAATATTGTGACTAAAATGTCAAAATCTGATAAATATTTCAAAAGATAATCTCTTCAATCAATATTTAAACTATTCTTTCCCATAAAAAGAATCACTGCAATTTCATGATCAGTGGCACTGGATACACTTTTCTCTTAGACAATGCCTCCATGCCAGGAAAAAGCCCACGGAATGCGTTTACATGGGCATTATGGACTAGCTTTACTAGGCTTCGGGCTTCACCTGGCTTTGCCAGGCAAACTTGCATTTTAAAGTCACCTATCTTGTACCTGAAAACTTATTTCTGAAGCTTTTATTGAAGCTGTATTTACATAAGCCCATTTGAATGATGTAATATTTTTTTAGTTTTCAATTTCAGCAAGAATCATATTGTGGATTATTATTTCTATAAAAAAGCATGCTATTTAAACAAACTAATCGTATAAAGAAATTACTGCTTTCTGAAATTACTGCTAACTGTCATTAACTTTAACATATAGCAACAGTAATTTTGGTCAGGTAGAATATCACCTCTTTCATATAATTGAGGCTGAGCAGTAATCATGACCTACATGTTTTAAAATATAGACTAGTCTATTAAAATAACTAATATTGAAACTTCATTGAGGAAAAACTTTTTTTATTTGTTGTGTGATTGTAATGCTATACAAGCAAATGCATTTACAAGGAAAAAAGTGGACGTCTTTATGCAAGTTTTCATTCTAATAGGGCCTTTTTCTTTGCATGCTTAAATTGGTGCAAAAAGAGGCTTAGTTTTTAACGGCAAGCCACCACAGCTTGGCCGGGGGGAGGAGAGTGTGTTTAGTTGCTATCAAACAATAATTTTCAACATGAAAAAAATAAGACATCTAAAGTGGACATGTTAGAAAACCAGTTCTCAGTGCAGATGTGTCCACTTTGATAGACAAGAGGCTTGTATTTCAGTTTGTGATAGTATCAGCTGATAGAATAAATTTATGATAAACTAGGTAGCGATAGTCTTGACCTTTGTCTTCACCCAACAGTAAAGTTCAGCTGTCTTTGCAAAGTAATAGCCTGAATTAAATACCTCACTTATTTTCATTTTCTGTCCAGAGTCAATCCTCTACATATGGCAGTAGCAGTGCCTAAGATTAGCATGTAAACACATCGGCCATGATAGGCAGGTTCATTCTTCTGAATAAAAAAAGCAAAGTATAGGTAGATGGATACATATAAATAAACCAGCATTCATAAAACTTACGTAAAAGAGAGAGTCATCTACTTTCTTGAAGATTCTTCATCCCAGGAGGAAAATTCCTGCAAAAAGCTTTCTTCTAAACTTAAAAGCTATGAGTTACATGAAAGTCTCTTCAAACCTGGAGAAGATTATAAATTAAGAGTCAAAGCTGTACATATTTGAGCCATCTTGTTTCAAAGGAAACAATGGGTTTCCTTATGTGGATCCCCAAATTCCTCACACTGCAATTATTCCACTTTTTCTCTAAGCTTCATCTAAAGACAAGAGCTCAGTCTACAAATAGTCTCTGAGGAAGCAGTCCAACCATAGAATAATACTTTGTCTGTTTTGTATATAAAGGGGATGTGACAGTAATAATGGATGTTATGTACTGGTAAATAGTCTTCTCCTCTAAGTGGTGAGCTGAAAAATCTGCTCTCCTAAACCCTATTTACACTTTGGAAGTTCAGTATTCTGGCAATTTTTAAAAACACTATCAAGGTCATGATCACCTATAACAATATAGAGTCTGCCAGGTATAACATAGGATTCTGTGATTAGAAAGAGTAATATGAAAAGTTACTATTTCTTTCAGGTGTTTTAACCTGAACAGAAAAGTACCTGCTAAAGGTTTTGTTATCTTTAACAAAAATAACCAGTGTTCTCTTTTAATGATTGCAGTAATATCCTTTTTGAAAGCTATATTTTGAAAAAATAGAAATTCGGAAATTGACTCACTCACTTAAATGTCTGTTTGCAAGAAAATAGCTAGTCTGTGTTTTCCTTTCAGGGAGCCCCAGGTTCTTCACACAGCACATATTCTGGTAACCAGGTAAACACTCAGATAAAATGCCCTATTTAGAAGTTCCATCTAAAACCTTCCCTGAAGGAGCAGCCAAATATAAACCGGTAACCCATTCTGTCTTCTGCACAGGGAGGGCCTTACTTCTATCCCGGAGGAGCCTATGGACAGGTAGTTGTTCTTCCTCCCTCACCAGCGTAACACAGATTCCCATCATCCTGGTTCCTTCACTCCTGATATTGTGGGTGCCATGACATACTATAATTACAGACCTGGCAGTTGTCTCTTAGAATAGAAAACTTAAATTAACCCTGATGTAACCTCGTGGCGTGAGGTTTGACAGAGAACGGTACAGAATGGCATCAGCAGTTTCCTTGCAGAATTCAAATTTCAGTAGGCCAAGAAAACTACCGCCAGAAGACTTCTTCCACTTCAACAATATTGGTCTCGATTTTTATTTAGGTACATAAAAGTTAGCTCAAAATTGGGAGAAAGGGTGTAAAGTGAGAACTGGATACACTGGGAGTTAAATACTCATCTTGTCTGCAAGAAAATAGCTGGTCTGTGTTTTCCTTTCAGGAGGGCCCAGGTTCTTCCCACGGCTCTTACTCCGGTAACCAGGTAAATATTCTGGTCGCTGTGCCTGCACAGGAGCAGTCTGAAAGTCTTCCTTGAGAGAACATTTCAACTACAAACCAGTAAATTTTTATGTTTTCTGTACAGGGAGGGCCTGTCTTCTACCCTGGTGGATCTTACGGACAGGTAAGTGTTCTTCCTCATTTGTAAAGATAAGACAGACTTCTGTTATTTTCATTCCTATATTCCCCATATAGTGGCTGTTGTGAAATATAATACCCAAGCACTGAATCAACCGTTTGTAATTACGACATGAAGTCTGTCAGAGGAAAAGGCTAAATTGTGTTCACAACTTCCATGATCTTTCCAATGATCTTTCATCCAGCTAAGAAAGTTAGTGATAAAAATTTCCTTGTTCTTTAACAATGTTGGCCTAAAGTGAGAGTCAGGTACATTGATACCTACACCATCCTGTTTGCAAGAAAATAGCTAGTCTGTGTTTTCCTTTCAGGGAGCCCCAGGTTCTTCACACAGCACATATTCTGGTAACCAGGTAAACACTCAGATAAAATGCCCTATTTAGAAGTTCCATCTAAAACCTTCCCTGAAGGAGCAGCCAAATATAAACCGGTAACCCATTCTGTCTTCTGCACAGGGAGGGCCTTACTTCTATCCCGGAGGAGCCTATGGACAGGTAGTTGTTCTTCCTCCCTCACCAGCGTAACACAGATTCCCATCATCCTGGTTCCTTCACTCCTGATATTGTGGGTGCCATGACATACTATAATTACAGACCTGGCAGTTGTCTCTTAGAATAGAAAACTTAAATTAACCCTGATGTAACCTCGTGGCGTGAGGTTTGACAGAGAACAGTACAGAATGGCATCAGCAGTTTCCTTGCAGAATTCAAATTTCAGTAGGCCAAGAAAACTACCGCCAGAAGACTTCTTCCACTTTAACAATATTGGTCTTGATTTTTATTTAGGTACATAAAAGTTAGCTCAAAATTGGGAGAAAAGGTGTAAAGTGAGAACCGGATACACTGGGAGTTAAATACTCATCTTGTCTGCAAGAAAATAGCTGGTCTGTGTTTTCCTTTCAGGAGGGCCCAGGTTCTTCCCACGGCTCTTACTCCGGTAACCAGGTAAATATTCTGGTCGCTGTGCCTGCACAGGAGCAGTCTGAAAGTCTTCCTTGAGAGAACATTTCAACTAGTAAATTTTTATGTTTTCTGTACAGGGAGGGCCTGTCTTCTACCCTGGTGGATCTTACGGACAGGTAAGTGTTCTTCCTCATTTGTAAAGATAAGACAGACTTCTGTTATTTTCATTCCTATGCTGCCCTTGAAAGAAGGAAAACTCTCTTGAGGGAATGAAAATAATAAACTTTTTTGATTTTCTGTACAGGGAGGGTCTTCTGTCTATGACAGCAGCAGTGAATCCTATGGTCAGGTAAATACTCTTTCTTCTCTTTGTATAAAGGGTGCTGAGGGCCAACACCCTGGCTCCTATTGACAGCTCTATTCTGTATTTTGGCTCTCACTATATTTTAATGAAGGTGGCTTTTTTTCTTTGCGGAGTGAATTTGCATATACTTTTAACTAAGTAGCCTGAAAGCTTATAGGGGAGTAAAAAGTTTTAGACCATTAAAGCTTATTCTCCTCAACAATGCTAGCTTTGAATTATCTGCAAGATGGAGGTCTCTTCAAAGGTGGAAATAGAATTTGAGTTAAAAAACTCAAATAAAAAAATCCCCAAAAGGGGATCCCTACAGTAAGCCTCCAAAAAAAAAAAAAAGTCTGTTTGCAATGTGAAAATTATTTATGTTTTCTGAACAGGGTGGATCTTCCACATATAGTGGCACTGGATCTTCCACATATAGTGGTGCTGGATCTTATGGTCAGGTAAATATTATTTGTCTCATACATCAAAAGCTTAAGCTTGCTGTGTTGGTTCTTATTGCACTGGGTTCTGTATTTCAATTATTTTTAAGTGATGACCATGGAAATGCCATTTTACCTTTTCTTTATCTTTACTTTTATTTACCCCTTTAGAACTCCAAATGTTTCCCTAACGGAGGGAAGATGGTGCACTATATACACTATCCTGCTAACTGTGTCACTGTGACTATTCAATGCTTTAACTATTTTATTGTTTATGCATTAGTTCATTCAAAAGGAAAATATTTTGTGCATTTACTTTACACACCTTACTTATGCAGAAGCTGCTGAAAGTCTAGGTGAACGCACATGCTATACTTGAAGACTGTATTTATTGATGTGAATCTCATTGTGGGATCATTCTGTAGGGACCATCTTATGTTTTGTTTAGCAATACATTTTAACCAGCCAAAGTCATATAGAATTATTTATTAAAAATAATAAGACCTATAATCTAGATTGCTTTTTCATAGAAAATTGTGTCGTGTTGCTACTTCTAGTGCAGGATCTAGAAAGAAAGCATAGATAATGGGATTTTTGAATGTAAAGAATGGTTAATTTTGCAAATCAACTTTATCTAGAATTTTTCCTTATAAAAACGTGTGTTTACAAGGAGGGTTTTTTTTTAACTTCTTCTGCTTAAGCAACAGGTAAAGTTATGTATTTTTCCTGGTTTTTGCACATTCCCTGGTTTAGGTAAAATTGGAGATCCTAAGAGGCTGGTTATTTTTATTCTTCTATTTTGTATTTTCCACAAGTAAGATCATGTAAAAGTCCTTTTTATATGAAAATAAATGTTTTTCCATTTTTTTACAGGATTCACCTTCCATAGGAGGTGGTGAAACTGATGACAGTGTAAGCATTTCTTCTCAAGTATATCAATATCAGAATTTGCTACCTTTTAAAGTATCTAGGCGTTCATATGGACCTTTACCTTATGTCACCATCTTATCTTCAAGAGCTTCTTCACAGTACATTCTAATCTGTGTTGTTTAGTAATTTTCTGCAATAACTTCTTTGAAGTTATTTTGTTTCTATAGATAAAGGGAAATGTAGATTTAAATTATGTCATATTATTGTGCTATGGTATGATAAGGACTTGGCAAATTAAAATTGCAGTTACAACAGTTCTGACTTGTAACAATCACATTTTTTTAAATCAGTTATTAGAAGTAGCATTTACAAAGGAAGCTTTTCCTTTATTTCACAATTTCCATTGAAACTCAATATTAGTATATGCTCACGGTATACAAAACAACCAGATACTTCCTACTTCCAGCAATTTAATTTGGCTACTTTTTCACTGAGTTAATTTAATACAATAACACAATTATGAGTTAATTTAATACAATAACACTAATTTAACTACAAGAACAGTACTATCAATATGTCCGATCAGCGATTCTTAAGGGGAGTTTTTTGTAATTTATTTCCTTAAGAGTATATTCCATATATGTTTACTATTCTGGACTCTCATAACAATTCCCACAAATTAAGACTTTCAAACTTAATTGCTCTTAAAATACAGATTTATTTTAAAATTCAACTTTTCCTTGGTTTTTTTTGAGAAAACACATCGTATTTGACCCTTAATCATTATCTAATTTTATTCTTTTTCTACAATACAACTTCCCTTATCAAAAATGCACAGACTAGTTCCCTCTCTTCCCATCTCCAATTCACACTACACTTCTTCAATGCCAGACATACAAGATTCAAGTTCCTTCATCTATATATTGCATAGGAATGGTCTGTTTTCATGTAGTGTGGTGAGAAATGCTTCCTTTTCTGTTTAAGAACATGCCTTTTCTCGTGGCTAAAGTATATTTCCTGTTAATTATGGTGAAGCTGTTTATAAAACTTTCCAAGTTTAATGTCTCATTTTCTCGAAGTCTTGAGTAATTGATTGTACTTTAACTGCATTTCTAATAAGTCTGTTTTCCAGTGTCCTGGTTTCCTTAGTAGGAAATTGTTCTCCACAAATTTTTATAAATTCAGTTGTGCACTTCAGCTACAAGTATGGTGTGATTAGTTTCCATGCAGTTTCTGTATCAAAATCTTCTTGTGGATATTCAGCAAAGCTAAGATATGATACTACAGAGGGCCCCAAGGCCCTCTGAAAGAAACTAAGATATGAAAGAAACTAAGGTATAACAACATTTATGTGTAACACTGAGGTCTTGCAAGAACCAAGACAGGTTTTAAAGTGCTGATGTTTTCCCCTATAGCATTCTAAGAGGAAATAACACAGATTGAGATGTGATCTCCTTCCTTTATTATGCTATATCAGGATTCACCTTTCGAAATAAAGAAATGCCATTCTCCAGAAATGAGCAGAGACAGAATTTGAAAGAATATACATGTTCTTCATATTTAACCTACATATTTAACCTTCACAACAAGTCATGCAAACAAGCAGTAGTTTCCTTTGCCTTCCATCCTTGCTTAGAAAAAAATAGAAATATTTGCCATGCAATAACGAGATTCGAATATTTTTTAGGATTCCACCTCGCCATCTGGCAGCCGGCAGAGTGAACGGGTAAGCACTCCTTCTTTACATGTTGCCAGGATGACTGCCCCAGTGCTTGGCAACTGCTAGCCACCTAAAGTCCATCTTGTGTGGAAGCTGGTGTGGCAGCTTCCAGTGTGGGATAGAGAGTCCTCAAGCACACAGGGAATGAGGATATGGCTAACGTGTTAACATACTGCTAGAAATCCCAGCTGATGCTGAGGTGTGCTCTTGAATCTCAAACTCACATAACAAACATGGTACCACAATTTACTTGTTCAGGTTCCTGCACATTTTAACTCATTGCCTGACTGCAAAAGGCTTCAATACCATGATTTGTCCATTTGCTTTGTTGTGCTGTATGACTTACTTATGAGGGCTTCCATTTTCATGTCATTTTTATGACACCCATTTTATTTATTCTAATGAGAATTAAATGACACAGACTGAGAAATTATTTTGTTGGAGATATAAGAACTCTTTAATTGTTGTATCCAAAAGAATATCTTTCACCAAAAGAGCAATTATCAACAGGCATAAAGGGGCATGTGCTGTTTTATACAGAAAGACCTTTATTTTGTTGTTCTTGAACAATCCATGAGAGAAAATTAAGGAATATGGAGAAGCAAGAAGGAGTGTTCAGCTTCCACCCTGATCTTTCCATACTACAAAAGACAGGAAGTTTTTGGTTTTTTCATGTAATTTCAATACATTTTTCCAGGATTTTTATTCCCCAGGAGGCAGCCAGTCAGGTGGACATGTAAGCATCTATTTTATTCATTATTTGCAGTTCCCTTCCAAAATGGCTGTTCTATTTAAAAATTATCCTGACGAGTAAATTGTACTCAACTGTTTATCTCCTAGAATTTCTCATGACATCTGGCATCATGTTTTGTGAAACCAAATGGCAAACTTTTTTAAAAAAAAAAATTTAAAAAATTTTAAAAATATGTATATGACTATTCAACAACATAATCTTGTTTTCTAGAAGCCATTTTAAACAAAAATAAATTGAGTCTACTTTTTCCAGGGATCATCTTTTCAAGGTGGTGGCTACTCCAGTGGACAGGTAAATACTAACTTTTTGTATTCTTGACCTGAAGTATCTGTTATACAAAAGCCTGAGTCCTCATATTATATTGCAGCAATTTTTTATCTAGGAGCAAGATTCATTTGGTACTCAAACATCTTTTCCTTATATATATCTACGCGAAAGTCCAAGTGTAAGCAGAGTGGTCAAAATACAATTCATGTATTAACTGATGTTCTAACACCAGGAAACAAATGAAAGTAATAAATATTTGGTATTAATTTATATTTTTAAAATATAAATTAAGTGATTTTTATTTTTTTCAGGACTCATCCTCATCTGGAAGCAGCCAGTATGGTGGGCAGGTGGGAAATTTTTCTTCAGTGTTGGGGTTTGGTTTTTTTTCCCCCAATGTACATATTTCAAGAAAATACTACCAGATTGGTAATACCTACGTTTTCAGACTACTGTTGGGGTTTTTTATTGTCATTAATCTTTCTATAGATAAAATTGGGTTCTTATAGATCTTTCCAAACATAGTTTAGAAAGTAAAAGACAATACATTGTAATCAAATATACATGTCAAACTTAAAGAAAATCTTGTAAATGAAAATATAACATTTACAGGGTTCAACTTCTTCAGGAGGCAGACAGTCTGGTGGACAGGTATGCTTTTCTTTCTCCGCACCGTTCAGCTGTGCTAGTGTCAGGCACTCACAATTTACTTTGCGTATCTTTCCTTTACAAGAACTGTTTTCCTTCACCACTGTCCTTTTTGCCCAAAGCCTCAGCAACACATTATTTTCTTTTTCCGTGTCATTCAGACATCCCACAGGCCAGAGTAGCCAGTAGTAACTGTCTGAATGGCAGTTGTATTTGAGCTTCTGTACCAGCTTTTGTGCTAAACATTTTTCTTCTTATGCATTTCATGCAGATTGAATGTGCCAAGTGAGACACTGAATGGTGAACCCCTGGCCACCTCCCAGTTAGTTTTATCAGAGTAGAAATCACCTAGTAGGCCTCCACTGGAAGTCATCTTTAGTGTTTTTTGTAACATCTGTAGGATGAAAGAGTACTGCATGTATCCAGGTGCTCTGGCCTCTCTAGGAGAAAAAAAATTCAAAATATTTTCTGTAGTACTACTCAGAATTTTTACTCATCCTTTTGGTGAGTAAGGTTTTTAAGGTAAACTTTGTAGATAACAAATTTGAAGATAACAAAATTGGAAGTTTTATGCCCCATCAGAGCAATAAGTGCAGGAATAGTTGCATAGGATGAAGAGAACAAAAAATAGGTTAATTTCTAGAAATTGGGTACTTGGGCAGTTATGAATGTAACTTTGACTTGCGTACCTGAGATGCTAGAAGTAATTTGGGTTGTAACTGGAGTCCCTTTCAGTCCTGTGCTCTTGATATCTTAAATATTTTCTGAATTCTTTACAGGGTGGATGTGATTGTTCTGGGGGAAGTTCTGTAAGTGTTATTCGTTCATTATACATTTTCTTTTACTAAACTATTTAACTGGAAAATTATCTGTGGTCCTATTTATTTCTAACTTATTTATTTGAATGTACTCTTAATTTTAAATTCATTGTTCCTTTGGTGACTTTCATATTGCTGACGTGGTAGGAGTTATTTCTCATTATGCCAAGATGAAGAATTCAGAATCATAGAATTGTTTAGGTTGGAAAAGACCTTTAAGATCAAGTCTAACCATTAACCTGGGACTGCCAAGTCCACCCCTACATCATGTCCCTAAGCGCCTCATCTACACGTCTTTTAAATACCTTCAGGGACGGTGACTCAACCACTTCCCTGGGCAGCCTGTTCCAAGGCTTGACAATCCTTTTTCCTAATATCCAATCTAAACCTCCCTTGGCACAACTTGAGGCCATTTCCTCTCGTCCTATCACTGTTACTTGGCAGAAGAGACCAACACCCACCTCGCTACAACCTCCTTCCAGGTAGTTGTAGAGCGCGATGAGGTCTCCCCTCAGCCTCCTCTTCTCCAGACTAAACAACTCCAGTTCCCTCAGCCGCTCCTCACAGGACTCATGCTCTAGACCCTTCAACAGCTTTTCTGGACACGCTCCAGCACCTCAACATCCTTCCTGTAGTGAGGGGCCCAAACTGAACACAGTATTCGAGGTGCGGCCTCACCAGTGCCGAGTACAGGGGCACGATCACCTCCCCAGTCCTGCTCGCCACACTGTTTCTGATACAAGTCAGGAACCCCCAAACTTGGCAGCAAGGTGTATTCTCTGAGCAGTGACTTTCAGTTACCATACAGTATTTACAGAGATGTGTATCTCTTCTCAAAAAAATTTTTTTTTAAAAATCGATTGCATTAAACAGCAGAATTAACTGACAAAAGATCTATCATGAAGGGAAGCTAAAATAATATCAAGTCTACAAAATTGCCAACCATAAAAAGGTGTCTCAGAAATCAATGTTTACCAAATTAAAAAAAAAACAAACAACTGAGCCACCTCTCATTTGTGCTTTTAAGTTCATATGAAATTATTTTAAGACTGTGATATAGGGTAATACATGCTTTCCAAAGCAAATTATATGTGGTCAATCAACATGTAGTATATAAAGGACATTCCTGCACCTTGGGTAGTATTCTTATTTTCTAGGCAATGAGTCATGAGTAGATACAAAATGATACTTTGTGATTTATGGTCTTTCAGGCCAAAAAGACTGTTTGCTATCTTGGCAAATTAAGAAAAGTGAAGTGTAAGTGTAATTTAATTTCAGACTGTGATATTCTTCCTTTAAAATACCATACAACAGGCATTCTAAGGTTTTGTTTCATTTTTAGTTTATGATCAAAGACAAAGGCTAATTTTTCTTTTTTTTTTTTTCCTTCCCCCTCTCCCCCCCCTCCAGGGTGGATCCCCTACCTTAGTCAGAAGTAATTCCTCTGCAAATGTAAGCAATGTTCATCAGCTTTTAAGTGTGTCCTTTGTTTGTTTTGTCAATATAATGGCTAGAGAGGTTAAAAAGAGTCAGTACCTAATAGAAGTCATACACTTGTGAAAATAACCTACCTTAGTTACAATTAAACACACACCAGACATTCATGCAGCACTTGCAGTTTCTCTTTACATTTGAAATAGTATTCATTCAAAGAGAAGTCTTTGAATGAAAAATGTTGTTTGGTACAAACGCAGGTACATAACAATATCAATATTTGCTTCGGGAGTCAGTTCCATTGTCTTCCTTGGAATTATGTCAAAATATCCCCTAGGGACATGGATTTACATGTTTGTATTGCTCATAGATCATTTACTGCAAGAAAGATCAGTATTCATAGATCAGTAATTTAATGATGCTAGCCCTTTCATATGGATAAGAACTCTTTTGCAGGAGGGACCTTTTTACAGAGTTCCCAAGACCAGTTCTGTTCATCATGTGTTAGAAAGTCATGCCATGTATGTCACTGGAGCTCTGTATGTGCTGCACTAAAGGGAGAAAAAACGTTTGGGTCTTTTTGTATCTAGCACAGAACTCTCTGACGTTGTTACCAGACTGCTAACTGTTACAAAGCTGGCTTGGACATAGCTACCTAAATGTACCATACAAAAATTAATATTACATGATAAATAGGACTGGTCTTGTGCTCCCTTGCAGGAAGGAGGAATGTGTAAATATCTACAGTCAGGAAAATATTCTTACCCACCTGTGTTCTACATCCTTCACATTATTGATGTTGGGATTTGTTTCCTTTGAAACTTCCAATTGGGACTGATTTTTTTTTTTGTTTTTTTACTGACTTGGCTGTCTTTGGACAGCAGTTCGGAATCAGGGATTGTGTATAAATATTGAGGGAACATAGTGGTTGTGTCTACATCGACAAGTACTGCAAACTGCTAGGATTGTTTCACTCTGTAGAGTGAAACAGTCAGTGCTCATTAACTGATGGCCACACTACACACATTTCAGGAAGGGTTTGCTCTGGTCTGGTCCCATGGACCATGGTCCCATGGTCCATTTACTACCTGAATGCATTAAGTGTGCCCCGAGAGAGCATTCTACAATTCAGTTTAATCTGAAAGGCATCCAATTAATTCACTCCAAGACCACTCCATGATGCAAACCAGACTACAGTGAGTGGGGAATATCAGGAGTTTTGTCTCAAAAGGCACACTCCTGATCTGTACTTTAATGCATAGGTGCACCCAGTACCTCAGCACAGGAGAATGCCTTTTGCATATTGAATATAGATCTTAGTTCTCCCCCAACTATATGTTGCAGTCTACCTCAGAACATTGTCTTTAATATCTTCTTTACAAGGCAATTGAAAAGTCATTTTACACAGATTCCTCATGAAGGAATTCTGATAGATGCTTAACATTATATACTAAACACAGAACATTTCATTTCTTTATGAGCTTAGCAGATCTTGTGGAAGCTCAGAGTACTCAAAAAGTCTGTAGTACTCTGCAAGAATGAATATTAAAAGCTTTTTGTGGGGATGTCATTCTTCAGTGTGCAGATTTTAAACTGAAAGAAATAAGCTGCCTATCCTTCAGTTAGATCCTTTGAAGTGAAATAACTGGTATTTCCTTTCTGAAATAAAGGAGGCAGCCATTCTGGTGGACAGGTACATACTAAATTTTAGATGTATTAACAAAGTAGGGAAGGCTAGATTTTGCATTTTGAGTGGATTTTAAACCCAAGCAAAAAAGTTTAAAATAGAAATTTATATACTACTGTCCTTCAAGAAGTTTTGCTTTAAAATATTTTTGTTAGAGAAAAATAACTGGTTTCTTTTTTTGTGTTTTTGTTTTTTTTTTTTTTTTTCTTCTTTTTTCTCCAGGGCTCATCTTCTTCTGGAGGCAGCCAGTACAGTAGCCAAGTAAGCCAAGGAGAGCCAGCTTGCCACTTCTGAAAATGATGGTTATTCACAAACTCAATGAAATTCAGTTTTTATATGGGAACTATGTGTAAAGAGCAAAAACTCAGTAAATGAAATTCATCATCGAGTTTGATATGTCCTAAAAATTATACACGATGGCTTTTTTAGCTAGTAGTGGCCTTGTTTTTGTGAAACTTGCATAATGAAGCTCACACAAAAAATAGGTGTGGGGAAAGAATGAATCAAAATGTAGCACTTTTGATTCCTAGTGGACCTAATTCCATTAAGAAGAAAACCAAATCCAATCTCCCCTCTTTAAAGAGACCTCTTGTTGTATGAGATTTCAGTAAATTTGCTTAGTTTGGTTTTCAGAGTCCTGTTAGGTAGCCAATCTTTTACTGCTAGCTTTGGCCCAGAATTCAGCTTTTCAAATAAAGAAATGTCATTCTCCATAAATGAGCAGAGAAAGAACTTGAAAGAATGCTGCTTTAACCTTCCTAACAAGTCACACAAACAAAGCAGTAGGTTTTTTTGCCTTCCACCCTCGCTTAGGAACTCGGGTATTTCCCCAAGTTACCTTGTAAGGCTTGAACTCTAGTTATTAAAGCATATTGAAAGTCCTGCTTGCCTGCCTTCACTCTTACCTTGCTCTCTTGCTCCTGTTGTCCTGAGAGAGTCATGTTTTAATTTAAGGATATCCTACAGCAAGTAATTCACTTATTTGGTATTCTGTACAGGATTCATATTCCTCTGGAGCTAGCCAGTATGGTGGACATGTAAGCTCTTACTTTTAATATTTTATATGACATATTTGTTTTACCATTATTTGATTCTTGTCAAGTAAAGGATTATCCAGATAGCTATCTCAATTTAATATTTCAAGAAACTTTATAGTGATCTATTCTCTGTAGTAATATTGTGAGTTCAAGGAAGACAAAAATACAGAGTTTATTGAGGGAACATTACAAACAAACAGTCATATAACAAAATACAGATGTCTTTGCCACTCGTCTCCATGAATTAGATATTCAGAAATAACTGATTTTCAATATTTTTCCAGGGGTCATCTTCTTATGGAGGCAGCCATTATGGTGGACAAGTAAGCATTAACAGTCTCCACTTTTGTAGTTTTGACCTATGCAAACTTGTAGTTTATTCATTGTCTACCTGGCTGTCTACCTTAGCTTTATTTATCTTAGTCTAAAATCTTCTCAGTAAATCTTTTTCTGTAGCGTTCTGATGCTACTGTGATTAAACAAAATAAGTTCAGATGAAGATCATTATTTAAAACTAAGAAAAAATAGAATGTGAAATACATGATTGACTCAATTGGCTCCTGAAATTTGCAGGACTAGAGGTCATGTCTTTCTGAAATAAATTAGTACTTATCAAGCTGACCAAAATTTTTAAAAGCCTTGTGAAATGATTCTATGATTCTAAGAAATGAGTGTAAAGAAGTTTCAGTTTCCTTTTTTGTTGATATTCAGGGTTCACCTTCCTCAGGAGGCAGCCAGCATGGTGGACAGGTGAGAATTCTTCTCTTGTAGTGTTTACTACTTTATCCAAGAGACTTGGTAGTTCTCTGTGTAAAAGAACATTTTAAGGAGATTGATCTTTTTTTTTCATGTTTTATTTAGTTTGTTGCTAGGTATATAGTAGTCATAAATGTATGTGATACAAAGCCACAGGAGAGTTTTTATGAGATGTAGTTTCTGATGCATCATGGTAAATGCACATGAGCCTCACTCCTTTTTGCACAGTCTGGTTCAGTCCATTCACAGTTTTGCACTGAAAGAAATTAGGTACCTCTCCTTCGTATGCAGTATGGTTTAAAGGAGTACTATGACATGGATATAGAGATCATTTAATTCCTTTTGTTCAGGGTTCACCTTTTTCAGGAGGCAGCCAGTATGGAGGACAGGTAAGAATCTCTTCCTGTGTAGTCCTTATCCTAACTCTAGCTTCTACATCAAAACTTGGTACTTTGCTATTGACTGAAAAAATAATATTTTGAGTAAACTCTGTTAATCTGGTAATAGATGATCAGGTATCTAAAGATATATGATCTGAAACAATACAAAAACTATGAAGGGCCAGTACTTCTGTTGCATCACAGTAAATGCAGTTCTGGTCTTGATCTACCCTCTGACTTGCCATCCTCATTCTGGACCCATTTCCTTTCTGCTGCTGTCATGGTTTCTTAGCTCTAACAATAAGGAGTGGCTGGAAGCAGATTGCATTCATCCTCTACCTCAACCTATGGAATATGTCACTTCCTTCAGCAAAACCTAATATCAGAGTTGATATCAAAGAAGCAGTATGCCTCAGGAGGAGAACAGGGGAGAAGGTCAGGAGTTGTTAAGAGGTGTTCCATGCCCTTGTGAAATGAAAGATGATGGATAGGGTTCTTAGTGCTGTCTAGAGGTATAGCCTTTAATATGGGGTGAAATCCCCAACAAACTTGTCCTTGGCCTCTGAAAACATTTATTGTCAGATTTATTGGAGAGGGAATTAGAGGAGAAAGAGATTTTCAGTCCAAATAGTCTCCCAAAACTAAGTAGATAATCCTAATAGCTCATGATCAGTATTACAGAAGATTTGTATGTTACAGACCATCCCTAATTTGCATAGAACACATAAAGGAATAGATTGAATGTTTATCTTTCTGTAATCTTTCATTGTACAACAGAGAAGGAAAATAGTCTTTCTTTCAAAAACCCTTTAAAAAGCTTTTTGATAGAGAAATAATTGGCACCTTTGCTTCAGGGTCCATCTTTCTCAGGTGGCAGCCATTATGGAGGACAGGTGAGAATAGTTTTTCTATTTATGGGTTGTTTTTTCCATTGTTCACCTTTCTTTTTCTGTTTTGTGAAAAACATTTTATAAAGAATATTTTATAAAGGGGTGGCTTACAGCAAAACAGTGTTTAGGCAGCATAGATGAATATACAACCTTCTGCTGTGTCAGCCCACTCAGGAAAGTAAAACATAGGAATCTGCCCTGAGCACACAATCCAGTGCAGCAGAACTACTCACACACGCTTGAAGCTGACTTGAATTTAAACTTTATTGTTCTGTTTAAACAGTAGCCATTGTAAAGGCCAATAGATTTCAGTATGGTTATAAAGGAAGTGTTCGCATTCCTATGACACTTAAATCCATGGAAGACAAATAAAAGTGTGATTTTCTGTGACAGATCATAAGTTAAAGAATATAAAAGAAATATAAATGCTTTCTCATTTCTTTAGGGTATAGCTTCTTCAGGAAGCAGCCAGTATAGTGGACAGGTAAAACTTCTACTTTCATAGTATTTATAGTTTTGGTACACAGTTCATTAGGAAAACTGACCTGTATTTTTTGCAAAAAAGGAACATTTTAAGAAAGAATAGCTTTAAGCCAAACTGAGTGAGGATTGCTAACTATGGGTCTGTCTGGTATGTCAGATCGTGATATGAGCAAATGATACAGGGGCCTGTGTGACTGCGTGGAAATGCTTTCTTAAACAGATTATGGTTCTAAGAAGCACATTTTTGTTGTTATATTTAAACAGAAGCAATTTGAAAGACTAAGGACCACAGAGAACAGTGAGAATGTTACTCAGTAACATAGAAATAATTAGTTACTCATTTTTTCCAGGGCTTTTCTTCAGGAGGCAGACAGTCTGGTGGACAGGTATGCTTTTCTTTCTCCGCACCGTTCAGCTGTGCTAGTGTCAGGCACTCACAATTTACTTTGCGTATCTTTCCTTTACAAGAACTGTTTTCCTTCACCACTGTCCTTTTTGCCCAAAGCCTCAGCAACACATTATTTTCTTTTTCCGTGTCATTCAGACATCCCACAGGCCAGAGTAGCCAGTAGTAACTGTCTGAATGGCAGTTGTATTTGAGCTTCTGTACCAGCTTTTGTGCTAAACATTTTTCTTCTTATGCATTTCATGCAGATTGAATGTGCCAAGTGAGACACTGAATGGTGAACCCCTGGCCACCTCCCAGTTAGTTTTATCAGAGTAGAAATCACCTAGTAGGCCTCCACTGGAAGTCATCTTTAGTGTTTTTTGTAACATCTGTAGGATGAAAGAGTACTGCATGTATCCAGGTGCTCTGGCCTCTCTAGGAGAAAAAAAATTCAAAATATTTTCTGTAGTACTACTCAGAATTTTTACTCATCCTTTTGGTGAGTAAGGTTTTTAAGGTAACTTTTAAATGAGAAATTAGAAGACTATATTTAAAAATTTGATCAGTAAGTGCACAGTTAGCCTGAAAGGACAGTGGAGAGAGAAAGAAACTACTTTTTAGATGGAGCTTGGTGAGTCTATGAGCAGGATTTTATTGTCCAGTTTCTTGCAGTAGCAGAATGTGAGTTTGATTTAGTAATTCAGAGGCCTCTTCCAGTCATAGAAGGAAAATAAATTTGGTTGTGTTTTATACAGGGTGGATGTGTGTGCCCCAGTGGAAGTTCAGTAAGTATTCTTTGTCTTTGCATATTTTTCATAGTATGTACACACACTGGAAAATTCCCAAGGAACTACATTTTTTGAAATAATTCTGTCTGCGAATGTATATGTATGATGAAAGGGTTTTTTCACATTGTGCTAAAATGAGAAATTTTGAACCTGCTAAGGACAAAAATATTGTGACTTGCAACTGTAATATTGTATTCAAAACTAGTTACCCAGATGCATTTCTGTTTTCAAAGAAATGCATGGGAAATAAATTGCACTTTCCCCACCCTGGATTAAACAAGTAGTAATGTTCTCCAATATCTGTATTAAAGGAAGACTAGTTCTAATTCTGTAAAATATCCAGGCATGAAAAACTGCTTCAAAGTGTTTAATTTCTTTTGGTTTGTAAGAGAGGCCTGGGCCTTTTCTAAGAATCTGTTTCCCAAATATCTCATAGTATATCTGTTGGGTTTCGGACACGTCTGTAATAGTGCTCTTCTTATGATGGTTATTAACAGTATGATTGAACTAGTGAAACTTAGATATAAAATATTGGCCCAAAATGCTTCCAAGTGGGAGCAGAGCAACGCATTTAAAAAGTTAAAGCTATTTCCATTTTTCTGTCTAATTAGTATATCCCCTATTCTTTTGTAAATACTTCAAAAAAAAAAAAAAAAAAAAACGACCAAAACAACCAACAGTTTTGCTGAAATTAAGCTAATTTACTTTTGAGGGAGGATTCAGTTATCTGTTGTCTCAGTATAGTCAAAATTGCTTAGATGACTACTTCTCTTTCTCGGATTATGAAATCAAGCAAAACCCACATGCCATAAGTATACCACTCATGACATATATGGCACTTCTGAGAATCAGAAGTGCTGAAAACAACATATAAATTATCAGCTTATGTCTTTTTGCAAGCAAATAATCTGAAGGAATAAGGATGAATCGAAACTAAATCCTTTACTTCTTTAATCAACCAAATAGCAAAGTATACTAATAATTAGTGTAAATGACTTGATCATTGCAATAGGTCAATATGTTCTCTTGTTTTTCCTTTACATGACGTTGAATTTAATACAGAGTAAACATTGCTATTTTTGTTGAATACAGGGCTCTTTTGGAGGAAAAAGGTAGACAATTTGTCTTTAACATTTACACAGATTAGTTCCTCAGGAATAAACAAGGTTCAGTTGCCATATTTGCCCAGAAGCCATTAAATATTGAGTTCAGTTTAGTCACAGAGATAGGGACAATAATTCCAGAGAGTGCATGTGGCTTTTATTGAATCACTCGTGACATTTCAGTTATATCTTTCTATATACTAGAGCCAAGATTTTACTTTGTAGTTATAGAAGCTTTCTTACCTCAAAAAAATGCTGAAGAATAATTCACGGGGTTCATCTCATTGCATAAACCACTAATATGATGTGTGGATAAGTAGCCATTTGCCACTGCATTAATAACTGTGTAAAGTTCTTCCAGTTAATCAGTGTCATGAGTATTGTTTAGATTAGGTCCTGGTTTTTTGATGCCAGGCGGTATTTAAAAAAATTATTTACAAAAGTTTCACATTCTTTTTACAGGATTCATCGTATTCTGGAAGCAGTCAGTATGGTGGACAGGCAAGCAACTTTTCTTTGTTTTCAAGATCTTCTTCCTATTTGCTATTTATTAAATGAAAATATGATGCAGTGCATATACTGCCAGTCAGTTTTTCAGAGTAATTTTACTCTTAGTAAATATTTGAAAACAGGGACTGTTTCTCAGTAACTGAAATGGCATAGCATGAACAAACTTCAATTTAAAGAAACTGCATAGATCATAATTTTAGTTGTTTTACCTCAGAATGCCTCTTATCTCAAGTGATAATTTTAATTAACCATTTTTATGATTCAGTTTCACATTGCTATGACACCAGTTCAAAATCTATTTGCTGTGTTATTTTTCAATTGTATTGAAATTATCTTTTTTTTTTGCATTTGTTTAGATTAAATACTTGGAAACTTGGTACAAAATATACCAATAGATATTGCTTTGAAAATATAAGTTCTGGTGTGTTACCCAAAATACTACTACTTTCCTCATCTTCAGCTGCAATTTGAGTCTCTTACTGTAAGCAGCTCCCTATGTACCTTTTGTAGCCTTAGTAGTTTGTCACTGATCGAGAGATCTTACTAGCCCAAGTAGTTAACAGATGTAATGGATGACTATCTAATAAGAAGGTGGAACATATTTTTCATTAGTATTACTCTGTTCACAATGTTTCAGTCTGCTATACTTAAAAAAATTCAATTTCTTTTTACTCCATTGGCAAGCATTTGAGTTCAGTATCACTCTATTAAGAAGATCATTTCTTGTAGCATGGAGAGGATTTTTAAAAGCTGCAAAACAAATTTTTCCCAAATTACTTATTTGGAATAATAAGAATGCTCTTACAATAATACACATGATGCTCTCTGAACACATTTGACCTAGCAGAAATTCACAAATAAAGTAGATTTTTTCTTTCTCTTGAACAGAGCTATACTTAAATATATGGATATAAAGTGTCTTTATGTTAGAGAATAGTCTTAGCAGGTGTTTTGTGACTGTTTGCCAAATTTACTACTTTCAACTGTTAAGGAACTTAGAGGAATTAAGTCAGAAGTCTTTCACTGCATCTTTTTAGATTAATATACTTTCCAGATTCCTTCTGAGATCTCCTGTCAAAAGGTCCTTCTGTGATGTTTCATTCTGCACAGAAGGAGGAAAAAAAAAGAAAAAAAAAAAAAAAAGAGTAACTGCTGTTATTCTGCCAACGCTTAAGCACTTAAGTTTCCTGTGATTTTTTTAATAGGGATCTTCTCCCTCAGGAAGCAGCCAGTATGGTGGGCAAGTGAGTATATTCTCTTCTCATCCCATCACTCCTAAATCTTTCCCTGTACTATCTGGATTAGGTCAGTTACTTGATGCTGAAAGATACATTCATTTGGCCATTTTACTGAGCTTAAATAGCTGAGGTAATACTGACTAAAGTTGTTTCAGTGAGCTGAATAAAAGAATTGGTTACTGCTCTGTGTAAAACGTTTCTTTGAACTTACTATAATCGCTATACTGTATTTCATAACACCGCTTTCTTGATTCATTGTTTTGGTGTGCAGTAGGTAGCGTAAGTTTTAGGTACCCCAGTTACTTTCTGTTCAAACAACATCCAAATAAGGTTGTCCTAAGTACTGCACAAATTGTCTCAAGACAGTGATAGAAGATTTTTTCATTAAATTAATAAATGTTTGATTGACTTCTTACAGGGCTCATATTCTTCTGGAGGCAGACAACATGGTAAACCAGTAAGTAAAAAAATTTCAAGTTTACCTTTCTTTTTTCTTATAAGCCTGTTAACAAAATTATATCCGGTTAGTTACAGACTAGACATTTTTCTGAAATTACTTAAACATGCAAAGAGTGTCATATGATTTACTTATCTGGGATAATCTCAACAAATGCAAACACAATATTTATTTTCACACAGTTCCATAGCATTGAGACAGCATTTTACTCTGTAACTGAACTTCTAGTCAATCTCTGAATTAGTTCTAGTAATCACAGAATGAGATTACAGGGTCTTTTTTTTTTTCGTAAGGGAATTCTGAACAGTTATTTCTATTTAAATTCATAGTAATCATACACTTTGTGCTCAGGGCTCACATTTTCCATTGATTTTGTATGCATTTGTCTTAAGTATTTCTGGCTTGCTTTGATAACAATACTTTCTTGTTCTTTTTGAAGGAAATAATAGTTGATATTTGACTATGCGTATTTTCATCTTCTCCCGTTTCAGACCACTTTTTTTACTATGTAATTTAGATCTTGCTTTTGTTGTCATTCAATGGCCAGAAATATAAATAAGCACACACAACGTTTTAGCTTATCTCTTATAGAAAATAAGATGTATCCACCTTATTAAAAAGTGGGCACAAACGTTACATTTTCTTATATATTAATCATAAAGGTGAGACATTTTGTGTACCATATTTGATGGCATTTCTTAAAGAGTAAATGCTTGTAAGATTTCCTGTTAGCAATGCCATTTAAATAATTCAGAGCAACTTTGCCAGAAAACTGAATAAGACTCTTGTAGAACATCTAATTTTTCAGTAGCCACTTTTATTTTCAGCTACCTTCCTTATTAGAGCATTCTTCAAGTAGGGCTGTAGAGTAAAGGACTTTAACGTTTAAGTTTTGAGTGTCGTGTGTCCTCCCACCAAATTTAACTGTAGACTTATTCCAGGTGAATTAATGTTTAATTGGACCTTATTATTTTTTCCTTTCTATATATTAAACACATCATAACTACAAAACAGCTCTTTCTTCTTGAGAACTTTGAATTAAATTCTCTAACTAATACATCATTCAAAAGAATACTTGTAACGGGAAGATGTTAAAAATTTCTTTTTCAGATAAGATTTTCCCTGGGATTTTTGGATGACTGGACACAAAATAGTGTTCATTCTCCTGTGGTCCTTTATTCCAGATAGCAAGAATATACTGAAGTACAAATAGGCTTAGAGTCAAAAACGGGTACCTTTTTTCAGGGTTCACCTTCCTCGGGAGGCAGTCTTCAAGAAAAGCCAGTAAGGATATTCTTCTTTCAGTATTCCACAACCAAGTTAGAAATGTGGATATTGATTTTTAAAATAGGTAACAATAATGAGGGTGAAATTTCAAATTATGTTACAATGGTAAATGTCTGAGAAAAGTGACCAATAAAAATTGGAGTGTTTTGTTCAAACTTGAACATTAGGATGAGGCAGCATTCATTCCTCCCATAGCAAAGTTTTGATATACTCTGTTACTTATTCATAGGAACATGCTTGGATCATTCTATTAAGAATGCTGTATTTAAATATCAGGATAACTGTTTCAGTTTCAAACTTTGTAGTTCAGTCAATGATACATTGCTTTGAAAATCCTCTGAAACTGTTCATGGAATAAAGAGGACATAGCTGTGCCTTACTTGAGACCATTCAATTAAAACAGGGAAAAAAAGTGCAAGGAAAAAGGTAAAATCAAAGTCCGTATCAAAACTACTAATATCTAGGGCATTTTCAAGACTGCTGTGTCCTCTTTGGACACAATTCACTAGGAGTCTCGTACAACAAAAATAAATGGTTTATAATTATTTTACAGGGCTTCTCTACCTCAGGAAGCACTTATTCAGGGAAACCGGTAAGAATACTTTCATCACAGCATTTTCATCTTCTTTTCTTAGTAAACAAAGAACCTGGGTGGTTGATCGGCCAATTTCTGGATGATTTGGTCTGAAGAGAACATTCTCTATTATTTCCATTTATATTAGAGCATATTTAAAGAAACCGCTGTGGAAAATACAGCCTCAGCCTGGGAAAGCTATTTCAATATCAGTTATATTTTAAATCTGAATCTGTCTTGCTTCACATTCCACTCAGTGGCCTTGTTACATTTTGCTGTCCTCTATTTTTGAATTCCTGTTCTCTGTGTAGATTTTATAGGCTCTGCTCAGTTAATCCTTCACTTTTTTTTTTATAAGGTAGATTGTTGAGTTTTTCACTGGCAGGTTACCTGGTTTTGCATAGTCCCCCCACCCCCCCCGTACTCATCAGTTTTTTAACATCCTCTTTCAATTATAGGGATGGAAAACTCTGTATGGAATATGATAATGGAATGAGAGAAAAATAGACTTTTGCCCTTTCATGAATTTTAGCTGAAATTTTCAGATGTAAGATGAGATAGAGTGTGTAACTAACACTATTTACTTTATCTATGCAAAGCTACTTTCCTCTTGAACAACTTAAAACCATGCTGTGGGTTAAACTATTAAAATTTTGTTGATCACCGGCAAAACTGTGTTCAAAACCATTGGGTGGGAACACTTCTAGATTTATTTGTTTATTTGTTTGTTTTCAGAATTCACCTTCCTCAGGCGGCAGTCAAGTGGTAAGCACTTTTCCTTTTTGTAGTTTCTACTGGTTTCTTCCTATACACATTGTAGAAAACGGAAAGTATCGTTTATACTGTGAGGTACCTGTCAGATTTCCTGTATCTGAATAAATGTTTGAGAATACATGTGCAACATAATAAATGGGAATAGTATCAACAAAAATGAGCAAAAATGGGACCATATGAGTGCTTTATACTTTTGATCCTGCCTATCACTTGAAAACTGAACACCTGTTGATTTACGTGAACTATAGATGTGGCACGTGATCTTTTAACATCAGAAGTGTCTACATAATAGAAGAAGCTAATAGGAAAAGATTTTTCTGAAACTTGCTATGCTTTTGTAATAGTAATAAATAGAACTATTTTGAATTGGGTTTATCGAATTGCTCTCTTTTTATGTTTTTTATAGAGCTCTGCTGGGAAACACTCCGCTCCCCAACTTCTGCTGTTATTAAGTGTTTTGAGTGCCTTTGCTCTCTCTGCTGCTGTATCAAGATGGTCTATATGAACTTCTGAAGAGTTGCTTGGCATCTCCTAGACGTGGATTATATTCAGTAATATTAGATTAATTATTTGATGTAAGAAAAAAAAGTACCCTTAAGTCAAATTGGCAGATGCTACTTGGCTGTTACGTTGTATGTCTAGCTAGTATGTCATGCCTCTCATTAGTTTACCTTTGGTTTTAGTCATTAGTAGATAATAATTAGTTTTGTCAGTGTTTTAGGCATCATTTTAAGAGAGCATATTGTACCTCATTTTTATTTCTAATGGGGAATGCGATGAACACCTACCTGAAATCTGATTGGTGCAATAAAAATACTTAGAAAATATTAGGTTATTAACCAAAGCGGAGGAGGTCAAACATTGTTGTATGTGCAAACTGAGCACCATGCCTGGTCATCATCGCATAAAAAAAGGCTAACATAAACATCTGATAAGCAGCCCTCGATGGGACAGAAGAAAAGATAATAATACCAGAGTCTTGGTTTTAGTCTATTGTAGAATCATAGAATAGAATCATAGAATCATACAGGTTGGAAAAGACCTCTAAGATCATCGTGTCCAACCGTCAACCCAACACCACCATGCCCACTACACCATGTCCCTAAGGGCCTCATCTACACGTCTTTTAAATACCTCCAGGGATGGTGACTCCACCACTTCCCTGGGCAGCCTGTTCCAAGGCCTGACCACTCTTTCAGTAAAGAAATTTTTCCTAATGTTCAATCTAAACCTCCCTTGGCACAACTTGAGGCCATTTCCTCTTGTCCTATCACTAGTTACTTGGGAGAAGAGACCAACACCCACCTCGCTACAACCTCCTTTCAGGTAGTTGTAGAGCACGATGAGGTCTCCCCTCAGCCTCCTCTTCTCCAGGCTAAACAACCCCAGTTCCCTCAGCCGCTCCTCATAAGACTTGTGCTCCAGGCCCTTCACCAGCTTCGTTGCCCTCCTCTGGACGCGCTCCAGCACCTCCATGTCCTTCTTGTAGTGAGGGGCCCAAAACTGAACACAGTATTCGAGGTGCGGCCTCACCAGTGCCGAGTACAGGGGCACGATCACCTCCCTGCTCCTGCTGGCCACACTATTTCTGATACAGGCCAGGATGCCGTTGGCCTTCTTGGCCACCTGAGCACACTGCCGGCTCATGTTCAGCCGGCTGTCAACCAGTACCCCCAGGTCCTTTTCCTCTGGGCAGCTTTCCAGCCACTCTTCCCCAAGCCTGTAGCGTTGCCTGGGGTTGTTGTGGCCGAAGTGCAGGACCCGGCACTTGGCCTTGTTGAATCTCATACAGTTGGCCTCGGCCCATCGATCCAGCCTGTCCAGGTCCCTCTGCAGAGCCTTCCTACCCTCCAGCAGATCAACACTCCCGCCCAACTTGGTGTCGTCTGCAAACTTACTGAGGGAGCACTCGATCCCCTCGTCCAGATCATTGATGAAGATATTGAACAGGACCGGCCCCAAAACTGAGCCCTGGGGAACACCGCTCGTGACCGGCCGCCAACTGGATTTAACTCCGTTCACCACAACTCTCTGGGCTCGGCCGTCCAGCCAGTTTTTTACCCAGTGAAGAGTGTACCTGTCTAGGCCGTGAGCCGCCAGCTTCTCTAGGAGAATGCTGTGGGAGACAGTGTCAAAGGCCTTACTGAAGTCCAAGTAGACCACATCCACTGCCTTTCCCTCATCCACTAGGCGGGTCACCTGGTCATAGAAGGAGATCAGGTTGGTCAAGCAGGACCTGCCTTCCATGAACCCGTGCTGGCTGGGCCTGATCCCCTGGTTGTCCCGGACATGGCTCGTGAGCACCCTCAAAACCAACCGCTCCATGATCTTCCCCGGCACCGAGGTCAGGCTGACCGGCCTGTAGTTCCCCGGATCCTCCTTCCGGCCCTTCTTGTAGATGGGAGTCACATTGGCGAGCCTCCAGTCGTCCGGGACTTCCCCAGTTAACCAGGACTGCTGGTAAATGATGGAGAGCGGCTCGGCAAGCTCCTCCGCCAGCTCCCTCAGAACCCTCGGGTGGATCCCATCCGGCCCCATAGACTTGTGAACGTCCAGGTGGCATAGCAGGTCATGAACTTCATCCTCTTGAATTATGGGGGGTTTATCCTGCTCGTCGTCCCTGTCTTCCAGCTCAGGGGGCTGAGTACCCTGAGGATAACCATTCTGACTACTAAAGACTGAGGCAAAGAAGGCGTTGAGTACCTCAGCCTTTTCCTCATCCTTGGTGGCAACGTTCCCCCCCGCATCCAATAGAGGATGGAGATTCTCCTTGGCTCTCCTTTTGTCATTAACATACTTATAAAAGCATTTTTTGTTGTCTCTCACGACAGTGGCCAGGTGGAGTTCTAGCCGGGCTTTTGCCTTTCTAATTTCCTCTCTGCACGACCTAACGCGATCCCTGTACTCTTCCTGAGTTGCCTGACCCTTCCTCCACAAGTGATAAACTCTCCTTTTTTCCCTGAGTCCCAGCCAGAGCTCCCCGTTCAGCCAGGCCGGTCGCCTTCCCCGCCCGCACTTCTTGCGGCACATGGGGACAGCCCGCTCCTGCGCCTTTAAGACTTCCTTCTTGAAGAACGTCCAGCCTTCCTGGACCCCTTTGCCCTTCAGGACCGTCTCCCAAGGGATCCTCTCGACCAGTGTCCTGAGCAGGCCAAAGTCCGCCCGCCGGAAGTCCATGGTAGCGGTTTTGCTGGCCCCCCTCTTTACTTCACCAAGTATCGAGAATTCTACCATTTCATGGTCGCTAAGCCCAAGCCGGCCTCCGACCACCACATCTCCCACCAGCCCTTCTCTGTTCGTGAACAGCAGGTCAAGCGAGGCATCTCCCCTGGTGGGCTCGCTTACCAGCTGCGTCAGGAAGTTATCCTCCACACACTCCAGGAACCTCCTCGACTGTTTCCTCTCTGCCGTGTGGTATTTCCAGCAGACGTCCGGAAAGTTGAAGTCCCCCACGAGAACAAGGGCTAGCGACTGGGAGACTTCTGCCAGCCTCTGGTAGAATATTTCGTCTGCCTCCTCTTCCTGGCCAGGTGGTCTATAACAGACCCCCAGCAGGATATCTGCCTTGTTGGCCTTCCCCCTCATCCTTACCCACAAGCACTCGACCTCGTCATCACTATCATCGAGCTCTAGACAGTCGAAGCATTCCCTAACATACAGGGCTACTCCACCGCCTCTCCTTCCTCGCCTGTTCCTTCTGAAAAGCTTATAGCCGTCCATTGCAGCACTCCAATCGTGCGACTCATCCCACCACGTTTCCGTGATGGCGACTAAGTCATAGCTACCCCGCTGCACAATGGCTTCCAGCTCCTCCTGTTTGCCGCCCATGCTGCGTGCATTGGTATAGATGCACTTCAGCTGGGCTGCCGATTTCTCCCCCGACAATGGCGTGCGGACCCTAGGCTCTTCTCTAGAGAGCCTGGTTTTATCCCCGTCCCCCTTCAAATCTAGTTTAAAGCCCTCTCGATGAGCCCGGCCAACTCACACGCGAGAATCCTTTTCCCCCTGCGAGACAGCTGAACTCCGTCCGTCGCCAGCAGGCCCGGTGCCATGTAAACCTCCCCGTGGTCAAAGAAGCCAAAATTCTGTTGATGGCACCAGCCCCTGAGCCACGTGTTGATCCGATGAGTTTTCCTGTTCCTTTCGGTGTTCCGCCCCGCCACTAAAGGGATCGAGGAAAAAACTACCTGTGCTCCCGATCCTCCTACCAGTCGCCCCAGCGCCCTGAAGTCCCTTTTGATCCCTTCGGGACTTCTCCCTGCAACCTCCTCACTGCCAGCCTGTATAACCAGTAGCGGGTAGTAATCGGAGGCCTGCACGAGACTAGGGAGTTTCCTAGTAATGTCCTTCACCCGGGCCCCAGGGAGGCAGCAGACTTCCCTGTGGGATGGGTCCGGCCGACAAATTGGGCCCTCGGTCCCCCTCAGAAGGGAATCACCAATGACAATTACCCTCCTTTTTTTCTTAGCGGAGGCAGTCGTAATTTGTGGGGCTGGCTGCCTCTCCTCGGGCAACCCCCTGGATGGGCCTTCATCTTCGTCCTCGTTCGTCTGGCCCTCAAGTTCCAGAGCCCCGTATCTGTTGTGTAGGGGCAGCTGGGAAGGTTGAGGCGAGGAAGGCCGGCCGGGGGTTCGCCTGGCGCCCCGAGCAGGGACCTGTGTCCATTCCCCTCCGTCGCCTGGGTCTCCTCCTTCTGCCTGGTGGCAAGAGGGCAGGGGTTCCTCCGCTTCTTGCGGAGCCTCCGTGTGCTGCCCTCGCCTCAGGGATGGCAGGGTGCGGCTCCACCAATCTATCTCTCTCTCGCACTCCCTGATGCTCCTTAGCCTCTCCACTTCCTCCTTCAGCTCTGCCACCAGGCTGAGCAGATCATCCACCTGGTCACAACGCACGCAGGCGTCGTCTCTGCTGCCCTCCTGTACCAGGGACAGCCTCAGGCACTCCCTGCAGCCGGAGGCCTGGACAGATGTGTGTTTGCGTAGGGGCTCCGTCTGGGTCGCCACGTTTCTCCTGGCGATGGCTTTCGGCCGAGTGGATACCATGGCCAGGTCCTCTTCTGGGAGGGCAACGACCACGAGCTGAGCTGGCCTCTGGAGCCTGGGGGGGGACTGCGCCCTGCTCGCACGCCCTGCCGGCGCAAGCTGCCGCGCAAACTGCCGCGCCACGCCCTTCTGACGCGCCACGCCCTGTTTGCCCGCCCTGTTCGCCGCGCTCCGGGTCGCTCGCGCTCCCTGGGGGCTGCTCTTGTACCTGAGGGGGTTCGGCTGCCGTCCCTCCTGGCCCCGCCCACGCTGAGTCAGAGCTGCCGCTCGTCAGGAGCTCGCTCCGCCGGCTCGGGGGAGGGGGGCTGGGGCACCCTCTCGCTCCCCTGCGCTGTTGCCTTCGCGGTTTTCGCCGCGGTTTCGCCGCTTCAGGAAGGGTCCCCCGGCGCGATCCTCCGCTCCGGAGCCCTTCGCCTCGGTGGCTTCGAATGAAACGAAATGGCGGGTGCCCTGGGTTTTAAACTGCCGCCGTCCCTCCTGGCCCCGCCCACGCTGAGTCAGAGCTGCCGCTCGTCAGGAGCTCGCTCCGCCGGCTCGGGGGAGGGGGGCTGGGGCACCCTCTCGCTCCCCTGCGCTGTTGCCTTCGCGGTTTTCGCCGCGGTTTCGCCGCTTCAGGAAGGGTCCCCCGGCGCGATCCTCCGCTCCGGAGCCCTTCGCCTCGGTGGCTTGTAATCAAATGCAAGTTTAATATGGAGGTTGCAAAGCAAAAACAATACTCCATGGGACTGAATTTTTTGGGGATTAATTAAAGTTTATTCGTTAGAGAAGCCAAACAGCTCAGAGCAAAGAAATGCTGAACTCTGTTCAAACTGATTGCAAATACCTAGAGCTCTGTAGGGAAGCATATGAGGCAATGCACCCCAGATTAGGCTGATAGTCTAAAAGCTGCTGAAAAACAATGCATTTTCCCTTGGGAAGGAAAGGAAATTTCATTAAGTTCATAAAACTGATAGTATCTTGGCTCCTTTTCTCACATATTTAGTCTAACCTGTGACACCCAATGTATCTGCAAGTTTAATTTCAAGAATGATGCTGACATCTGCAAGCAGGTACAGAAAGACCATGGCCTATTTTTGAGTTCAGGAGCAGTTTCACATCTTGCAGCAAACTTTCGGAGCTGCCAGGGCCACTTTCTGCTTGTGCAGCGACCGTTGCTCTGGCACCTTGTTAGCAGTGGCGTGTCCATCGCTCCTGCATCAGCACTAGCCACGGGCTGAGCTCCTTTGGTGTTAGCGAAGTGCATCCTCCTAAAGCATACTTCTAATTGATGTCACGTGCCTAGTATTAAAATTACATTTATTAGTAGTATGCTTGTCTCCCATGGTTTACAACTGTAGTTGATGAAATGTATTTCCATTCAAGTTCCGCTACCACCTGCAGCGGGGCCAGGATTTCACCCGTTTGATACGCTGCGCAGGACACGCTCCGCTGCCAACCATCAGTAAATCAACCTAAGTCTCTGAAACTCTAATTGAGGCATAAAGGAGTTTTGCCTAAGTATGATCTTCAAAATTTGGTGGGCAATTTGTTTATTTGGAATATGCAGTAAGGTTCTCTTTGAGAGGTCCATATCTTAATTCGAACTAGCCTTGCACTTCTTTAATAAATTTGTCATGGATTTCATACAAAATACTCGTGTCATTCACTGCAGAAATACCCCTATTAAAAGGCTTTTTTTGGTGAAACGCTCCGCACCGCTCCGTCCCTGGGCGGAAGAGCACTCGCCGCAAGGCGGGCGCCTGCCGTGGCGCCGGCCCCTCGCGCGCCCCCCGCCCCAACGCCGCCGGAGCGGCGCGAGGCGCGGCGCCGGTGCCGGAGGCCGTGGGTGACCGCTTGAAAAGAGATCGCTCCTGCCTCGGCCGCCGGTATTGGCCCCGCAGCCCCGGGGGCCCTTCCTGCCCCGCCTCGCTGTTCCTCATGCAGTGGCTCCGGCACCACAGCCCCTCTAACCCCTGCCCGCCCTCACCAGACGAGGACCCGGCCCGGCCGCTCCCAGGCCGGCAGGCTATCGCTTCGTTGCCCGCCGCGGCGGCGCTGGGGCCCGTGCCGGGCGGGCCGCGCTGCTTGCCGCGGCCCTGGGAACGGAGTGGGCGAGGCCACGGCTGCAGCCGGAGCCTTTGCGGGACGGGACCGCGGCACCCGGAAACACCAGGTGGCTGGTGGGAGCTGAGCCGGCAGTGAGGGGCGAGCTGGGCCGCCGGCCGGGTGCTGCAGGTGGGAGGCCGGGGCTGGGACCGGGAGGAGTAGAGCCCGGCTGAGGCTGCCCCGGAGGGAGCGGTGCAGGGCTTATGGATGAGGGAAGAAGCCTGAGGGAGGCCTTTGGTGTGGGAAGGGGAGACGTTTGGGGTTGGTGCTGGGGTGGGAATGAGGTCTGTGGGAGCAGGCTGGAGAGGGGAACAGTGGGATTGAGGGGATACCGAGAGAAGTGTCTGTAAATGGAATGGTCTGGGGAAGAGGGAGGGGAGGGGTGAAGGTGAAGTTACTGTGGGGAAGCAGCTATCTGTGAAGTTGGGAAGGGATACGGATCTGGTCAGCAGCTGTGTCATTGTTGCTAAGGTTGTGGCTCACTTGCTGGGTTTCTTCTCGGTGTAGGTGCGGCTGGTGCTTTGCTGAGAAGGTGCTCACTGTGCTTGATGTAGTGCTGTATGTGAAGTTAACAGAAATGCACACTTTATAAGTATTTTCACGGCATCACAATTTCATCCTGGGTTTTTGAAATGAGAAACGCTTTAGTAGTACAAAGCTTATGGATTAAGTCAGAAAACCAGAAGATGCAGAGATAATGAACATAATAAGATAATACTTATTATGGAATAGACTGGAAGGTAAAAGATAAACACCAAAAGGTACTCCAAGTTGTTTCATTTTATTGAATCCTATAAAATATATTTTAAATCAGAGTGAGGAAGACTTGAATACCAGAGAAAAGATTTTTAAGGAATGACTGGGTGGAGAAGACTGACTGCTTTCTGCAATGGAAGGATGTGTTATTTGGGACATCAAGAACATATGCAACAAACCTTTCTAAAACTGAGTTGGGATCTAAGGCAACCCTTGCTTTTCGAAGAATGTATGTGCAGACTGACAAAATGTGTTTTAGAATGGTGACAGACTGCTTCTCCCAAAATCTGTGGGGTTGCCTTTCTCCATGGGTGCTGCACTTGACTCATCTGAACTCTTTGTATGTGGACTGAGTTGAGCCTGACCTGTTTAGGTCTTCTCTGTTAAGTTAGTACACAGGACCTGCTCCACAAAAACTGTCGCTGTGTAGGCAGTTTGGTAGAGTAGACTCCAGCTCTGTGATGCGCGCTTTTCTTTTATAAAAGAATAAGCAACATCAAATTTCTTTAGAGGCTTCAGGGTGAGTTTGAGGGAGGTGATAGTTGTGGATAAACTGATTTACAATAACCTCTTCCTTTAGAAACTAGTTCATGATTCCCTTGTACATTGTTAGGCATTGTAAGAACTTGTGGTTGAAAATTACAGTTCTGGCAGGTAAGGATCCGTTGGTTTGGGATGCATGGTGTTCTGGTTTGTAGAAGTAGAATGCGTAGCAAAAATACTGGTTTTGGGAAAGACTATGGCAGTAGTAAGTATAAATTTGCTTTACTTAGAGCAATGTATTTTTAGGAGTGACTCTATGTCTTTAACAATCCTACAGGCTGCTTACACAGCCTAATTCCTTATGCTAGTTGTGCTGCTGTTTGCAATAACAAGAAAAACATCTGAACCAGGTACCTGGGGAAATCAAATCACATGTGTCTGCTTAAAACAGTTCCAGATTTGGCAGTGTTAAGTGAAGGCAACACATACTTGATCTTTGGGACAGGCTTGCTAGATATAGTAATTCCTCTCTTTATTATTCTTGAATTGCTTGCTACCTGGGCTTATTCTTCACCAATTACTTCAGTTCATACCAATATGCGTGCTGCTTGCGCACACTCAGTGCCTTCATTGGAATCAGGAGGCTGCACAGCTGGATCACATCAATAGAGGGTGTCTCTAGAGGGGAGGAGAGATTCTTAAGATCTGTATCTCCTAGGATCTAGCATAATAATGTAAGATGGTTAGGAGTTCAGGATTTTCCCATTGAATTTTTGGACTTGTCTTATATTCATACCCCTTCAGTACACTGTTCAGCTGTCTAATTTTATTTGTAATTACTAGCTTTCTGCAATAAGTCTCTACAGATTTATTTTCACTGTAGTATCTAGTTTGTGTTACTCTACTCAAACTAGGTCACCTTGACTGAAGGTGGCTGCATTGCCTCGAGCACCCAGACTTGATTAGTAATTCATAAATAGTGTAAGTGTAAGCTGTAGCTAAACCCCGGCTGTATTCTTCCAGCACCTTCAGTCAAGCTCCTTCATTGGCTTGATACATCTGCAGGAGTTGCTTTTGGGCAGTGCTTCAGTTCATGACATTGCGCTCCTGTATGCTTGAGGAGGGATGGGCATTTGAACGAAAACTGAGAACTGAATGCCTCATTGCTCAAAAATCTGAATGTGACTGCTAGGATGTTTCTATACTGTGATCTATACAATGAATGCAGTGTTATGTACTGTTTGAAAGCGAGAGAGGCAGTTAAGGCAGGCTGTATCAAATTTCTATGCTGGCAGGCAGAGTTTGGCTTAATGACTGTTATGTCAATATAAAACTATTGCACTACGGTGTACGTAGTTGAAGTCTTCATCTTACAAGAAATACTGGTGTTAGGTTTAGCTCAGTGAGGGCCTGAATTTCCTGAACGCTGAATATTTATATTCAATATGTGATTTCTTTAATATTTATCAAACCAAATTCTCATCAGTCAAATCTTATCTTTGGATTTTTAGGTTTGGTGTAAAGGATAAAGGGGGTGGGCTGGGCTTACAGAGTATTTAGCCACAAATTTCACATTTAAGATTCACAGTGCCCAACTTTTCCTACGTCTGATACATAGATTAGTATGGTGATTTTTCCCCCCCCACCACAAAAGAAACAAAAACCAAACAAAAAACCTTTGTGCGATCATCAAAAAGCTCAGCAGTGTTAAGTTCCCTTTCTGCTAGGTTTTCTGTTAACCTGTAAGAAAACCTCACCTGAGTCCCAAGCAATTTATAGCATTGTCTGAAATTAGGTGTTAGTTAATATGTAATTGCATTCCCTTCGTTATACTTGGCAATGGTGAAATTTCCTGATTGAGTGATAGGCCAGTGAATCACTGATACAGCCTCCACTATCCTTGGCAAAAGCCTAGGTTTTTGGAGCAAAGCTGAGAAGAAATCATTGATTGATCTTTAGCAGTTACAATTTAACGTGTAACTGATCTGTGCATAAGTGCAGTTGCCAGTGCTAGAAAGTATCTGCATGATTGTAAAAAGGCCAAGATAGGGTTGTGGCTGGGGAGCTAGATGACGTTGCAGGAGCAAGGTCCACCAGTGTTCTACTCTGTTGTGCTTGATATCCTTGTCGTGAAAATATTATTTGAATGCAGTGATGTTTTTAATATTTTTCACCAGTTAAGATTTTTTTTAATGTAAATAGAGAAATTGGAAATACTGCCTGAAGGAAACATCATGTGAAAAAAAATCTTTGTTACTCTATTTCTGCTAGAAGAGTAAGGAAAAAACTTTGCTAGAGGATTTGCTTTTAATAATGCTTCTGAAGAAGAATACAAGAAAAACATAGCTTCTTTTTTCTGTAGTGTACTTAATACACATTATAATGTTTCCAGCAAGAAGAATGAGTAACAAACTGAAAAACAAAAGAAAGGGCAAGGTGAGTTTTAAAATGATGAAGTGATTTGCAGTGGTTTAGTTGAAAGGTGCCATGAATTTGGGGAGGAACAGCTGACAAGCATAGATAGCTTATGGGAGGGAACAAAGAAGAAACCTGTATCAAGTATGAGGAAGATGGAAAACATTAGTAGTGACATTTTAAAGTGAGAAATGCAAGGTTTAAGATTATTAGAAATGTTTATAACATTATGGTTTATTTAAAAAAAAATTACACAGATGTGAAAGATTACATATTGAGGGGGGTAGGGGGAGAAAGAAATGCATTGTTGAATGATAGCGGTCCAAATTTGGCAGTTAAAATACTCGTATGTATGTAAAATCTTGTTCATAACGCAGTTCAGCAGCATTTGGAAAGGCCTGTGCACCCTCAGTACCATCTGGGATATTTGTCATAGAATCATAGAATGGTTTGGGTTGGAAGGGACCTTTAAAGATCATCTAGTTCCAACCCCTGTGCCATGGGCAGGGGCATTTTTCACTAGATGAGGTTGTTAAACCCCTGTCCAACCTGACTTTGAACACTTACAATGATGGAGCTTCCACAACTTCTCTGGGCAACCTGTTCCAGTGTCTCGCTACCCTCATCATAAAAAATTTCTTCCTTATATCCAATTGAAATCTACCCTCTTTCCATTTAAAACCGTTGCCCCTTGTCCTTACACTACAGGCCCCAGTAAAATGTCTCTCTCTGTCTTTCTTAAAAGCCCCCTTTATATATTGAAAGGCCACAATAAGGTCTCCCCGGAGCCTTTTCTTCTCCAGTCTGAACAACCCCAACTCTCTCAGTCTTTATTCATAGGAGGGGTGTTCCATCCCTCTGATCATTTTTGTGGCCTTCCTCGGGACCCAATTTAACAGGGCCATGTCTTTCTTGTGCTGGGGGCCCCAGATCTGGATGTGGTACTCCAGGTGGGGTCTCCCGAGAGCGGAGTAGAGGGGGAGAATCAACTCCCATGACCTGCTGGCCACGTTTCTTTTGATGCAGCCCAGAATATAGTTGTCTTTCTGGGCTGCAAACACGCGTTGCCAACTCCTGTCCGATTTTTCATCCATCAGTACCACCAAGTCCTTCTCTGCAGGGCTGCTCTCAGTCCCTTCATCCCCCAGTCTGTATTGATATTGGGGATTGCTCTGGCCCATGTCCAGGACCTTGCACTTGGCCTTGTTGAACTTCATGAGGTTCCTTCCATCCATTTATTTCTATACATAAACTATTTGTTGCATTAGATACTAATTTTGGTTTAACCTGGTAGGCAGCCAAACACCACACAGCCACTCGCTCACTTCCGCCCCCCACAGTGGGATGGGGGAGAGAATCGGGAAAAAAAAAAGTAAAATTCATGGATTGAGATAAAGACAGTTTAATAGAACAGAAGAGGAAGGGAAAATAATAACAATAATGATAGAATATACAAAATGAGTGATGCACAATACAATTGCTCACCACCCGCCAACTGATGCCCAACCAGTCCCCAAGCAGCAATCGCGGCTCCCCAGCCAAGTCCTCCCAGTTTATATACTGAGCATGATGTCATATGGTGTGGAATACCCCCTTGGCTAGTTTGGGTCAGCTGTCTTGGCTATGCTCCCTCCCAGCTTCTTGTGCACCTGGCAGAGCATGGGAAGCTGAAAAGTCCTTGACTAGCGTAAGCACCACTTAGCAACAACTAAAACATCAGTGTGTTATCAACATTGTTCTCATATTAAATCCAAAACACAACAGTGTACCAGCTACTAGGAAGAAAATTAACTCTATCCCAGCTGAAACCAGAACAGAAGGCTATATTGAGTTCAATAGAGAGAAGATTTATGGAATAGAACTTTCCTCTGAGGAATGTAGTTGTGCTATAGAAAGTAGCGTGTTACTTGCATGTTATCGAACAGAGGGAACAGGGCATGTACGAAAGCGTAGAAGGAAGTCTTATAAAAATAGGTTCTTCAGGTTCTGTGAGCTAGCTCTTGCTCTACCTTCCAATTGTGCTTTTCCTTTTTGCCAGCTTATTGTATTTGTATAGGTGTGGCATCAGCACTGGGTTCACATTTCATTTGAGAAATCTGAGAACACCATCCTGTTTCTTTAACCTGCTATCTTGATTTCAAAGCAAATGTCCAGGAAGTATGTCCATACCTGCTCCACTGAAATGGAATAGCGTACTTTGCTTTCCACTCTGTTTTTCCTCCTGTAAGGCAGACTCAATCGGTGTTTATTTTCTGTCAGATCCCAGACATAGAACTTGGTGAATGGCACACTAAACTTAAACTTTGCCATTTGCAGTTTTAAGAGGCTGGTTGACTGCTTCTGTTTGGCTTTTTATTTTAACTAATGTGCCAAGTGCCTTTTGTTTAGCTAAGCAGTCTTAAACTCGTTCATCGTAAAATGGAATAAGAGCTAGCAATAGCAATAACTCCTGCAACTTGGCTTTTTACTCTAAAAGACTGTCAGCAGTGAAAACATTTCACAACTAGGCTGGAAGGAATGTAATTCATAGAATGCCATCACTGTAAAGATTGGAAGCATAATAGTAGTTAGTAATTTATTTTTTTAAATTTAACTTTCCTTGTGACAGAGTAGGGAGGAGTAAAGAAATAGTTGCCAGTAGAAGTTATTTTCATGTCAAATCTTTTGGTAAATGGGTAGAAATTAATACAGACATTAACTCTGTAGCCTGTTGGAAAAGCCCCATTTCACCTTTTTCTGTTACTCTGTATGCGTTTGTTTTCAATACAGTGCATGCCGAGGCCATCACCTAGGAAGGCCTTTGCTTTTGTGCCTGTGTAGAATCTTAGGCTCTGCTAGTGAGGTGTAAATTGCAGGATGGAAGCCTAAACCAGTGGTACATTTTACCTTCCCTCTCTCATGAATTCCTCTCATTTCATCTGTATGGACTTGTTCTAAAGATGTGTCAGTGGTAAGTGGTAATCGGACCTTGATTTATAGACATCATGACCACAGGTACCCGAAACTATTTTCAGTGACTTTTTAATTGTATCTTACAGTGGGAGGTGCTAAGTACCTGCAGCTCATTGACTGTAATGTAGCCTGTCACGTTACCTGGTAGTAATTGCATGACTTTTGCTGTGGATTGCTCAGTCATTTGACAGAGAGCATGATGTTATTTTAGTCTGTGAATTTAACCTGCTTTTTTGTTATGTGACTTATTGGAATTCATTGTTAATTGCTTTTTTTTTTGTTGTGTTAGCTACTTCTTGAGATAGTGTTGAGTGCTTGGGGTTTTTTTGGATGCTGATTTCTTTTTTTTCAAGTTTTCTCTGATATTCTGTTAAAGTTTCTGAAATTTAAGGAAAATTAAATTTAATGAGTATAATAAAAAGTGAGCCAGCTGCAGTGACTGTAAGAAAAGCTTAGTAATTCAGGCTGAATTAATGAAATATAATGCAGAATACTGGATACTTTGGGATACTGAAAGAACTTTCAATGTAATTGTTGCAGGAGAAATGCACAATCAAATAAACAAAATTTGGATCATTTGTGCATGAACTATCATCTTTTTTATTTATAAAATAATATGTGAAAATGTAAGGCATCCCAACCTTAACATTTCAATGAGTCTAAAACATGCTAATCAACTAGATACTTGATGTTAGACAAAGTTGAGTCTTGACAGTTCTGTACTCGCTTTCTCTTGATATATTTGTATCAGCATGGTGTGACATTTTGGGAGGGCCTGGATCTGTGGAGTTGCCCCTGCTCTTTTGTTCTTGCAGATGGTGTTAGGCCATGCTTGCTGGAAGGATCTCCATAATATGCAGTATAACTCCAACCATCTGTGGAAAATGTCTCAGGACAGTCTCTAGTCTAACTAAACAGTATTTAAAATAAATTAGTCATGTTTCCTTCTGAAGTTCTTTTTTTTAGTGTTTTAGATACCTCAAACTAAAGTAATTCTGTCAGATTTTGACAGAAATTCCTACAAACTCAAGAATAGGATAAATTCATAAACTAATCCTTAATTTTGCACAAGATTCTGTTACTGTAGATATTTAGCAGCTGAGAAGCTCAAAAGTTTATAGCATCAGAACTTTAAAAGACAAAATCTTAAGGTTAAGAAAAGTCACGTAATAATCTTCATGTTGCTCATGTAGTAAATCCTGATTAATATTAGTGAGTTTTGTTAAGAATGGATAGAGGAAAATAAAATATATATGGTATGTTTACTGTTCATTAAGTCAAATTGATTATGTTCCTTTTGGCCGAATGTATTTCATCTACAAACATTAGAATTTACCAGTATTTTAGGAGGGAAAGTGTAGGTACGATATAAAAATAAAATGTAAAATATGAAATTTTAGCCTGTGGTGGAGAAATTACTAAGGGAGATGAAAATCTCCAAGTCAGAAATTTATTCATTTTGTCTGAGTAAATATTATTAAATGGAAATATGTGATTTTCCACTTTAAAAAAATCTGCGTATTTTTCGGACTTTGCACAGTATGATACCTTCGAGCTGAAGGTATTACTTCCTGTATAGATTGTTTTGTTTTGTTTTCTGAGTCTGTAAAACCTTTCCAGGGTCCTCTTCCTTTATACTTTTAAGGAGGACAACTCTTCACGTAGTATCCATCTGCATTTTATCCACCTGCGTGTACTGAAGCTGAATGTTACATGGCTGTAAATACCATCTTGGCTTACTGCATGTTGACTTCTCATACAGACCTGCCTTTAACCTCTTCTCCTGCCTTCCGTATTGCTGGCTGTAAGGTGTGTCTACATGGTACACTGAATAACCTATGCAGAACCGGTTTCCTTTTTTTTACCTAGACTAATAAAAGAAAAGAATAATGAGCCTAGTCACTGAGTGAACAGATGTGACAGGCCACATTACAGTCAATGCATTGCAGGTGCTTAGCACCTCTCACTGTAAGATACAGTTCAAAAGTCACTGAGTTGACGTGACCACTCAACTTCCAGTCTTTGAATTAGCAAATCTAAATCTGCTTTTTGGAACAGATGCATCCTGCAGAGAGCTGAGTAGTCTGTCCAAAGCGCAATAAGAAATCTAAGCCTGGTTGTAAACTCTGTACAGGAAACGCGTTGGGAACTTTCATTTCATTATTGGTTTAAGACAATCAGTGTGGGCTGTTACTGAAGACAATAGTTCATTTAGTACATGACTGCACAGTCTGTTGCAGTGAGGATAGCAGGAACTCACGGCTAGAAGAGAGCAAATACACCTCTGGTAGTAATCTGTAAATCTAAACCTGCCGTGAATCTTCAGTTGAAGACAGTTCAACTAGTTGAAGTTCAGGTCTTGGCTCCTTTTCTGGGTCCAGTCCCCAGTTTGCACCAAGTTCTACGAACTGATACGCAGCTCTTTTTTAAAAGAAAGGATGAGGGACCAGGAGAGCTGGTAAGATATGTGTGCTCAGTAGAGGGTGGTTATTTTATTGGCATATGTAAGTTTCAGGACACTCTAGTTCCTGCTCTGTGAACCAACTATTTATAAGTACAGCATGAAACTTCACACACTTGTTCTCTAAAAGCCTGTTTTGCTGACCACTGACAGGACAACTTTTAACAAATATCCTTATTTCAGCTATCACACTGGACACTTAAAGTCCATTTTGCGTGAATTTTGGAAACTCTGAAACTGCTTTAGTGAATTATGGTAAAGAAATGTTTTCTGCTACTGGCACCTCTTTGAAACACATTGTCTGGGGAAAGTTCCCTTTTTTATCATGATTACTAATGAAGACAAGATTGTAGTTCAAGAATAATACTGTGGTATGTATTCCATTTGCTGATGGGCTTATTAAATTGTTGTGCTTGTTGGTATGTTTTCATGCTGAATGCTTTGATACTTGCTCATAAACAAGGTATTGGTGATTTACTTTTAAAATTATGTTTTAAGCTGCTTAGTAAATAGGTCGTTGTATTTCAGCAAGAAATTCATGTGAACATTCTTTTCTGATATTGTGACCTATTTTGAAGGTTAAGGAATTGATCTCTGAGAATTTTGAACATTTGTAAAACCCTTTGTCACTTCACAGGCTCACAGAATGCAGAAATTTGGGTCCGAGTTCAGGAGAGATGTGTGTTCCCATTATCTGTATTTTGTTCAGAAGCATTTTGCAAACTGAAAACCAAAAAGTTTAAAAACTTATTTATCTGTAAGTGTGCTTTCATGAAATGTAGTGTTGTTTGTCTTAACCGTATATTGCTCTTTGTGTTTCCAGATTGTCAGGTCTCAATACTAAAAAATGAGGTAGATGGAAAGGGTGGAAGAAATTGTTTGTGCAAGTTGGCTCACATAAATGTGCCTTTTGCAATGTCAGTTTTCACCAGTAGCATAGGCGGACTTTTTCATGAAGTTCAGTTCTGTATTTTCTCTCAGTGGATTTTTTTTTTTTTTCCTTTCCCTTTTTCTCCCTCTGTCTTGTCTATGCTGCTAGTATTTCTCCAGAGAGTGTGATCTCTGACCTTGCATGTCCCCTCTTCGTCCCTTCACGGGAATTGTTCTTCTGTTCTCGTCTTTGTTCTCAGCTATAGCAAATCTATTCTTCAAAGATGTTCCTCTCTGACTAATTGATCGTCTCCATTTTGTGGTTGGGGGTGTGTAATTCCACAGTTAACATCCTCATGAAAAGGGTTATTCCACCAGAACCTGTGGAAAAAGTTAGCAAATCTTGGAAGTTGTCTGCAGCTTTCTTCTCCTTAGTGCTTTACATTTCTGTCTGATTTATATTGTCCAGTGCAGTTGCATCTTTACTGTTTGTTTCTTCGGCGAGTTAAATGAGATCATAGTTCATACAAAAGTATCTTCTATTAAGATTCCTTAAAGGAATCCTTGTGTATTTCTTCCTCAGTTTCAGTATCCAGGCATCTTTTTCTTCCTCCTTTGCCAATATGCTTTTACAAATATTTTTACAGCCATATGATTCTTGAGGTAAACAATTCTGTTGTGTAGGATACAAGTATGTACTTCATATCTCTGTGGCTGTTGGCAATTTATATTTGTTTGCAGGTTACTGCAATGCCTCTTAAATATCCATGCCATATAAGTATTAATTTGACTTTGTATACTTGACTGGAGAAAATCTATTAGTGCTTAGAGACAAGATAAAGGCAAGTCAGAAATATTTGAATAACACAGCTCTCCAGATCTCTGAAAAAATAGCAATGAAAATTGTTATGAAATGCATCTTAAGCTAGAGAAATGCAGTCAGCAAGAAACAGCTTCAGTTTCAGCCACAAATATTTAGAGGGACCAGCATGTCCTTCAGCAGTGTGTACAAAACTAGATAGTTAATGAGTTAAAACTTGTGTGCCTGTTAGGTGTAAAACATGCATAGGAACAGCTCTGACATACGTATCCAATAAATACTGCTTATGCCATTTCTAGACTTCTAAAAGTGAGAACCGCATTCATTGTCTTGACTTGTTACTGTTTTTCTTTTACTTGAAAACATATTTATTAATTTTTAATTACTGATTTGATTTTACCTTGGCATTATAAAACACTGCTCTGTTTGAATATCTGGGCAGTGAAGGCAGTAGTAGTTAATTTTTTATAGAAAGCATTAATTTCTGTGCATATGGAAATTCTCCTTACTTAATATGAAGAATAGCAGAAAATTATATAATATTCTGAATAGCAGTGATGCATTTTTTAATTTCTTTGTAATATATTGTGCTTGCAAAATGAGAATTGCTTTCTCTATTAGTCTCCTGCACTAAGTTAATGCTTTAATTGGTGACAAAGGGCAAAGAAAACCATGTCAGCTTGGTGAAAGTTCATGGTAGAGATGAGGATGATATAGCTTTATTAATGTAAGGTTTGTGATAGTCAGTGCAGTATGGGAAAGTAAGTGCAGTCACCGAGTCATCTATATTCAACTAATTTTTTCTGAGGAGGATAATCAGCAGGACAGGTTTAGTGTTGTCTCCCCTGCAGCTCCACCATCCCACATCTTCTTATCCAACCCTGCTTTCCCACAACTCTCCTTTTCCTTCAGCATCAGGCATACCTCTCATTTTCATTTAAAGCAGCCCAACCCTCACTGTGTCTTGTGCTGGCACTGTGTCATCTGGCAAGGCAGAGACTGCAACCTGAAAAACTTTGGAGAGCTGGAAGAATGAGAAGATCTCTTCATTCTGGGAATAGCTCATTGCAGCAGAGGTAGTGGGCATTCTGCAGTACCACAGTGTATTTTTCACTTTGAAAATACCTTCTGAGACTTCACCTACATAAAGAAATCCATGACTGATTTAACTTGGGAGATTTCTTTTGTGAAACCAGTTATTGGAAAGCTAATTATCAGTTAGTAGTCCTAATTTCACTTTATTAATTATTACAGATAAGAAATATTTCATTTCATTTCTCTATTAGTTATCACTTCTCCTAATACTTTAATATGCGTCCCCATTTGTAATCATGTATTTGAAAAACATTTTTGAAGTGTTAATCTCCTTCTTCTTTTTAAATATCAGATTAGATTTGTTGTTTTCCTTCAGCTGAACTCTCTGGATAACTTTTTTTAATATGCTGATTCCCAAAGGAAACGTCTAACTGCAATATTGTCTTTTAAGCCTGGGTTTGGTTTGTTTTTTTTTTCTGTTTCAGGAAGAGAAAAGTCAAGAAATGTCTACCAATTTAAAATACCTTTCCTTGGGCATCCTGGTTTTTCAAACCACAAGTTTAGTCTTGACCATGCGTTATTCTCGGACACTGAAAGAAGAAGGACCTCGTTACTTATCCTCTACTGCAGTAGTTATTGCTGAACTTCTGAAGATTTTGGCCTGTGTTCTATTGGTCTACAAAGACAGCAGTATGTGTCGAATTTTGCACCAAGTAATTTTCCTAATCAATATGTGTATTGTAGTGGCAACTGCAAAGCAGCCATGTGAGTACAGGCATACAACAAAGCATTACCCAGGAAATAGTCTTGGAAAGACACTACTTCACTCCTCAACACACGATACAAGATATTGTATATTTGCTGAAGAGAGTTCTCTTTAAAGAATGTGGATACTGAGGAGTGCAAGAATAAATTTTCAACTAACAGCTTGAAGCTTGTGTTTGCTCAGGCATTTTGAGAAATTCATATGTAAAAGTAGGAAAAAATGAAAAACTTTAAGTGTGTCCGAAGCATGAATGATAATTTGGAAGCCTATAGTAAACAGCAGATGCAGAAGGGAAGAAGGAATTTCATTATTACAGGAAGAAGCACAGTTTTAAGCATATTCAGATTTACTCTAGTTCGTATTTTGTACATTTTATACTGAATTTATCTGGTTCCTTGACATATATATTTGATCTTCAACAGCTTAAAAATATCATGGTATATGCATAGATGTTGATGACTGTAGGCTTCTAAATGTGCACTTTTTAGGTGATACTCTTTAATGTATCCTCTTCAAATATTGATATGGTTTCAATAAATTTTACTTAAAGTATTTTGAATAATTGTTCTAGTTCTAATATTCCAGGCTACAGGAAGACACTTTGCAGCCTTTTTTTCTTACGTATATGAGGCTCATGAAAGTCAAACAAACATAGGTAGTATTTTGAGGTCTTGATAGCAGTGATAGCTATAAAAAGGGGGCAACAATCTTGAAGAACAGAACATTGCTATCTTTTTTTTTTTTCCTCTCTCCTTTTAGTGAATGTCTATTTCTTTTATTGTTTCTTTGGGTAGAGTGCAATTTACAGACTCTGAACAGAGTGCTACATGATGAAATCCTTAATAAACCCATGGAAACTCTTAAACTTGCTATTCCTTCAGGAATTTATACTCTTCAGAATAACTTGCTGTATGTAGCATTGTCAAACCTAGATGCAGCCACATACCAGGTATTGTACATTTGGATTTCTCTGCAAGTTTCAAAAAACCCCATGAATTATGCGGTAGTAACTGTTTCCGGGTTCTTCTAGGTTACTTATCAACTGAAAATTCTTACCACAGCATTGTTTTCTGTGTCTATGTTGAGCAAGAAATTGGGTGTATACCAGTGGCTTTCGTTAGTAATATTGATGACGGGAGTGGCATTTGTGCAGGTAAATATTAACAGGTGGTTTGTATTTATTTAATGTATTTATTTAAGGAACGTGGATTTCTATACTGATTATACTGTATAATCAGTATTCTGATTCTGGTTCTGATTCCATCAGCTGCACACAAGCACCAGAGTATGGTCAGGAGCTACGAATCACAACTGGCCAGGGCTAGAGGACACCAGAAATGGTTCAAAGGCAGAAGATAACACATCTTTTGTGTCCCAGTGCTCTACTGTAGAATGTGACAGGGCCTCTGGAGTAACCTGCAAATAACAGTGATAACAGTATTTATTAGCACACTTCTTCAGACATTAGGGATTCAAGGTCTTTTGTGCCAGCACAGTCCTGCTGCTCACCTTGTGATTCGGTTTCAGCATGGCAAATTTACTTGAACTTCTTCAAGAAGCAAACTTGGCCTCTGTTCTAAACAGTGCAGGTACAGGAGTTTGTGGTTTTCAGAGGGCAGGATCATGGGATAAGAGACTGTTCTAAGAATTTTTAACAGATTTTAGCATATCCTAGAAATTTTTATTTTAAAACTTAATGATTTGAAAAAAATTCTGAGGATTAAATTTTATAGTATTTTCAAATTTAATAATTAAAAATGAAAACAAAACATTCTGATAGTAATAAACAGACTCTTCAGTATGTTTTTCTCTATGGCATTGCACTTTATTCTGTTAGCATTAGTTATATTGCAGGATTTAGCTTCATAAATTTCAGCTTGTTTTAAGTCGTCTGCATAATCACTGAAGAGGGGAACATGCAAAAGACAATTCATCCCATCTTAAAGGCAGTTGGTGTAAGTGGTTTTCTAACTGTGCTTACATTTCTAAGGTAGGTAGCTGTCGAGTGGCAAAAGTTGGTGACTGTGAATGACCATGACGATAAGTCATGCTGGGATTCAGAAACCGTTCCGGCTTATAAAACATAAATCCTGGACCTGTTTAAATTGATGGGTATTCTCACAATTCAGACACAAGTTTACTCCTTACAAATACATAGAAAGAAAAATTATGGCTTTGCAGTCCTTTAAAAGTATTTATGGTGCAAAATACAAAACTTTACAAACGTGATTGTATTTAGGAACTGTTACTGTTGCTAGAAAACAAATTTGCATTTTATAGATGCTCATTACTTGATTTTATCAGTGAATTTTGTATAACTGTTTTTACATCCAGTGGCCTTCAGACTCTCAAGCAACAGCTGCTAAGGAGCATTCAGCAGGATCTCAGTTTGTAGGCCTGATGGCAGTTCTCATAGCATGCTTTTCTAGTGGATTTGCTGGGGTTTATTTTGAGAAAATTTTAAAGGAAACTAAGCAGTCTGTGTGGATCAGAAACATTCAGCTTGGTAAGTTTAATTTTAGTCATCTCTTAGAGATACCGTATTCTGAAGAATTAAGATAAATGTGCAAAATATATATATAAATAAAAAATATCACCAACATTTTAGTGTTCTGCATAAATGCACTTTTAAAACCAAGAGTATAAACTCTGCTAGATAGAATTCTAGCAGTTGCTTTCTGATCTCAACCTAGTTCTTGATTTAACTTGCTTATAGAGTGTAAGTTTGTACAGAATCTGTTGATTGAATTTGTATTTAAAATTTTCTAACAAATGTTATCTTATGCAGGATTCTGTGTATCCTCCGTGTTTAAAAATCGTTGTCTTTTGCACTAATTCATAAGATCTGATAAACATAAATAGTATTCCTTTTTCCTTTTTTTACTTTTTTTTAGAAAATATAGGAACATTAAAACAAAATATGTTTCTAAATCAATGTTTTGAGATGTTTTAAAATTAACATTCTTATTCTCTTGTGTCTGGCAGTTTTTGTAGCTTGGCACTTTTAGTACAAAAAAACTTCTTTGTGAATACAGTTGAGGTAATGAATTATTATTATTTCAGTACAAAGGTCAGTTTTAGTTGTCTGTATAATCACTGGAGAGAGGCATATGCAAAAGACAGTTCATCTTAACTATTTTAATGCCCTTACCTATTGTGCGCCTATCAGTAAGAGAGTACCTTCTATTTCCACAGTGGTTCTGGGTCATCTAGACCCTAGATATTAAAAGCGACAGAGTTGATCCATTTTCCTGAATGAGTTTTCCCTCACCTCAAAGCAATCTTGTCCAGTTTATAGGGTTGGAAATGTGACATCAGCAATATCTTTTTGTTCCTGTTTTGCAACAGAAACAAAACTTGTTGTTGGAGTTGCCCTTCTTTCTCTAGTGGAATCCCTCTAGTCTTCACCTGTAGGCAATAATTATTTATTGCATGTTTGAATAAATGCTTTCAGCAGAATTTGAACTTTCCAGCACCATAGAACGGACTCTTGATCAAATCCACAGTACTATAGAATTAAGGCATGAGGATGACTTAGTGGATCAGGGCGGTATCCTGACTCTGGGAGAATGTAATGAAGTACCATAAAAACAGGAGATGGTGTGGTTTTTTGTGATTAGATAGTTGGTCAAAAACTGGTGTGGGCAAAAATGTCTGAATACAAGCAATATTTCCTTTCTTTTCCTGTTGCTGTGTTTTAATTATAAAAGGTTTCAGTTAAAAACACAGAACTGCGTTTTGATTATATTTTAACATTTTTACATGTCCATAATGTTTTGAAACTTTAGGATAGAGAAGGGGATCAAAACCTCTACTTATTATCTGCTAGTATTTATTGAAATTATATATATTAAACCTAAGTTTTCTTGAACAGGGTCTAGGGGATACATCGGGAAAGGTTATGTTAGGGAATTTTGGAGGCAGAGAAGGGTGAGTAACTGGGGCTTGGTCCAGGATTTAAGGTAAGATTTGGTGCTCTGGATGGAGCCACAGTGTAAAATCCATTGCCAAGGAAAGCTCATTATTATTACTCTCAATTTCCATGCTAAAAGCGCTTTGGTGGGCAACAATGCAGAGATCTGAAACAGTTTCCAATTAAACATTCATAATCGTTGAAAAATCAATGATCTCTTCTAAAACATTCGTCAGATTTTTCTACAGTGCACAAAAGTATGTATGAAAACAAATGAGTTCACTAGTTTGATAGTCGGCCTGGTCATATATTGAATGTTCCAGTAATTGCTTTGTGAAAACAATGAGATCAGAACAAACTGCATCTAAACACAAACTGTTCAAGGCAGTGAATAAATAGGACTGATACATGAAGACATAAATGTCTGTGATAATAGTGAGAATTTAATCACCTGATTTTTTTATTTATTTTTTGTCAGTGAGCTTAATTTGCCTAAATGCAAAATTCAGTAGAATATGTTTACTGTTAAGGTTCTTTTCAGTTAAAAAATGAAATTAATTTTGTCATATTACATAGAGGGTTTCCTGATACAGCTTTTAAAAAATATTTAAAACATGAAATCACAATTTCAAAAATATGTTAGTGTATCCTTCCTGCAAGTGCCAAGGTATTTGCCGGCTTAATTACTATATCAATCAGGAGCAAGTCAGTCATAAGCAAGAGGTTTGAAATAGAGCTTTTCTTAAAATACAAACAACAAAAACCAGATGTCCAACTTGGTTTTAATTTTCATATCCGTAGAGAATTATTAGAGCTGTAGAAAAAATTGAAAAATATATTTGAATAATTGTTGCAAAATTCAGTTTTTAATGCATACCAGTATATTAGAGATGTATGAATAGTTGATTTTATTTATTTATTTTAGCAGATCAATTGGAAAATAGAAGTAATTGATTTAATCTGAATGAAACCTAAATTTCTAATTGTGTCTACAAAAAGAATTATTTCTTCTCAAACGGCAGGTTTTATTTTGTTCAAAACAGTGCTGCCCTTTTCAGAGGCAAAGAAATGCGATTAAAATAGAGGTCAGCTTTTCACAGAAAAGGAATGGAAAAAAAATGTTCCCCCTTTCCTGCTCAGGACTAGAGCCTACATCAGTCACAGAGGAGGTGCTTGCATTACTTCCATGCCTGAGGGGATTAGGAAAAGTTTCCCATCTGATAGAAGAACACTATACTCACCAAATTACAAACTTTTTAATCTCATCTCAATCTCTTCTTTTGACTTTAAGTCTCTACTAGTAAACATTCGTTGTGTTTGAGACTGGTTCAGAAGAATCCCACTCCCAAGATCCTTGTCTGAACTGGCAAATTGATAAGTCCTGCTCTTGCTATGTCAGTGACCATTCCCGCCACTGAAAGTTTTCCCTGTTTGTCTCTCCAGGTTATAGTGTGACTTCAGTCATGATTAGTTTCAGGAAAACTGAAATTGTGTTTAAGTAAATTTTGCTATATGCCATAAACAAAAATCACCCCATTCCAGCAGAAGGCAATGGAAGTATATAAGAATGTCCTAATGGAAACAGTCAAAACTTGTTTTCAGTGTGGAAAACAGTTTTTAAAAGAGAATATCTGCCTGAACTGATTGCATGTGAATGTGATGATATTGCAAGTAGCAGTCCTATTTTAAAGCCAGATATATGTGAGCAGTCCTTGAGGACAAAGAACCTGTTTGCATGTTTTTGCACCTGAAGCGTTTAAATGAATCTTTTACTTTCAGGATTTTTTGGTAGCATATTTGGACTGATGGGTGTATACATTTATGATGGAGAACAACTGTCAAAGAATGGATTTTTTCAAGGATACAATAAACTTACTTGGATAGTTGTTGTTCTACAGGTGAGATACCTTGTATCACATGTTTCTGCGAGGGCACTTGGGATTTACTCTTCTATAAATGACTGGGGAAACTAATGGGTGTCGCTGAAGTTACCGAGAATTCTGTAGTCAAAAGTCTGATCTATCACTATTAGAATAGACCTCTAAATAAAAACCTGGAAAATATATAGCAAGTATATGACTAAGTATTGTGCAACATAAAAGCATGTAAGCATTATTTCTTTTGCAATGTTTAAAAAAAAAAGATGCCCTTCCTGTGGCTAAAAATGTATAGTACAAATATTTCCACTAATTTAATGATGGTAATATGATCAACAATTTCTTTAATGGGGAAAGAAGAACTCTTCCAATATTTATCTTCAACAGTGCATATCCATAATATAAAATAAATGTAATGCTCCTAAACATAAAAACTTTTCCTAAAGTAAGTGCATGTTGTTAAAATAGATGCTTTCAGTGGAATTATCAGGTTGCAAATCCAAACCTCAGTATTTTTCAGGCACTTGGAGGGCTGGTGATTGCTGCTGTTATAAAATATGCAGACAACATTTTAAAGGGATTTGCAACTTCTCTCTCTATTATACTGTCAACATTGATCTCCTATTTCTGGCTGCAAGATTTTGTCCCTACAAGGTAAGAATTATTTTCCATGTATGCTGGGGGGGAAAAAAAAAGTTTGAAAACTTAATGCTTGCCAGATATAACTGCAAAAATAAATAAAAAAACAGTCCAAACCATGCTTCTAGAATGTTTAGATACAACTTGCACATAAAAGTTTAGTTTCATAACATACCGTAACTAATACTTATTTTTTTCAGTATAGTTGGCAAGATTAAATTTTCTGTAAGATACAGCCCCCCACGGGTCAGGAATAACCGAATCTCAAATCTTGGCTTTTGACAAACCACTCTCTTGCAGGCTCTGTTTTCAGTTCACTGTCCCTTTCTCTTCTTTTCCTCCCCGCCCGATCTCCCTCAGCTTGTTCAGCTCCGACTTTGCTTTTGTGCTGAAGCCAGCCCTCTTCAGCGTTGATGCTTCCCTTGCGCTGCGCTTGGCGCTGCTCTTTGAACCAGCCTCCCCCCTGCTGGCTGTGCTGAGTAAGATCGTGACAAAGGGGTTGCCCGTCTCGTGTCTTCTCTTTGACCTCTAAATGGACAGATCTTCCACAAGTCATCTCATTGCAGGAGGAGTTACAACTGAGCAATGATAATGATGATGATCTTTTTGTACTGGTTTTCATCCAATCTCAAAACAGTCTCTAAAAGAGATAATTGCAATCATACACACATGGAAGTTACGCTATAGCAATTAGTTGCCCAAGAACATCCAGAAGCCCAAAGGCAGAGATTTTTTGTGAGGACAATACCATGTTTATTAGTGAAAACAGTCAACCAAGAAAGAGAGAAAAATGCTTGCTATATGCTTCTAGGCCCAATACACTGTGTCCCGATGTTTTGTGAATCAGATTTTAGTAGTTTTGTGCACTGTGGGTTTTGTACATGGATAGGTTCTGGAATAGTGCTTGTCTTGGCAGTGCACGTTAATATATGGAGTGTAGAAGTTATATTCAAACTTTCAGATATATTAAAAGGATTTTGCTTATAATTGACCTAGACTGCTGACATATGTTACACATACTCATGGTGTAAAAATATTTTTAATAATATTTACAACTTCTGTATCTGATATGAACATCTTTTTATCTATAAGTAGTATTTACAATATTAGCAGGAGTTTACTTAAACATTCAAAAAAGGAAGTAGAACAACTATTTAGGCAAGTGGAAGACATTGAACTTAAATTATAAGTAGTCTATACTTGTCCTGTTAAAACAAATACGAGAGGAAATGGCCTCAAGTTGCGCCAAGGGAGGTTTAGATTGGACATTAGGAGAAATTTCTTTACTGAAAGAGTGGTCAGGCCTTGGAACAGGCTGCCCAGGGAAGTGGTTGAGTCACCATTCCTGGAAGTATTTAAAAGATGTGTAGATGAGGCGCTTAGGGACACGGTTTAGTGGGCATGGTGGTGTTGGGTTGATGGTTGGACTCGATGATCTTAGAGGTCTTTTCCAACCTTTATGATTCTATGATTCTATGAAGTGGTTTAAGAATTTCTGTGTGCTCAAATGGAAAATTAATAAGTAACTTATCAGCTTCTGCAAACTTGGTGAAAATGGAAACAATGGTAAATAGTTAAATGAGATGGAGCCAACTAGCAGCATGTAGAACTTGAAGCCATCTCATTTAATAAAACTTGATTAACTTGAGTTAATCAAACTTAATCTTTAACACCTTGCTTATGCCAACTGAATTTATTTGAACTGAAACTGAGTAATTGTTTCTCTCGCTTCAACAAACATTTTTGATTGGGATAATAGATGTAAAGTATTTAAGTGCTTGAATGTGTTGCAATGGATCGTGTCCAGAAATAGGCTAACTGTATTCTCTGAAGGATTATCATGTCATGCGCCACAGTTTTTTTAGGGTTTGGTTCAGAAGATCAAATTGTCAACATTGTCACGTCTTTATGACTTTTCTAAAATGCGTACTGATTGTCTGTTGGCTTTGAATATTTTGTTTCAGACTCATAACTATCAAAACAACTTGAAAGGCCCATATGTCACAATACAAAAGATGCCTTTATTATCTTTTCCTTACATAAATCTTTATGTATCTGCCAAAAATGAGATTATACTGACTTGCAGACTGGTTCTTGGGCAGCAGTAATTTGTTTTGACATAAGCTTTGGACTTCAAAGCAAACACAACTCCAGCAACATGTACATAAGATGATAAAAATGACTGGGTAACCGCGGTAGTTGCACTCCTTTAGCTTCTACTTGCATTTTGCACAGAGCTTTAGGCAAAAGAAAAGAAGAAAGGATTGGTCTGATTACTTTTGACAATTGTTCCATGAAACTATAATTTTAATTTTCAGAATACATCAGTATTATGATGCATTACTTTGTGGATGTGAGTTTCTTACTTCAACTTCTTCCTGCATCCTTCTATAATAAATATATGCAAATTATTTTGTTCTTTATAAATTAGACAAATATAATTTATCTTTCTGTATTCCCACAGGAAAATGTCCTTTCTTTTGATTGTAAATAAATAAAATTGCATCGACTAAAACGAGCTAACTTTTTTTTTTTCCTTCATCCCTATTCTATTCAGTGTCTTCTTCTTCGGAGCCGTCCTTGTAATAGCAGCTACTTTCCTATATGGTTATGATCCCAAACCTGCAGGAAATCCCATTAAGGCATAGCAGACTTCCTCATCAACCTGCTTCTCAAGATCATGCATTGGGGGCCTTGCTAACAATGGCATGTGGAAAGTATCATTGTGCATTGCAAGGAAAGGATTGCTACCCTGAATCTATTGAAGAAATGCTTATGTGTAGTTTTGAACAGCCAGAGGGGTTAAAGGTGGATGATGATACTGTCTGTAACTAACGGGGGGAAAAAAAATGGCAGGGGAATGCCCAGTGCAACTTGCTAATAAAAACTTGAAAGGAACAAAAAGTTTCCAAGAAACTGCAACTAGGAATGTTTACAGCTTTGACTGGGATTGCATCAAAAGAATTTACTGTATTGACTGCTGCAGAAATATGTCCTATGCACTCTCTGAAAGAGCACATGACAACATTGTCAGATTGTATGTTTTTGCAATTTGCCTATATTTAATCTTAGTAAATATGTTTTTAACTGTTTGTCTATTTACATGAAATCAGCTGAATACACATCATAGTTCTAAAGTGGTTCTAATTAGATATTCCTTATTAAAACTGTGAAGATTGAAGTATGATTGAAAGACACTTTCACAATATCAAATATTTTTATATTTTTAGAAGGCTGATTTAATAACAGAAATCTGTGTTCTGTTGCTTATATAAAACTATTGTAAGAATGTTTACATTCTTACCTAAGAACACAAAGGGAGCAATTCAGAGTGAAAGCTGGAGATCTGTGTCGATACTCCAGCCTTCATCAGGATAGTCTGTAGTGTTCCAACAGATGCAGTAACTCTGTGAACACAGGCCAGAGGTTACTGCACTAACCTGGCACTAAGAGTAGGGTTATGATGGAGTGCTTGCTCAGATGTAATGTTCATTCTTTTTATTTTTATTGATTATAAATCAACATGTTGGTAGAACCTTTAAAGTAGTTTTTATGCTTTAAATATCCTCTGGGGATTTTTTAAACACAATTTAAAAAAAAAAAGCCCATAATAAACATTTTTAAATGCATTATTATTGTAACAGCTCCATCTGGAGCTATTATGGTATATCATCTGTATACTGTACTTTATTACAGAGGTGTTTTTTAAAAAAGTGTTGTTTACTCATGAATTCTCTAAGGTTTTTTCAGTGCATTTCTATGTAATGGCTTAATTAGAGGATTTTTTTTTTCATTATTATTATTATTTTGTTCTGGGAGTCCTTGAGTCAACAGACCTAAATGGGTTCTCTGGAGCTATTCAGTCTACTAGTGGAATTACTTTAATAGGAAACATAATGAAAAAGTAATTAATTGTGCAATAGGTAAATATAAAAGCATGCTGTTCTTCAGTTTTAAACCAAAAACAACTTCACAAAGAAACCTAGATGCAATTAGAACTTAGATCAATTAGACTGTTACGAACACTTCACTTGTTGAAGTATTTGCATATAGCCAGAAACACACACACAGAAAAATGCTGGAACTAATAAACAAAAAAAGCTGTCTTAAAAATCACTTGTTTTCAGCAGTCCTATTCACAATGGATATTAATGTAGAGTGACTTCTTATCCACATGTTACACTTGTAAAGGTATAGATTTATACAAAAACATCAATAGTCCCTTACCTGTAGAATGGCAAGTGGTAAAAATGGAGATTTCCTTTCCCCCCCCCTTATGCTCTTTCTCACTTCTGTCTTGTGCTAATGAACATGTTGTGGAGCGAGAGGTGTTTTAAGATGTTTACCAAAGTACCTCATCCTCTTTTCCACATTTTAGTGGTGGATTAACAAGGAGATTCTGTAAGAGTGCTCTGAGATTTTTTTAATGAAATATTACAAATGGAAAGGAAAAACTCCACTTACGTCAGCCAAGTAAAAATAGTGTTTTCCTTCTGTTGGCAATGACATGGATTATCAACTTTTTGTTTGTTTATCGTATCAGAGCAAGACATTAAAGAAATTTCAGAGTTATGCCAAAGGCTTGCTAAGCTTTGTGAACTGTGAATCTATCCCAGCATGTCGTAATTGCAGGAGCTCTGCTACTCAGTAGTCAAAACTATCTCGTATTACCCTAAATTGGCATTCTATGTTAATATTAAACCATTTACCTATAACACTCGATGTGGCAAAATCTTTGAAAAATTACATTTAGTCGTTTTGCCACTGAAATACAACATGAGGTAAGATACATGCATAGAACAGTGGCTCACAGTGTTGCTTAGTGTAGAATGGGAAGTGCACGACAGTGAAATGATCTGAGAAGCGTTGGTAGTAATATCTGAATTGGAGTTTGGCCTACACAATAGTACTTTTAATTCCGTGAATCACAGTAGTGGAAATGTTCAGGTGATATAATTGGTTACTTCCTTGAGGAATTTCTCCAAAAAAGATGAGCAGCAGGTTGAGGACATTTCGAAGCCAGTTGCACAAGAAGGGACCAAATAGGCCAAATAATCACCACATTGCTGGAATTGTGTTACATATAACCCAGTTTTAATATTTCGGGTGCGCCTGTCAATATTTGTCAATAAGGATCAGTTTAAAGGAAAGAACAGGAATATGTGCTCTTTGCTTTTGAATACAGCTTTGGAAAACAATATATCTACTGTACTAAGGAACAGTAACCCCTGTCCGTAGATCAGTGACTCTTACATGCTTTCAATTTACAGTTCCATTAAATTTTCCAGTAGAGGGATAGATCTCTTCATACACTTGTTGCTGTAAAGGAAATATGAATTTGCATTTTTAGCTCTCTTTCCTTAGCCCTTTACAGGCTAAGGGGAGACTCTTGGCTGACACCCTCCAGGTTGAAAAGCATTATTCTAGACAGAGGGAAGCCAGCGTATGTCTCTTGAGAACAGAAGGGATTTGAGGAGGGTTTATTGATTTCTGTAACCTTTGCAATCTCAGAGCATATGCGCATTTTCTCACTGAGATACTTTCGTATCTGGATTTTAAAATTAAAACAAAAAAAAAAAGGCAGTTTTAAGTCTATAACTCATTAACTAACCAAAGAAGCATAGCTAGCACAGAGCATTGGGAAGTAGGGGATAGTGTGCTTTGAGTTTGTTAAAAGCAATCTAGGAATCTAACTTTCCAAAAATAAACCTGTCTTTCTGAACTATTTTTCTGACTTTTAGACAACAGATTTGTTAGTTTAGTTGTATATTTAGGAGGCTAACCTATACTTAGCAGAATTTTATTTAAATATTTATAAAGTTACAGCTAGGTATTTATTTGCAATAACTTGAATTATGAGATTTTTTTTTTTTTAAGACTTGCATAATGGGAATACTAGTATTTATTGAATACTTGGGTGTTTGGTAGTTTTATTTGAGATTCTCTGGGATACTTGATAAATGGTCAAATAACAATAAAATTAGAATTATCTTCAAAGCAAAATAAATCAGCAGTTCAGTGGTGAAAAATCTCGAGTCTAATAAAGTAAGATAAACTTTTCTTTAAACATTGTATTTCTGTGTTATCCGCAAGTGCCCAATAATCTTTTTTCTTAAAGAATTCAGATAATTTTATAGTTTTATTCAACTTTTTTGTTTTAGACAAACTATAAGAAAACTTCCCTTTTTGTTTGCTTTAATAATGTGTAGATTAATGTTCTAGAACTGCCTTCTATAAGATAACACCTTGGGGTTTTTACTGTAACTTCTTAGAAAACTTATAAATGTTCTATTTTTCCTCAAAAAAACAATCTTATTTTGGTAGCATATGCTTGTGTTTCAGTTACTCATACAGTCCTCTCACAGATTTTTAGAAGTATGTAATTGTTTTTTGTTCCTAACTTATTTTTATGGCTGTAATTCAAAAGACTGTAACGGATTTTGTTAAATTGTTAAACGAAACGTTGCATTTCTTCTGTTTTTCGTTGTCAGTAACTTTCATATTTTAATATATTTCCTTACCAGCCGTGCATGTTCTGTTGTATTTAAGCAATCATCATATTCCAAATTTGAAGTTGTTCATTTTCCTCCTGTTGACAGTGTTTCTTGCTGGATATTGTGAATGAGGAAGATTATTCATTGTTTTCTTCTCTGAAATCCATTTTTTGTAAGAATGAGATATTAAAAAACATTAAGGGTTTTTTGTGTATTAGAAAGGTAATGTTTGTCTATGACATGGTATTATACCATATATGTGGTAGTGTATCACTACCTATGGTGTTCAGCTATTGTAAGAAAGTCCAAGAAGTGTTTCCTTGCCTTTGTTTTCATTGTTCTGTTCATTTTTAATGCTGATTATTTTCCACAGGAAGTTACTAGAGTTCTGCTCTTTTCAGGTAAGCTCATTATATGTTTTTAGATATCTAGAATTAAGATATTTTTACTGAAGAAAATGCAGGGGGAAATGCAGCAAAATAAGTGGGATTAATTAGATGATATCTTCTGCTCCAGTTACTGTGCATCCAAATTTCTGTTCAGTTGGATTTATAACTTTTTCTAATTATTTCCCGCTAGGTGAATTTATAACTCTAGAAGCAAAAAAATCTGTCCTGAGGTGCCATTCAGTGCTCATTCTTGAATGTCTGCTGCACATTTGCATCCAAGAGTAGACACGACATTTTTAACTCTTGCCTTCAACCTTCCATCATTGTTCTGAGTGTAATTAGCTATATTCATTTCATTAGCAATTTATAGGTCAGTAAGAATTGCTTATATGCTAAGCATATGTTTATATTTGCTGCCATGAGTAATACTTTTTTGGATTTTTAAAAGTTTGTCTTTATTGTCAATATATTTTAAATTTAATTTTAAATATATGAGCCCAAATATAAATCATGTATTCAAACATTGTAGCAAAATTTTTAAGGTAGTCTTAGGATTTTTTTATATGTTGATGTTGATATTTGTGTGTGATGACACTGAATACAATTCTAAGATACGGTGTTTTCAGGCAGTTTGGAAACGGGGTGGTTTTTTTTGGTATAACACTGCTGAACCATGGAATGCATCTTACATGACCTAATACAGTCTTTTTTTTTAATCCATATTGGGGTAAAATACTGTATTTTTTTTCTCCTGTATGTGTAGATAATGTCATTAAAGTAATAAACTGGTTAAAATTAAGCACTAGCTTTATTAAGAATATGACATAAAACTGTTTAAGAGCTTTGTAAATGGAGAGGCTTGCCTTATGCATATTTTAGCAGAAATAAAACAATGTTTTAATTAACATTTAGTATTTCAGAACATAATTTTTGGCATAATTTTCTATAAACTCCAGAAGGCTGTTGCAAGATGTTTGTTAGTGGTATCTTTTAACATACAGCTTACTGAATTTTGCCAGAAATTTAATTTTGACTGAGACATGCTTCTTTTTGACTACTGTATCATGACTTCTTGTGAATCGCATTCCAGCAGTGTTCTTGTGACTGTCTGTCTCTGCACTCCTCTGGTCGGAAAACCCTGATCTTGTTCAGGACTGCGGTTCCTGAACTGGAGGTTGGAGGGGGCTTCTGGGTATCAAGTACCAAGCTATAGTATGGTGTGCGACTGTAAAACGCTGTAATCCTTTGTAGAAGAGTTTTGCCACAAGTTACCGGGAGGCAGCTGGTGATTCAGTAGCTTTTTTTTTTTCTTTTCCCGTTTTAAATATTTAATTTTGATAGCAGTGGAAAGTACTATGCAATATACCCCCTAGAATACAACACAATCCATTGATTCATGTTACAATTTAGAAGCTGAGGTTTTGTATAGCTGTAATTCACAATATATCACAGACCTGAACAGATTTCACAAACACATTACTATAGATGGTAGATAACATGTTTCCCTGCCCTTTCCAGAGATATCTCTATTAAAATCAGGTCATTTCACCAGCTATGCACCAATAATTTTCAGGACTCTTCATTTCTGTCAGTTCCTTTTGCCAATTCCGCTCTGATCTTAGTGATCACATGCAGCATGATTTAAACTGAAATTTTTAGGCCAATAGGTGACAGAAATGAATTAATCAACTAACCAAAGGAACATAGCTGGTACAGAGTACTGGGATGCAGAGGACAGTGTTCTTCGAGTTTGGTCTAAAAGCTCTCTGTAGGAGTCTTAACTGAAACCATCGTTTGTCTGTGCTTTAGAATCAAGGGTTTCCCTTGGGGAGATAAGTACTCTGTCCGTTTTCATTCTGCTTCCAAAAAGATGGTAATACCTTCTACAGCTAGCAGGTACTATTATGCGTTTACTTTGTATAGAAGGTTGAACACTACAGGTGTTTAGATGTAACAACCAATTTTTGTTTCTCTTCTTCAGGAGATTAAATGTTTGTCAGAAATTTCTCTCTCAGTTGAATAATGGCAGAGTGGATTATGTCAGGACTTGCGTAGGTAAGTGGAGTTTGATATTTGAAAACGTGTAGCTGGCTGAAATTCATGACAGCAAAAGCAAGTCATATATATCTAGAGTTTATTCTAAATTTAGGAATTCTTACTTGAATTGTCTGCTCAGCCTACACGAGCAAACTTGATATTTAAGATGCATTTATTTTGGGGTAATGACATCAATAACAGGGGTTGGTCTAATATAAAGGTGTGGATGGAAAAACAGCTGTGTAATCAGCCTAGTTACAAAATGTCTTTGCTGAGATGTAGTTGTGTTAACTTTTTTACATGAGTTCTTTACATGTCATGTACGTGTCTGCATGTGACTTTCCCACCAAAATGTAACAGCACTCTCTCCAAGGAGTAGACTTCAAACCATGCCAAAACTTTAGGACCCCCCCCTCCTTTTCAAATAGAAGGGGTGAGAAACCCTGGAACAGAATTGTTGCATACTTGGCGTAACTTATTAAGACTTGTAACAAATGACTGGTGATAGCAATGGCTGCAAACATGCTTCTTCCCCTGTGGGTAGCCTGGTAGATCCACACTTTGTATCATGAGCTAGAGCCTGCTTGCCTTTGTCTCACTGTGAGACCAGAGTAGATCCATTGGCCTGAGTAGGGCTACACCTCATGAAATTCTAAATTCCTTAAAAGCTGCATTATGGTAAGAGGGTGCTGGGTCTTAAGGCTAATAGTTTAACTTAAGCCCACATGATCTTCAGGTGAGTGATTTACACCCCTTTGTTAACATAGTGGTATCTGTGCTGTAAGGGAGCTAGAGTACAGGTCTGTATGTTAGGGTTGAGGTTCAGTGTAGCAGCCACTGTTTGTATGGACAGAGAAGATGTTAATGTACGGCTGAGGTTTTGGGGGAAACAGGGATGTCGCAGGGGCTGGGGAGATAGGGATATGCAGTAGGAGGGCTGGAAGATGGAGGAGTGAGTGAAGAAGAACATAGAGAAAAGACTGGCATGTGGATATGGCCATGAAGCGTTGTATCTGAGATCCTGAATGTAATAGTACTGGATGTGGACAGATGTTGCTCCATTTAGTGCTGCCAGACATCAGCAGTGAAGGAATTTAAACTATAAGCCACAGAATAATTAATTATAATAGTACAAGTTTCTAAAAGATTTTCTCCACTAACGGGTATGATGCCTTGGGAAAGCCGATCCCTGTTACCTGCAGGCTGAGTGGTAAATCAGAACCTGAAATGGCCTGCCCATTTGAAGTTGTTAAAGCTTTCTTAAGCTGTTTAAAACTTGAGAGTAAGAAAGCAGAATGTCTCCAAGTTGGATTTTTAAGATGGATTATATCTTGGTTATGTACTTTGGCTCTAGAAATGTCTTTTAATGTCTAACAACCAGATCCAGTAAGAACTGCCTTTTTTCACTCCTTTTTTCCAGGCCCCTCAGCCAGCTCAGGGAGGGAGGGAAGGGCTGGAAACGATCCTTTACGTTCAGCTGCGAGGGGGTAGCTCAGAGGAACCTTGCTTGCGGAGACGTATGAGAAACTGAGGCTTCTGAGGGGCAGAAAAGGCCGCGATAATGTATTTTAAAATCCCAGTGTTGTCTGGATAGGGAAGGAAGTCAAGTGTCGCCAGCAGTACAGGTGGGGGATCGGTGTGCCGAAAGACGGAGATCGTTCAGGGGGAGGTAGCACAGAATGACGGCGGGTCCCTCTTCCTTGGGCGCTGCGGCCGGGCAGGCCCGCCGCGCCGTGCACCTCCGCACGGAGCCCTCTGCCCGGGGCCGGGGCACTGGCTCTGTCGGCCGCGTCACAGCGAACCGCACGGCCTCTGGCAACAGTCTCGTCTCCTTTATTTTTTTTCTTTAAATGTATTTATTCTTCCCAACTCTAACCATGAACCTTTTGAAAGGCAACGCGCGAGGCCCCGCCGCAGCTCGGGGCGCTGCAGGCGGCGGCGCGGGCGCGGCGGGCCCGGGGGAAGGGCGGGCGGCTGGTCGCATCCTGCTCACGTGACCGGCGTCCGGCCAATGGGGCGATCGCGTGATGCGCGGCGGCGGCTGCGCCCGGGGGTGGCTGGCCAAGATGGCGGCGGGTGCGTGAGCGGTGGCGGCGGCCGCGCGGAGAGGGGGAGGCGAAGGCCCGGCTGCTGGGGAGGGTCCGCTGCTGCCCCCGTCCCCCCCGGGGCTGTAGGATGGTAAAATGACCCAGGGGGGGAAGAAGAAGAAACGCGCCGTGAACCGCAGTATCATGCTGGCCAAGAAGATCATCATTAAGGACGGCGGGACGGTGAGGCCGGGCAGAGCTGGGGGCGCGGAGCGGCGGGGCGGCTCCCGGGGGAGCGGCTCCGGGGCGAGCTGGCGGCGGCGGAGCCCCGAGTCCCGCGGCCATGCGGAGGGCCGGCAGCGGTAGGGCAGGGGGCCGAGGCAGGTGCGGCCGGGCCCGGTTCGGCGCGGGGCGGGCCGGTGGGCCTGCGGACCTCGGGCAGTCGCGGCTGGCGGCGTGCGAGCGGGCCGGGCCCCGGCGGCGGCACCAGACTGACCTCTGTGGCGGGGTTTCAGCTTCTTTTATGGTGCGGGCTGCTGCAACCCCGATGGCTTCGTTCCGGCATCCCGGGCCGGTTTCCTTGAGACAGTTGCCCGAGGAACACCTGTAGGGCCGTCACGCTAGCTCAGGTCGTCCTCGTAAATGCTCTTTCTCAGTGTGGGCCGATTTTTAGGGCTCGGGAGCAAAACGGTGTCGACTCAAGAGTTAGGCATGGATAACTGCAGATCACTTGGATTTGTTGGCGATCATGCGGTACGTGTCTAAACGTAACTTTACATTGAAAGTTATTTAAATGACTCGTTGCGGAAGGAGGAGTTGCCGGGAGGGCAGCTGTATGCTCGGGAGCAGCAGCTGGCTGCACAATGGCCTGGGACGGGCGGGCAGGCAGTTGGCCATTGTAAAGGAGAGCGGGAAGCGCCGAGTGTGGTCAGGATGCAGTTCTGGTGGTGCAGAGCCCGTCTGGGATGGCCTTTGCCCGCACGGTGAATGGATCGCCATCACAGCAGCCTTCTGTCCTCTGTCCCATAGTCTGAGAAAGAATAGGCCAGCGAGTGGGACAAACTCTTGCATCAGAGGAGTCCCGTAAAGGGTGCATGGAAGAAGTGTTTTGCAGTTCCCTCCCACTATCTTGCTTCCTCTTAAATACATAAATTTAAAAAAGAAAGGAACCTGTTAAGTGTTTTGGCTGTTGGAGCTTGGTTTTTTTAACTGATGAGTAAACGAAATGTATCATTGCCCCTGGACTTTTTCCACTGTGTAACATTGTGTAGCTTTGATGTGCAGTCTCTAAATACAGTATCATTATTTCAAGTAAAGAGACATCTTGACAGACTAAATCGCTGGTGGCCCTTCAGTTTGTCTTTTTGGAACAATAATGGAGAAGAGGGAGGTGTCAGAGTCACTATAGTTGTTCCTCGAACTGGTGACCAACTGTCTGGATTACTTAGTGGTAAGAAGCAAAACTAATTTCAGTGATGGATGTTGATGTTTTTCAGGACATGTTTTCCTGCTCTTTGTAAAGATGGAAATGTACCAGATTACCTTGTACAAATGTTAAATGCAAATATTTTAGAATGAGTGATAGAAGCAGAGGAAATGTTGTTACTCATGGGACATGGTGCTTCAGAATTTCTCTCTGGAGTAATCATTGATTAAAATACAATATACTTCCAAGTGTCCTTTATCTCTCAACTTTAACTTTGTTTTGTCAAGAGAGGAGAAAGGATATTATAACAACTGCATCCAGTGATACTTACGGTGCTGCACTCAGTGTCTCCCACCAGTTTGAAAAGCAGAGTGCAAACTTGCATGAGTTATGTACCATTTCAGTTGCTTTTAAAACAGTGGAAAAATGGGCTATAAACATTAGATGAAGGTATGTAGATTGTTGTTAGATAACAAAAATATCAGCTTGTGATATTTTCTGCCTTCAAATAAATGTTTTGAGAATTTATTTGTTTTAAATACATTTTTAAAGTTATGAAGTCTGGTATAGCAGAGTATTCTTTATTCTTTATAATGACAGGAAAAACTTTATGCTTGGATTTTTTTAATATTTGCTGAAATGTTTAATTAGCCTTCTGTACTCAGTCTCCTTAGTTTCTTTGCTTACCCAACATGCTGTGCGACATTATGGGAAACAGGTAATGAAAATGGCCCGTGTCTTGAATGTCTCCAACTGGCAAACCAGTGGTCAATCAAGCATCTAAGTGTACAGTTTCCAGCCCGATTGGTTTATTTTGAAACTATTTGACATCAAAGAAAACTGTGTGACTCTTTTTCTCTAACTAGAGAAAGGGGCATTCTTAGAGCACTATTTTGCGTCATAGATTTTGCCAAGCATAAATACGCTCTGCTGTGGCTACGTGGTTGCAGAGAAGGTTTGCTATTACTCTGATTGGAACATCTCAGTTCCAGGTTGTTCACTCAAAGGCTCCATATCTTTTATCTCCAGGTGTAAGGCCTCCTGATTGGTTGCACTTAGGTTATTACATGACATGACACTATGTTAGCCAGTTTGTAAAGCACAGCGGGGCAGGTTTGTAGAGTAAAACAGGGCTAAATACACAACACCTGTGCTGTATGTGTTGGGGTAGGAGGGTACATCAGACTAGTGCTTAAGTCTTGTGGACTGAATGCACATAATATATCTTAATACACTGTAAGGTAACCACTTATTAATCTCCTTCCCTCTTTCTTCCACCTCAGGAGTATTTTTGCTACTTTATAGTTGCAGCCATCTTAAAAAATAGCTATAGAGTGATGATCTAAAGGTGACTAAATTACTTTTTCTTTTATAGATAAGAACAAATAACAGCACCTGTGATAAGTGAGCATTAGCAACAGGAAAGCAAGGAAGTTTAACCTTAGTGATCTAAATGTCACTTCTGTTTGTTTCTGCCAATGTAATGGAAACATCTGATCAGGTTGCTTACAGCTGGATGACATGGCAGAGGGCAGCAGTCACCCGCTTGTATGCCTTTAAAATCGCCAACGGTTTAGCTGTGCAGAACAGCCACTGGTTTCATTCTCCTGTCTTGGTTTGTGCGTGCGATCTCCAAGTAGCTGCCCAGAACTGGACAAGGGCGCATAGAGGCAGATGGCTGTTGAGCTTGTGTTTGCTGTATGCGAACAGAGTGGAGGTGCTTCTGACCACTGGTGCTTGGAGGGGCGGGGTGGTTCGTGACTCTGACCTCACCGTCTGTAATACCATGGGGGGTCACGAGCCAGTAACTTGACAGGAATCTGGGGCTATGAGAACGAACCTGATTTTCTGTACCAGACTGCGCCAAACCGCTAAGATTGTTACTTACGGTTTGTGCAGAGCTGGATAAATTTTTAACCCAAAACTAAAATAAGGGTTGTGGGTGGAAAGAGAAGGGAATTGTAGGAAGTGAAGATAATTATAGCCACTTTCTGTACTTATAAAGACTGTTAATTTACCTCCTTAAGACAATAGGATGAAAAAATAGCAGAAATATCTGTACGGTATGCCTGTATTTACTGAAGAGGGCTTGGGAAAGAAAAATAGCACAGTGCTAAGGTACTTTTGTAGCTCAGCTTTTACATATTGATGTGGTTCCTTTTGAAAATTATGATCTTTTCTAGCAATAGGGGTGAATGGCCAGTGTGGTTTTCTGTATTTATTTCCTACAGTTGTTCAGAAGGCTTATTTTTTTTTCTGTGTTGGAAATACTGGAATCTGGAAAGAAAAGTTGGGTATGACTTGCATAACTAGTATTACCTAACTGAAACTTAAAATTGTGTAGCATTTGAGGTTGGAAGGCACCTCTGAATATCTGTAATTCAGCTACCCACTCTCTTCCCCCAAACAGGGTCAGCTGGAGCAGTTTGCTCAGGGCTGTGTCCAGTCAGGTTTAGGGGATGGAGATTCCACACCCTCACTGGGTGGCCTGTTTCCAGGGTTTTGTTTTGTTCAAGGTTTAAGTAGAATTTCCTGTATTTCAGTGTGCGCCTCCAGTCCTGTTCCTGATGCCTCTGAGAAGGGTCTGGCTGTGTCGTCTTTACTCCCTCCCATCAGATATTTATACGCGTTGATTAGATCCCCCTGAGCCTTCTTGAGAAGCAACTGAGGACCTTAGCCTGCGTGGTTTTGCTCAGTATAAATGCTAGGTCTAATCAAATCAGTGCCAGTCTGTTAGTAACTCACCTTCACACAAAGCTGGGAGAGTAGATGTTAAGGCAGCACTTCTAAGCTTAAAGAAGGCATATGAGATTTCTGGTGAGTTATTCATACTACCTTCATACGAAAATAATTAGTGCACCGGTTCCTCAATTTGCAAGTGATGAACTGTGGCATGTTGTTTGACAGGGTAGCATTTACAGAGTATATGAGATGAGCAGGTTGTCCCACCCATGCTCTTTTTATTCTGCTCAAAAGCTAATTCTGGTTATACTAAATCACCAAAGATTTTGAAGTTCCTTATTTCACATCTTTTATGCAGATCTCTTCCTACTTTTGAAGCATGTTGTAGCCAATAGGCCTGCTCTCAGTATTTGGGAAGCGATCAGTGCTGTCCTGAGATTCACTTCTGGTATTCATTCTTTCAGTTTTTCTTTCCTGATTTAGAGCTATCAAACTTTTGTACGTAGCCATGGTGCTACAGTAACAGTACTGTAAAGCTGTTTGATAGACCAGGTAATTAGACTTTGGGATAGGCGAGTGTGAAAACTACCATGTTTTGAAATTATGAAAACCTAATTTCCATGCAACATTGTGTGGGCTTAAGCATTTTTCTCAAGGAAAAGGAACTAAATCTCCAAAGAAGAGTCTGTTTCCACTTTCAGTAGCATCCTTGTTTCCCAGACTGGAGTATAACTGGTTTATTTTTTAATTTGAGATGGGAGCGCACTTTGTATTCTGTAGAGGATTAAGACACTTCAGGACATTAGCAGCAAAGGGTTAAAAAAGGAATTTCACTCAGTACCAGTTAGCTTGAGTAACTGTATTCCAGTGTTTTGAGTCCTCTCATTTCTTAATCCTTCTGTTTAGAGTGTTCAGATGCATTTCTCATGGCTGTCATAGATTGTTAGATGTTTAAATCACCTGTTTTTTCTCTCGTTTTAGCCTCAAGGAATAGGTTCACCTAGTGTCTACCATGCTGTTATAGTGATCTTCTTGGAGTTTTTTGCTTGGGGACTCCTGACAGCGCCCACTCTGGTGGTAAGTGATAAGCTTTTTCTCGCTGTATGGGAGATGGGGCAATTACTGCAAAGGCACTGAACATTTTCTGAATTAAATGAAAATTATATATCATTGAGCTGCTCATTGTGCAAGTGAAAAGTTTTGTATTTTTACATGGAATCAGGGATTTTAAATTATTTCATTATTTCAAAGCTGTGTAATGATGCAGCATAGCTGGTTTTGTGCAAGTCTGCTAACACTCAAGCTTACATGTAAATATTTTCTGACTTGAAACCAGTAAGATAGCAATGAAATTATCTTTCCTTTCAAGATGCTACAAGAAGTTGGCATGTTACAAATGTAAGGACAAAAATACACTTGAAATTTGGTAAAATTATGCAAGCGCGTGTGTGTAGGTAGAGAGATCTTTGCTGACCTGGCTGTGCTTTAAATGGAAGCTTCAGAGCGCAGACCCTGTTACACCAGTCAAAGCTTCCTTATGATTAGCGAGACAGTCATACCAACGTGTTCGTACCAACTTATTTTCTAATGTAGTTGGTTGCTTTCCATTTGGATTTCATCTTTGAGAGTGACACATGCTTACAAATTAAAAGGAGCAAAGGCTTAAAGATCTCCAAGCAAACTCCACCTAAAATGCAGTCTTGGTGCGGCTCTGTACGCTGATGTTAACCATGAACAGTCTTTTGGATATAAACTGCATGTAGGTCACTGGATGGAATCCATCTCACCTAACACAGGTCAGACTGAGAGAGGTGCCTGTTTTAACCTGTATATCTAGGCTCTGGCCACCGAACTGAGAGGCTCTTCAGAATGATGATGTCTCTCCTCTCCCCAGCCCTCTAGGATGACACAGTAACATGTGGAGAGGCTGATCAGAGACCATTTCCTAGGTTCTCTGTGGTCTATTTAGATTTCAGACACTGAAGTTGGATGATACAAATCCTTCCCAAAGTGTTGACAGAACTGAGGCCTCTATCAAGTAAAGCTAAAATCTCAAAGTACCTTCCATGTGAATTAAAGATTAAACAGATTATTTGTGGTGTGTCTTTTTTTTTCCTTCTCTATATTCTATGAAAATATAAAACTACTGTGGGTGTGCCACTGTAGAAGTTGAATGCATCATAAGCAATATTTACAGTTAATATTGTGTAAATGACAGTATTCGTATTTCTTCTTCAGGTTTTGCATGAAACCTTCCCAAAACATACATTTCTAATGAATGGTCTAATTCAAGGAGTAAAGGTAAGGTGACAAAAGTTAATCACAAATACAATTTAAAGTGAATGGTGGGAGGAATATAGAAATGTCTGCCAATTGAAACGTTCAAGAGGTTTTTCAATATAGCTTTCACTGTATAAATAAAATGGGAATAAATTATTGCTAAAAAAGCAAGTAAGCATCATTTTACTTTTAGTAAGATATTGCCTGGTCTGCACCTGCTGTTCGGGTTCAGCAAATAAAAAAGTAATCGACTAACCCCAAATGACACACATGGTGTTAAAATTTGAGAATTTTTTACATGGAGCTTGTTGCTCCAGTAGGATATTTTCAATTACTTACATTTATGTGAATTCTAAATATATAAAACTATAAAACACAGTTCATAAAACTGTATGAGTGGATCATCTGCATTTTTAATTTTGTGTAGCTCTGAGGCAATAAATCTCAAATTTTACGTAACCAGACATGGAGTAGAAGATCAGTAATGCTTGACCATATTGCCTTTGATGCATTGCACTGTAATCATCAACTTTAATAAAAATAGAGCCCAGTCTGCTATCGGACTGTGGTGTGTGGTCAGCTACCACGATTCTAACCACTTAGTTCTAACTTAAAATATTTTGTTTCATTTAGGGCTTATTATCGTTCCTCAGTGCCCCACTCATAGGTGCCCTGTCTGATGTGTGGGGACGAAAGTCCTTCTTGCTGCTAACAGTATTTTTCACCTGTGCACCAATACCACTAATGAAGATCAGCCCATGGTTAGTAAATTCTTTCACACTAGATTTGCCGTTTCTTGTCAAGGTTGCTATATAATGCTTATGTTTCTGGCATTGTTGATAAGATATTGTTTGTGCTCTATGGAAGGTTGAGGCTTTTGTATTACTTTGCTGCAAAGTTGGAGTCAAACTGAAGTAGCTGCCATGAGGCCAAACGCCTTGGTCAGAATTTTAAGAGCTGCTGGTTTTGATCTCTGTGCTGTAGGCCCCACTTCCTACTTCAGCACGTTTGCAAAAGATACTAGAATGCTGTCCAGTAAACTCTGCAGGTCTTACTCAAATACTAACCAACTATGCAGAAATGAAAACCTTACCTAATGCTAGCTAGAGCATGAAGTAACCCTTTGTCACCTAAAATGTTGCTGCAATTTTATACTTTTGTTTCTCAAGTTTTAAAAACCACCAGCTTTCACGCCGTGTGCAAGTTAGTAAGCTCTTAACTGGCACGTACATTCCCAGGTAGTGCATGAGTCAGAACTCTGTGGTGTTGGACTGCCTGCGTGCCGTACCTGAGGGTGTAGCTGAAATAAGACAGAGTGCACTGACGCAGGGCAGAGCCAGCTGTTCGGGTAGCTCCGTGAGCCTTTTCAGTTTTCTCTCTGGTCACACGGATTGTTCATGGATTCTTCATCCCTTTTCTGGGAAGTAGCTTGTTTCTAAGTGTAGATTAATGTTTCAAATGACAGGTCCTAGTGTCTACAGCATAAGGATAAGGCTAATGTTGAGACCTCTCAATGACCAGATTCTCAAAATACTGACGTTCCTAGTTTGCTTTGGGTCACAGGCATCCAGTCGAAGTTGGTCTAACACCTCGTTTCCTAGAAGTACCTAATCGCAGCAGCTTTTTGTAGATGTTACAAAATTATGCCGTTTACCTTTGTACTTGGTGCGCTAAGGGGGAATTACACAACTGCATCGAGACACATTCACATTGGCTTTATCCAAGTTTATCTTAGTATTTGTCAGGAAAAGTTGGACAAGATGATTTACTGTTAAACTGTACTTGGATTGTAAATAGAGAATTTTTGTTTCTATTTAGCTGTTCTAATTTTTTTTTATAATGTTCTTAGGTGGTACTTCGCTGTTATCTCTGTCTCTGGAGTTTTTGCAGTGACGTTTTCTGTGGTTTTTGCGTATGTAGCAGACATAACCCAAGAACATGAACGAAGCATGGCTTATGGTTTGGTATGTATTTTTTTGGCTCTGTTCCTGTGGTATTCAGTACTAAACACTTCAGTAGGTAAAGCTTTTCAAAATTGTATTTTTGTTTCTTCTCTGGCAAGTTGATTTTAGTTTGGAGTAATGTTTTCCTCTTTAATTGTTCTTGTCATCCAGTCCTGTCTCTCTTCAGTATTCTGCTTCTAACTTAAACAAAATGTGACTCTGTTAAAAGCTGTCTCTCAGATGTCTGTCTTAACAGTTATTATCAGTGTTAATGATATAATTGGAGGGGCTTTAGTTATTCCTCCATTGTTTCTCACACTAGTCCTACTCTGTCTACTTTTCAAAAATCTGACCCTTTGTTCCTGGAAAATTTTAGAACTGCCGTTGTATGGTATCTTGATGACTCCTGCTCATGTCTCCAGTCACACTGCTGCGCTTCAGAACAAATGTAGCTGAGTAACTTGTCAGTCTTAAGGTCTTACAACTCGCCTCCCTTTGCCCATTATCTCCCAATAATCTGCCAGATCTCAGGAGCCTTCACAGCCCTGTCTGTTATGGATTAGCAGAATTATTTCTTGCGTTCAAGTTACAGAATCCATGATCATATTCAGCAGGAAGAGCTGAAAGCAATGGATATAGAACTAAATAGTTTCTTTCTGCCTGTGCACATCAGGAATTGAGATATGTTGAGAAAGTTCCTTCCGTTTTAAAGTTAACATCTTTCACAACAAGGCCAGCTGGTTAATTGAAAACTACTTTCTGAAGGTCCATTGTACTGAGTTGGATTAACCAGCATGTTAAATTTAATATGCCCTTGATACACGTGATTTTTTTAACAGGCATTGCGTATTTCACTAATATGAAGACTAAATACAGCTCATCACTTCCCAGAGATATCAGCAGACTGTATAGTTAATTAAACCTAATTCTGTCACTACATGCAAGAGTGCTGTGAGCTTCACATTGCTGTCCAGTTATCAAAAAAAAAATTGTTTTTCTTAAAAAATTTTGGCTGTCTGAAATATACAGCTTCTACCACATAGTCACAGGAAAAAGATTACTTTTAATCACTACCTGATTAAAAGAGTTAGGCTTCTGAAAATGAGGAAAAGTGGGTAATAATACTGTTGACTTATATCATTGAAAATCTTACTAGCTGTTACTTGTTGTAGGTTTCGGCAACTTTCGCGGCAAGTTTAGTTACCAGCCCTGCTATTGGTGCCTACCTTGGTCGAGTCTACGGAGACAGCTTGGTTGTGGTCCTGGCTACAGCAATAGCCTTGCTAGACATTTGTTTTATTCTTGTTGCTGTACCGGAATCGCTGCCAGAGAAGATGAGGCCAGCATCCTGGGGAGCACCCATTTCGTGGGAGCAGGCTGACCCTTTTGCAGTAAGCTATTTAAATATGGAATATTTTGCTATTTGTACACGTAGAGCTTTTGAGACGGGGAAGAGACTGAATTTACTATGTTTCAAGCTTGAAAAACAAAGCCCATATTTTTTCAAGTTTAATCTTGCATTGCTGCTAATACTTTTGCCAAGGATCTTGCTAAACTAAAAATGCAGGGAATGTTTTGGTGGTACCACCTAATAGCTTCATTAATTGACATGCTTTGCAGATTCTGGCTAGGTCTGCTTTTCTGAATATGAAGATTAAATGTTTTATAATACTCTTTTCTTGCCGTAGTCACTGAAGAAAGTCGGCCAGGACTCAATTGTGCTGCTAATCTGCATAACAGTCTTTCTTTCCTACCTCCCAGAGGCAGGTCAATATTCCAGCTTTTTCCTATACCTCAGACAGGTAACTTAACGTTTTGATATGGATTTGAATAAAAGCGAATTTATAGGAAAGTTTTCAGTATTGCTGAATTAATATAGAAAGTATGGATAACTAGTATAATTTAAAAGCTTCCAGCAGCTGATTTAAGTCCTCTTGCTGTTCTGTTTTTGTCTCTTTAGAGGGACAAAAAGAGAGGAGAGAGGTGAATAAATAAAATATAAAAATAAATAAAATAAAATAAATATAAAAATATAAAAATAAAACAATTTCTCGTATTTTGTAATGATTTGCATTATTGTTGGACTACGAGGCTCACTATGTTAAACTGGGGGGGGGGGGGTTGTTTTGGTTTGGTTTTTTTTGAGGGAACCATTTACTTGTTTTCTATTTATGCCCCTTTATTTTTGTATACTTGCTTGATTTAATGGAAAAAAAAAACAACTTTTTTCCGAAGTTAGGGAGGAGTTGAATAATACCACTCTGCTGCATTGCGTGTTCCCCCACTGACGTTTGTGACATCATGATACACAGTTTACGGTTAATAATCAAATTGCCTTTTTTTAATATAGATAATGGGATTTTCATCTGAAAGTGTTGCAGCATTTATAGCAGTCCTTGGGATTCTTTCCATTATTGCACAGGTGAGTTACTGCTGTGTGTTGCACTGGTTTGGTAACTTCAAAAGAGCTAAGCACTGTGGAGAACTTCCGTAACACTGCGGTTCCAGAAATGTGACTCACCTTTTCTGTAGCTGTTTTTCTAAGTCTCTAACAATTGATTAACACTCTTACTTTAACTTAGATGAAAAAAGAGCTTGCCAACCAGGGTTTGGTTCATTAATATCCAAAGTGTATTGTGTTGGGAAAACTAAATCCTTCGTGCATCAAAGAAGGGGTGAGGGTTTGTTCATATTACTTGCTTAAATGATTGCGCTTTTTTTTTTTGTAGAGGCTCCTGAATACTTGGCAAATACTGCTTTTGGAGAATTTTACTTGGCTTTTTAAAATTAATTTATTTATTTGCATGTATTTAACATTTAGAATAAAATGTTTTGAGGCTTTTTGTTGCTTTTTAAAGTTATTAATTTATCTGCATATATTTAGCATTTAGAATAAAATGTTATTTTTCTTTGATTTTTTTTTTTTTTTTTTACTTTTTCGCCCCCTCTCTGTCAGACAATAGTTTTGAGTTTACTTATGCGGTCCATTGGAAATAAAAATACCATCCTGCTGGGCCTAGGATTTCAAATACTACAACTTGCGTGGTATGGCTTTGGATCAGAACCATGGTATGTAAATTTCATTTTAATATCTGAATGACACAGTATTTTTCTGCATTTTATCCTTTATCCAAAGGAGACGCTTAAGTGTGTGTACATATATATACACACATCCCTACGCTCCAAATGCAGAGCACCGTCCATCAGAGCAGTCACTTTGAGTCTGTATGTTTTGCAGGATGATGTGGGCAGCTGGGGCTGTTGCAGCCATGTCCAGTATTACTTTCCCAGCTGTAAGCGCACTGGTTTCACGAACTGCTGATGCTGACCAGCAGGGTAGGTTTTGTCCATATACTTTGAATTCTAGTCAAAGAATACTGTGAAGACAGACATGTCAGGGCGTCGTAATAGTGCTAGTCAGCCGGCTGACTGAATCTTGGCACCTGAGCATAGGTCACAAAATGTTAAAATCCAAGTTACTTGGCAGTTGTAATACACACACAGCATGTCCTTCTGGCACAGAGGGAAAACATTCAACAGGTCCCAACAGTAGCAAAATATTTAGCAAACTTCATATGCTGCTTATTTTCCTCACTTTTGAAAAAAGTTTGCTTAGCTGTCCAGGTTGCATACAGTGCTTTCTCTCCTGTGCGAGACAGTGATAGCAAGGATACTGTGTATATATGCTGGTCTCTGAATGAGCGTAGCATGGGAAGTGTTACTCTGTGCCTATAGGGAGATGGAAAAAAACTTGAATATACTACAATGACAATTCCTAGTGCCACACCATTTAGAGAAGCTTTCCTGCTTGCATCAGTTTGAAGGTGAAGTGAATAAAGTCTTACTGATCTGTTCATAATCCATTAAAAGTAGTTAATTACACATGTATAATTATTGTATGTATTAGAGATATTACATATCTCTATATGTGTATATAGAGATAGTGTATATAGAGATATATGTGTATATAGAGATAGATAACAGTGTATTTTACTTTTCCCAGGTGTTGTTCAAGGGATGATAACAGGAATTCGAGGACTGTGTAATGGTTTGGGACCAGCACTTTATGGTTTTATATTCTATATATTTCATGTTGAACTGAATGAACTCCCCATGCCTGAATCACCATCAGGAGGTAGTGTGGTCACACAGTACCATTTACAACAGGTATTCTTTTACTTATTAATTCCAGTTCTTGAGTATGATGCTGTATTACATTTTGTTATGCTAAGTGTAAATGAAGCATGTAAAAAGAGGTTTTGAAATCACTCTTGGGGAGGGTTGTTGATCTGTTTGTTTTTAACTAGATGGTGTGGTTTAGTTTAACTTTCAAAAAGATACAACTGATAGTAATTAAGACAACTGATGACCCTTGTAGAAAGAATAGATTGAGGGAAGGATGGACTAGTAACTACAGCATCCCACACTTCTCGTCTCCCTGACATTGTATTTACCTTTCGTATGTTTTTGTTTTCTTGTCCTTCAGTCTTTTAACCAAGCTCTCTGTATTTTTTTAGTTCCTAATAGATACTAATTTGTTGAGGAAACTCAGCACCAAGAACTTGCACTAGAAAAGGAAGTTGGCACACATTTATAAGAACCATATGCTCCTCTCCCAAGTCTTAGGATGTAACATTCTTCCCATGTTTCTTCTAAAAGACTCCACATGGGGACAAATGCTGTATTGGCTAGCGTAGCAAGAAAAAGTTCTTCCCACTCTTAAAATTTGTGTAATTAGCAAGTTAACATGTGTCTAAAGGTTCATTAATACTTTGTGGTGTTACTGTTGTTTTCAGAATTCTATAATTCCTGGACCCCCATTCTTATTTGGAGCGTGCTCTGTGCTGTTGGCACTACTTGTTGCCTTGTTTATTCCTGAACACACAAACCTAAACGTACGATCCAGCAACTGGAAGAAACACTGTGGCAGCCATGGCCATCCCCACAGTCCACAAGCTCCTGGTGAAGCTAAAGAACCATTATTGCAAGATACAAATGTATGACAAAAATCTGGGAAGAGCTTTTAGATTTTTTTTTTTTCCATCAGCAGTTTGGGATACACATTCCAATTCCATCAAAAATGTAATTTCTTAAGGTAATCTTAAGAAGTATCTTTCTGCATGAAATTTGTAGGAATTAAAAAAAAAAGGAAGTTTCTCCAAAGATGTTGCCATTGAATTAATTTGCTTTTAAAAACAAACTGTTACGTACTTGTCTCTTGCCATGAAATACTGTTACTACTAAACTTTACATTCTAGTTCAGAGACGAAAAAGAATAGTCAAGGCATGAGCATGTGTCCTTCTGTTTCCTTAAGGTGGTGAGCTTTAATTCTAGTCATGCTAAGTCTCAATGAGACATACTAGCATCCGCTTGGACCCATTCATTTTAATGTCATAAAATCTTGGGTCAGATGATTCAAAGCCTTAATGTAAATGTACTCAAGTAGGGAGAAGGTGAATTGGTATCATTTATTTTAAAAGTCATATGGCAGGTTTTTTTTAAGTTTGTACTAATATAAAAATCACATGAGCACGCTTGCTGAACAGTAAAAGTTATTTTTATGTAAGTGCATTTACTCTTTCTAATTTTTGAATAAACGGTAGTATCAAACACTTGTTTAAATACTAAGTGGGTGTTTTGAGCCTACAAATTTTAATATTGGCTCTAAAACTCTGCTTTCCTAAGTACCGTTTATTATACCACTATATTTCTGATGTTTGCGTAATCATAAAGGACCTCAAAACTTGAATACACAGACTGAAATATAAGCTGATAGCCTTGAATATGTCCGTGTGCTATATAGTGGCCTTTGAGGACTGTCACAATAACCCTTTTGCATTACAGAGCTAATGTTTTAGTCCTAAATTTTCAGGACCCTTAGTACAGAAGAGAGCTTTATACAATTACTGATGTGAATTTCTCTAAAAGTGTATATTTTTGTGTCCAGTTGTATTATTTAAGTGTTCCTTTGTATAAATTTATGTATAAAGTATTGTATAGGTTTAAAATGTTTTCATCTTGTGGTTATTGCTTAATGCTTTTTTACCTTTGAACATTCACCATGGTTGACCAAGAGCAGGAAAAAAAAAATGTAAATATACTGTTAATAAAGTTGAATATTTTAATGACTTTTTAAATACTTGTTAGTGTGTCTTAAAACCTTAATTGAAGTTCAGCAGGTGGGGAAAAAGAGTCTGGAGTACAGATCCAGCACTGTGTTTTATTGGTTAGATAAAGCTGCCCGGCCCCCCTTGACATGCTCCCTTTTGTTCAGCAGCACAGGCCGGCTGCAGCTGGCTGCTTGTTTCCTTGGGGACCTAATGAACAGGACTGCGATCGATACCAGCTGCAAGCAGCGGGTGGGTAACCAAGACAGGCAGCCTTCCGTACACTGCAGTTCCTGCGAGTCTTCCCAGGCCCACTACAGTTTTGATTCATTTTAGATTTGAATAGGACGGGGAGATCTGGAAGGCTGCCACATTTTAATTACCAGCTTCCTGTTTGATAGCAGCTTATATATACTTAAAGAGAAATAGACTACATTAATTTACACCTACTAAAACTTAACTAGAAATAGCATCAGCACAGACCTTACAACGAGGTGGCTGCCATCTGGGGATTGTACGTGCATCTAGTGCTGGTCCAGTAGCACTGCCTTGCATGGGGAAAGGAATAAGCTGGGAAGAAAACTCCAGAAAAAGGTACAGTGAATAAAATAGTACCGTTCTGGCACTTACCTCATCTTGGCATTTCAGATGTTGGTTTAGTACTCTTAAAACATTACTAATCAGAGTTTTTGATAAAACACATTTAATATTTCCATTGAAACTTACACATGCCAAACACGTGAATATCCATTAACATGGTGCTGATTTATAAACAAATATACACATTTTGCACTGCAAAACAAACCACTTAAATATACAATCCTCTGGATGCACTTAAATAACTCAGGTAAAAGGTACAAAATATCTTTAACAACAAAAGTATGTAAATAGGCATTAAAAAAGTATATTTTGTATGTTACAAATACTTGCATGCCAGTTCTTTATTGGGACACCAAATAAAAGATGGCAGAGAATGAAGTTGTTGCATGATTCTAGCATTTGAACCCAGGTAGTAGAACAAGCTGAATAGACTCAGTCCACCTAAACTTGAGTGTTAGAGTGTCCTAAATTTCTGTACAGTCTTACAGCTGTAAAGTATGATTGGTAAAAATAAAGTAGCTTTTAGATGATGTGATAGTTTCAATAGTTAACTGTTCAGCTACTTCACCTTATAATGTTTTATGCATGGTGGTCTCTGGAATGTAACACTGACTAGAAGAAAGTTAGGGTAACCAAGAGTGAGAATTTTAAATTATAAGTTATACCTTCAGTAAAATAATTTAGCATCTTTAATATTAAATATATTTGTAAGTCTATATGCAATTCAAATAAGCTGGTTCCAAAATTAAGCAAGTTTTTAAAATTAAAACTGTAAGGGAGGATTAGTGAGGCAGTCATGCTAACTTACGAGCTTGACCATTATTACAATTGACAGCATCACCCTGTTCTCCAGCACTTTCTATTTGCATCATCCTTTCTCTGAAAGGAGTCAAGTATTCATAGAGAAGCATTCTCTCAGGGAATGCTGGCGTGTACATTTCATCTGTTACAGAGCCAGTCTTGTCAACTCCTATAACAAAAAGGTCAGTGCACTTAAGCGGGTTTTTAGGAAGACTACAGGGTCTCCGATATACTAAGAGAAAATGCTGCACAGCCCCAGTGACTTCACTACAGTGTTGTTCCCACTAAGGCTGAGACTGCTTAAAGCTTTATCTTTTCTTTAGGCTCAAGTATCCTGAAAAGTCATCGAAGTCAGTCAAGTTTCTCAAAGAAAACAGATTCAGACTTATAAAATTATGTCAGTTCACACTGATACTTTACTAATACATTATTACAGGACATCCACAAATCCCCCAAATGGTTGAAAGAGGACTCTTACTTTAAGAGCCCTGTCTACTATCCAGGAAAATAAGCTGAGGCTGGTGTTACTGCAGCTTTTGGTGACGGTTGGGCTTTTGTTGGTAAGTACGGTTTCAGATGCTCTGTAGAATAGCAGAAACAAGATACTGTTCATAGAACTATAACTATTAATAACCTTTAAGTACATTTCAGATAAGGTCTTGTTTTAACTATTTCCATACATACCTGAGTTAAGTGTATTTTGACTAAGCCCTTGTAAAGGAATGCTGTCATCTTTTTTCTTGAAATACTTTGATTCCAGCCCTAAATTATCACCACTAGAAATAAAAAGGCTTATTAAAATTTAAAACAAATGTAGTCGGTTAGCAGTGCATTAACAAGCATGGATACAGACTCATTGAGAAAAATCTTAACCTTGAAGTGGAACTACTGCGTTCCTATGAACTTTGTCATTTAAAGACAAACCATCACTGAGTAGGTTAAGAACAGTCTAGAACTAATTTTTTGACTGACCCATCACTTGATAGCCTTAGATCTGTCACCAGGAGGGACAGTTCCTTGGGACCCACTCCTGAAAGCATGGCTCGTCATTTGTTACCTACAAACCATGCTGACACAACTTAAAATTCATTAACATGTTGATGGAGAAAGGCAGATCACAGAACTAACTTGGTACTGGAAATGTTTTGCTGAGTTTAAGACACACATAGAAGACACAGCCCTATAAAAATAATAATTAAAAAAACCACCACAAAACAACACTAAAAATGCAATAGAAGACACTTACTTCTCCTTATTTGCTGGATGACTAGTTGCACTCACTGTCTGAACATCTGAACATCGATTTGTTTTAGAAAGCTGTGTGTTAAACTGAATCTGCAGAAACATAAGAGTTGCAGGTTAAAGAGAGCTACTCGAGACATGACGGTCCACCAGTAAGTGTACTCAGAGAGTGAACTTCTCAGGGATTAATGTTTCTATACTTTGCATAGCACTTCTGTGCCACAAAGCATGCAAGAATAAGCAGCCTAAAAACAAGCATTAGGTATTACTAATAGTGATAATGTTCAAGACAGGGAGTTTAAGGGTACTAGGATATACAGTAAATATTTACGCATTTTGAGAAATATTCAAAACATTAAGCTTTGATATTTTATGCTGCACATTCTTAACCAAACAGAAAAGTCAAAGTGCCTGCCTTTGGTACTGGACAATGTGAATTGACATGTTTGTTGTGTGCTGGTTCCGGAAAGTTCTGGAAGGCATACACAGGAGAAAAGGGATGATTGATTCCTGAGCTGGGAAAGGATGGTCGGTCAGGCTGTGGGAGAAATAGAACACATCCATAAAGGAGAAAAACAACTCTTGAAGTAATTGTTTGTAGAGATTCAAAATTCCAAAATTAACAACTAACCACAATTACAAAGCTAAGGCTCATTTGAGTTCCTGATGGGACGAAAACATCACCTTTCCAAGATTCACATTCCTAAAGAAAACTTGTAACTTTTTAAAAGTTAGACGAGCTGAGCACTCTTAGCTAATAATTATAAGCTCATAATAAGCTAACACGCCCTGTAATTGATTGATATATTATATGTATCTAGCTATAAATCAAGACCTCTTTGCATGAATATGCCCTTCCACTACTTAATAAGCAGCTCATCAATTGCTAGGTGACAACAGACATCTGTACACACGGGGACAATAAAAAGTAAGAACCAATAAGCTATGGTATTTAACAAAGATAGTAGGTTATGTTTCTTACCCCTTATTTTCATGTTTCTAAATATCACTAATAAGAGTATTCAAATAGTACACTTTCTTTTTCAACCTACACGAAGATAATTAGTAAGTTAACCTCACAACACAAAAATGCCTTCTTTTTTTTTTCGCTCTGCACTTCATCTTTTCCAAGCTAATTTTGCATTGTTTTGTGTATTTTAATAAATGAGAGCTTAGAAAATTCTCACTTAGAAGGCCAGGGCATCAAGTAGCACCCAAGAAGGTATTATGTAATTTAAAAAAAAAAAAAAAATATATACACAAAACAAAACAACCCCACACCCACCCAAAACTATAGGGCCCAAAGAAGATGAAAGCACTTTTTTTTTCCCTTTTAAGGGCATACATTCCAGGAAATAACAACTACATGATAACCATGTTATTTATACTTGTATCTTACCATGCCATGAGGTGAAATGGCAGTCCTAACACCACCATGTGTACTGGCAGAAGTCTCTAGCTTCTTTGCCATCTGAATTTCATTCAGCTGTTTGTTTAACCATGTGATTACTGAAGAGAGGAAGAAAAAGGTCAAGCTCACTTCCTACTTCTTACAAGCTGTTTAAAACAGCAAGTAGCCCTTCCTCAAAAAAGGGACAGCTTGGTGGGCTATTTTTCCTCGTTAAGCTCAAGCATCACTAGAAGTCCTAGTCTCATGAAAAGCCTTTTTGTTCAAGCTTCCTCCACCCCTACATGCCATCCTGTTCCTTCCTCTAGAGTTAGCCCCCCACAGGCACACTACCCCAAGCAACCACAAGCGCCAACTGCAAAGGAAGTCTTCTCTACTTCCAGCTCTAGGTTGTTGCACACCCACTACAGACAGAAGCTTATTTTCCATAAACAACAATAATCACAGCTCTTTATTAAAAAAAAAAAAACACAGGTAAAGCAATATAGTTGCTTCCATTAATTTTCAGGAGTAGCTAGTTCACTATGCCATTTTTACAGAGGGAGAAATAAAATTGTATAAACCTACCATTTTCGTTGGTTTTCAGTAACTGCTTACTTTCTTCCAGTTTTTGTATTGTAGTTTCTAGCTGTTCTTGTAGTTTGCAAACCTGCAACATTCCCATAATAATTATAACACCATCAGGAGCTACTACTAACACAAACTGAAGAAAAAATATAACACAAATAAATAAAAAGGATCTATGAAGTAGTTCTAAAATTATTTTGAGAAGTTTGAACTCAGTCTTTTACAAACGCAATAAGGCCTACTTTTAGCTAGGGTTTCGTCAAGATGACAGCTAGAAACTTTTCCAACCTTAATTTTTCTATGATTAAATAATGCAAGGACTCTAAGCAGGGGAATATACTTAATGGAAGAAAAAGTTCACTGTTCCTGGTCTTGTCTCCTTCACCAACTTTCACATGAATATGCCCTCTAAAGCATGTCGATTCATCCATTATATTGCTTTGTACTCTTAATACAATTTTAGTTTTCTTCCATATGGACAGTGGCTGTTACAAATCAGTTTAATATGAAAAAAATGAAAAGCAGATTACACATGTTAACTAAGTAAAAGAGCACATTCTATTCCATGAAAAGATTTAAGACCTTATTGCTGTAAATAAGTAAGTTAAAGAATACAAAAACCAACACACTACATACAATAGCATTTACAGGACAGAGGATTAACCTATCACAATACCTCCTGCTCCTTCATTCGAAGAGATTGTCCCGTCTCCTGCAATTCTCTCTGTTCTTTTTGAAGTCTCTCTTCTTTTTCTGCCAACAGTTTTTCCTGTTGAATTGTTACTGTATTTTTCAATTTTAATTTACTCATTAGAGTTTTCAAATCTCCTTGTAACTTCTTGATAATTTCGTTAGCCTATTAAAAAAAAAATTCTCAAAATAAACAAACACCTAAAATAAGGAAGACATTTCATATGGATAATGGCATGTTCAAACAAACCTTAAGAAGTTCAGCTGACAGCGACTTAATTGTTGTCTCTAGTTTTTCAATATGACTTTGTTTTTTCTCTGTACTCTCTTCCAGTACCACCTTTAAAAATATTAAAAATATTATAATAAAGATATGTGATAGACATCGCTTATGATTTCAAGTAGAACCTTCTTTGAGAACTAATCCTTACAAGAAATTCAGTCCTTGCTTTTCAGTCAAATTACATGGGATCACAATTCATTCATTTTTCTGTTTACAAAAAGTACCACTAACTTTACTCCAGTACCACAATATTAAAACAGTAGTGACCCGTTGTAAAACTGAATCCAGTATGCTTTTGATGCCATAATTTAGAATCTTTAACTACATTTGAAAGCTTACTTGCTGTATTCATAAAAACTGGTAGGCTGCTAATCTATAGAGACTGCAATTAAGAAGGTTCTACAGAGCTTTAGAGAAAATTATTTTGAAACTTGAAGGAACCTTTTGTTCTTGTGTCGCATCTAATACTTCTTTTGTTCTAATAACTAGCTGATCTTTATCTTTGATCTCTTGCTCCAGAACAGCAACCCGTGTCTGTAGCTGATTAATGAGTTTCTCTTTTTCATGACATTCTGCATCCAGAGTAGTGTTCTCGCGACGCAGTGACAGCACCTCCTGCTTTGCTCTTTGACATTCCTAGAATGTTGGGAAGGAATTTTATTTTATTTTTTTTTTAAGAAAACCTGGAATAGTAATTTAAACAGATGTATCTAAATAGTAAGCATAATGTGGAATGAAGAGGAGCTGAACAAACTTAATATGCTATATTTTCTATTACATGCATATGCAGGCAGCGTTAATGCTCTAAAAATACTAAGTTTGATTATGGAAATTAAGAAGCCATACATCTTCTATTCCAGAAAGCTTTGCTTTCAGTTCTCTGACTGTGGAGTCTCCTTTGTATCTCCTTTCTGTCAGATCTTTATTGATGACCTCAAGTTCCGAGAGTCTGTTCTGCAACTGTTGAATACTTTTCTGATGCAAATTTTCTAATTCCTTTTTCTGTTGTTCATACTGTTGCTGGTACTGAGCTTGTGCCTATGAGAAGCAAAGAAACTAAGTAGTTATTCAATGAATCTGAAAATTAAGCCATGAAACTATTCACATATAAGAATATTGTTAATTCTTTTCTGTTGTCATACCTGGAGAGCTCTTTCCTTTTCATTTGTCAGCTCCTGTGTGTGTTTGTTTGTTAGAGCTGTAGTGTATGATGTCCATTCATTTTTCAGTTTGTCGAGTTCTCGGCTCTTCTCTGACAAGCTCTGTTTGACAAAGCATGTAGAGTTTTAAAAATTTAAGCATTTCAGTTAATACTGAATGATTCTTTACCGTTACTTCTTAAAAAGGACATGGAGTTATTAAGAAAAGTCTAAATTTCAGCACCAGATGCCAAAATATCTGTTCATTCTGTAAACAGGAAAGTAAGGCACTGAGAAGCTAGAGAGTACCTTTCTGACACTGTGGATAAAATAATCTTTGTTTCCAATTGTATTTTCTTCCAACCACTATTTAAGAGTGAAAAAACAGTCTGCTATTGTTCCCTACCCTTATAACACAAAGTGCTCTAGCCGGGGGGGGTGGGGGCGGGGGGAGGGGGCGGGCGGGGGAGGGGAGTTCTTCAGCAGCATCTTTTCCTCTTTTTGATTTGTAAAATTCTAGAATTTGACCCAAGTCATCCTCTTTAAACACAAATGTGAAGTCATTACTGGGCTGACTGCAAAAATCTAAAAGTAGTAGAGTAACATAAAGTCCAAGACTCCTGATTTATTTATCATGGCTTCACAATTTTTCCAAATACAAGGATATCCAACCATTCACAGAATATGTAGAGTATATTTATCTTCACACTAGGATATATTTACTATATAATTTGTGCGTGCATACACATACAGAACTCTCTACAAAATAAAATTTTGTTTTAGTACTTTAAGAACTAAATTTTATTCTTCAATTGCACGCTTTACTCATTCCTAAGAAAAGCTACAGTAGACTACTTTTCTTCTTTTCACTCACTCCCAAATCAATAATCTTGGCTAGGTAGTGGCTAAGCAACCAGCCCACAAGAAGGTACATTTTCCACAGATTAAAAAAAAGTGCAACTTACAACAGGAAAGTTAAAAATTTACATTACCTGTTGAGCGTAGCTCAGTTGTCTCGTAAGATCCTCTTCAGTTTTTCTAAGCTTTTCTTCCAACATCATTTTATCTTCCTATAAACAAATTGACACCAAGTCAAATCCTTAGCTCCCAAAATACCAGTAGTATTTAGCATCCATTTTACCAGTATACCCTGCCTAAGCAACAACACGCCCATTACATTTATCGAAAAACCATCTTATTAAATAAACTTCATCTTGAATAAGATATAATTAATAGATTTAAAAGAAAAGGCTCACAAGGTAAAAACCCTGAATTAAATTCTTACCAAGATCTGTAAGGAAATAGTATCTTATCATAAAGACTTGTTTACAAAGGAGTTGCATGAACAACAAATCAACTGAAACACTGTCAATTTGTATTTTTTAAATGGGTTATTAGGTGGCTATAAACATGACAGCTCAGTAGGAGAGACACAAATCCCAGGCTATGAAACTGAAACAGACAACAGTCAAACCATGAGACCATAATTTCTCATTAAATAAAACCTAGCATGGTACCAACTGCATCAACATTACAAATTTAATTTGCTATTTATAGCTACTAGCCCTTTGAATTCTGTAAAGCCTTAGAATTATATACACTTTCCTAAACCCAACTGCAGAACAAAGAACCTGAAAGTTTACTGTGTTTTACTTTTGCAGTTGATCTGGCAATCAGCATGAGGCTATGAAGCATGAGACACTGAAGCATTCAGAAGCATTCAACAGCTGCATACTACGTGCACTGCATGTGCAAAACACCTGATTTTCTGCCAGTACAAATTATAGTACTTGGTTGAATATACATGTAATATTTTCATTGGTAGAGTGACAGTAACAATTTAGTTTTATAAAATGCACCCAAATAACTGCATGCAATGACATATATGAGCTAAAATAAAAAATAAACCAGAGCATACAATTTGGTACATACTTTTGAAGTATTAAGACTGAAAAAATGCTTAAGTACACACAATATCAAGGCCTAGTTGCAGCTATGACAAGCCTTCATTTTACCTTAAGGCACTTCAAACAGCTGGCTAAAAACTTCTTTATTTCTGCATCATTTCCCGGTAGGAATTTTAGCGAGAGATGGGTAAGGTGTTTAAAAGGGTTGGTCTCCACTATATTTAAAGAGACAGGTGTGTGATCTAGAACAGATGCTGAAGAAACTAACTGCAGCAAAAACCTAGGGAAAATAAAAAATAAGCAAATGTTTAGCATATTCCTTTTCCTGAAACTACCTGTAGATCCTACAAGCTGTTTTCAAATAAAATACATTTTTATATGTGCATAAAAGGCTGCCCAGTTTTCATTTGAAAAAGAACTATGAAATTCAATGCCTATGTTGTAGTTAATGCTACAAATATAACCTAAATGTTTGCATCTTATAAGAAGAAATGTACAAAACTAATCAGTTTATTTATTTGTAAAATTTTCAGAAGCCCTTCTTAGACTTAGGAGTCCAAAACCAAGTAAGGCCTTTGTAACCAAATTCAAAAGGAAAACAGACTCCTGACTTTTAGGTATCCTATAACCTAGTAAAATTCATAGCCCACATACATACTTCAGGAAATGGCCTGACTACCGGGGTGGAGCTAGGTACTCTGGACAGGGCTTTCATCAGTACCCGCACAAACAAAAATAACATATGAAAAGACCACTACAGGGAAGGGTGGACTTCAGGTCTCCCCCCTCACATTAATATCTGAACACTGAATGAAAGAAAAAAAATCCGTGTCAGAATGCCTTATAACTTTGCCTTCTCCTGTGAAACAGAATCATAGAATCATAGAATCATTAAGGTTGGAAAAGACCTCTAAGATTGAGTCCAACCATCAACTCAACACCACCATGTCTACTAAACCATGTCCCTAAATGCCTCATCTACACATTAAAATGATTTACACCTCAGTCCATCAAATTCAGATCAGCTCTCTAGCATTAAATAGTTTTTTTTTTTTTTTTAAAAAAAAAAAGAAAAAAAAAGAAAAGGACCAGTGCTGCATCCTTGTATATCTGCTAGCTTGTGAAGCTTGTCAGCTTCAACTAAGATGGGGAGACTATTAGTAGACATGAATTCCACTGCTCCGTCCTCCTGACGGTTTTGACAGTAATATCCACTGACTGATATCCTGATGCGTCCAGGGGAAGGTTAAATTATTCTTGTTCTACTGACTCTTCTCAGTCTGAATGGCTGACAAGTATTTTAAGACCTCAACACACACACAGAGTAATGCGGCACTCACTTATTACCTACCTTGGGATATCTTTGTTCTGTTCCTGAATGCACTGCTGAAGCAGATCTATAAATTTTTGTGGGAAAGCAGAGAAGTCTACCAAGAGACCTTGTTGGGATTTTAAACTATATAAACAGATTGGAAAAAAAAATTATTAACAATATATAGAAGTGTAATTTATTTCCTATATTTTGTTTATACTAGTAGAAAGAGCTAATTCTGATCATGTCATTAAAGTTCGCTAGCATGTTATTTTCAATCCTGAACATAGAAAAAATGTGATCACGTCTTGGATAATAAATCACCAGAGAACATTTTTGATTTCAAGAGTTCTTGCAAATGGACTGCACTGAGAAAAAAAGAAGTTATCGTGGCAGAACAAATGTGCTCCTCTGAGTAGACGTCTTCCTTACAGCACAGAATGGTAAGGTTATTGGATAGGGGCACATGGAAGAAGCAAAAAATAACGAGGGGAGACTCAACCATTATCAAGACTTTATTTGCCTACTTGTTTATTTAACTGCGCACCTTCACCATAGATGCAGTAAACTCAAAGACAGAAACAGACATTCAACAATGTGTTGAATAAGCCATACCTTGTATAACTGAACACTTCTGCACATCTGTTTTACAAATACTATTTTACTTTTGCCTTTTGATCCATACACTGATCAGATTTCTTTTCAAAAAAAAAACAAAACAAAACCCATCAAAACACCAACAAAAAACCCAAAACCAAAACCTCCAAACAACAAAGCAGAAAACTCAACTGTTTATGCCTGGTGCCCAAATGTGATGACCAAATTCTGAGCAAGTAAAGTAAAATGAGACCCAACAGTACAATTAGTATGCAAGAAACCCATAAGACAAAGGCTCAGGTCTGTGAATCCATGTCCACACAAACAGACTTTCCTCTTGCAAATATTTCTTGAAATAGTTCACATGCAGACAATAGTCTGTAAGAAGTAGTTACGATAAACAGAAGAGGCAAGTAATATAAACTGTGGCACTGTAGCTATGCAGGGAACTTAACATCAGGATTCTGTCACTTATCTGTATAATCTTGAGCCCATCACTTTCCTGTACTTGACTGTTTCACCAACTGGTCAAAGAGAACAATACTACCAAAATACTGACAAAACTCCACAAGTGAAAAATGCCAAAACCTAAATTCTAAGATTGACCATTCTAAGCTAAAAATATTCCTTCGTTCTTTTTTTGCCATTTAAGAATGTTTCACAGACAAGACATTATAATTTCACTTACTTTTGAAAGTCTTCCTCAGATATGACAAGGTTATAAAGGAAAAAAGGATCAGTATCATCAGTCAATCGAACAGCCAAATCCTGAAAAGACATTTAAATATGATTTAAAATACTATAAACCACCCTGTAGCACTGTTTAAATATTGTAAACCAGTATTGCAAACAGTATTTAGTGTTTTTACTGTTTAACCAAAAATAAGATAGAATTGTGGCAACTAATTCAGAAGGTGGAAAACATTAATGTTTAACACAACTTCAAATATTACAGTGGGAAAAACAGGGAAACTACTTCTCACAAAAATAAAACAAGTAAACACCTTCAAATTTGAGCAGCAAAGGTTTCAAAATTCAATGTATCTTCATCATTTTACAGAAAGAAAACTATTTGCTACTTTTCCCCATTGTGAAATAAAAGCATAGCACTAGCAGTCTATTGTAATGGATCTCAAACACGTCATTCCCATAACTGGAAGTTTTTCAGAGCATACTGCTCCTAAAAGTTTAAGAAATCACCTTCTGAAGAGTTTATATATTTGAATACAGAGCTTCGCAAAGCAAACATAAAATGGATACAGCTAAAGTCCAGTAAGTTCATAAGGAAAATTGTAGCACTATGCTGCTTAGCTTTTAAAAATAAACTCATTTGTTCACTGGAGGTCTACACAGTGTTTTGGAAAAACTGCCTTCTCTGTAAATGTTAGTCTTTCATTACAAGGCTGGGGTTATGCAAAACATACTGTTAGGCCCAGGCACCTGTTCTCTGTAACAAGGCTCAAACCTGTGTGAAGAATATAATATTCCCTAACAGAGGAAAGAAAAGAAGTAGAAACCTGACAGCTCTTCCAACATAACTGAAGTGTGACCATAGCACATGTACATATACAGAACTGAAACAAGTTTCAGTAATTCAGGTACCAGTAATAGTAACAAAACTCTCAGCTGGAGATGTATAAACAAACTCAGGGATTTACATGCGCAGCTAGCTTATGTTAAAATCAATGCCACGCCAAATCAACTAGGGTGGGTTGCTGAGTAGGATAAGAATGCCTCCTTGGTTTGATGTCCCATTAACCGATCCAAGCATTTGAAGTTATCTTTTTAGACTGATCACTCACTGATGTGCCCAACTGGAGTTCCAGGCTCATGCTGACACAGGCTGCAACTCGGTACACAGTTCTTAACTGAACCGCTTCTTCACACTTAATATTACCATTGTCACAGTTAGCGGAATCTTACAAAAAAGTGCTGTACTCCTTTACAAACAAATATTTACTCAGTAACACTATAACCAACTAATGACCAATCTTAACATCATGTTAGGTGGATGTACAGTTTAAGTGACAAATTATACATACAACAAAAAAGATCTTATAACCTCCAGTAGTAATCTCATTGCTATTTTTCCTGAGAAAGAAGATTTTTTTACTGCAAATTTAGTACATTACTTCCTTCCTAACCCCACTGGATGAATTCCAAACATTCAAAGACTACCATACTTCTCAATAAAAAGCAAAATGTTACATCCACATACAAGTTATCATTTTTGCTAGTTAAGATGAGGACTGTGCAAAGACAATTGCTGCTCTACACTCTTAAATAAGTGTTGAGTATATTTAAAGCGAGACTGCTCTTAAGCTTTAACACAGGTTCCTCTGAGGGTCTCCAAATACTTTTAATTTGCAATTTCCATGAACAGCCAAACTAAAAGAGAGGGCTAAAAAGGCTGGGGAAAAACCACCATACCAAACCAACTAAATTACTCAAGAAATTAAATCAAAAATAAAATAAAGTCAAGTGACAAACACACTAAAATCCTGTTTTGCTTTTCCTTTTCCTATCTGCCCTCTTATACAATGAAATTCAGATAATACCTAATGAATGACACAAATATAACTAATCCACAAACCTTTTTATGAACAGGATTAGAAAGTGACAGTAGCTCAATATTCACTCGAACATTTAATCTCCTGTGTACAAAAAGATGAAACTTAGTAACAAATCAAGAAAACATTCTCCAAATAACATGTGTTCGTAGCCACATTACATGAATCAGATGACATTTAGAAAAGAAAAACTTAGGCAGAAATATTGACAAAGTTCCCATTGATGACTACTACTAAGATATCTGAAAGCCCCACAGTTTCAGTTATCATTACAGCTCCTCAGTCAGCTCAGGTTTTTTTGTTGCTTGTTATCCACTAAACTTTAAACAGCAAGGCAGAAGTTTTGAAACTTTGTCCAGAAACTAGAACCTTTGGAAAAGCCGGCTGAAATTTATTAACGATTGCTGAAACTTTTGATAATCATTTTATACAGTGCTACCTTGTCTTCATTTACTTCTTGTTGAGTAATCCGAGAAGTTACTTGCATTACGAAATACAACCACAGGCATCAGCCTTTCTGTGCCTTCTCATGCAGGCAAGCCAGAGTAGCCCTAACGCCTGCATACACTGTCTAATCCAGATAGGACTTACATTACTAAAATTCACTGCATTTTGAATAGACACTTCACATAAAATATTCCTGGTCTTTCCCGAACACGAGTGCTAAGC